>NC_092235.1:38055523-38213023 GCF_036320965.1 Panulirus ornatus | reverse complement strand
AGAGACGAGCACATCCGTGTCTGTGTTAGTATTGTATGAAAAACATCAGTCTGGTTCAGATGCTTTTGCAAAGTGATCATCAACACTCAGTCATCCCGTCGAGTCTTGGTCAGTCATTTCCATATTTGTACCAGATTTGGCGATACAGGTAGGCGTCCACAAATCAAGGATATGGACAGTGCTATGTTGCCAAGTTAGATATGCGGTGGTTGAACCACCTAGGCAGTTGATTAGATACCTGATTCCAGCCCTTCCACGAAGGTCTGACCTACCGCTTTATGACCTACCTCTCTTACTCTTCCATCACTCTTGTATCCCACCATATTTGAACTTATACCAGTCTTGACCTTCACCACTATTGCTGTTCCACCGTTCATGTTTTTCATCATATTTGAACTTTTACCTCTCTTGATTTTCACCACTCTTGACCTTTCAACACCTCTCACCGATCGTGCTTCTTTCACCAGTCCCATCTTCCATTCCTCCTGTCCTCTTGTCAATCATGAAATTACGCCACTCCTGATCTTCCAACAGGTCAGTACAGGAATGGAGGGCCAGTGATGGGTAGATAAGGATAACCATCCCTAGCACGGCTGGGTTGCAAGAGCGGTTGACAACCGCCTTACCATTTGCTAATGTCCTGCTGACAAATTTGACAGAACCTCAGTTTTTCGTTGTAGGTGAAAAATTTTCCTGGGTTACAGAAAGGTCCTCAGGTGTAGATTGTTCTGGAGGTGAAGGGATGTGGATATGTGGTGCGTGAAGGGCAGGGGAGTGAGGAGGGATCGTGTGATCGTATATGGGAGGCGTAGGAGATAAAAATGATTGTAGTCATGGCGTGTCACCAGGAGCCCTGAGAACACTCAGCATTGGGTGACTCAGTGCACAACACGCTCGTACTCAGGACTCAAGTCAATAAATAGGTCAACACGTTGAAGGTAAACACGCCTGGTCATGAGCTGTGGTATGTGCGTGGGCGGGGAGCCTTCCCCTGGTGTCCTTGACGAGGTCTTCCTTCGTCCAAGTCACTTGATCCCACCAAGAGTTGTAGCCCACATGACCTCTCTGGACGATAAGTAGCTCTCCTCTCGTAATTTCAAGATCATAAATATGATAACATCATCAACTAAAGAATATCTTATATACTGTACTTTAGAGAAAATATGTCGATGATAAGTTTGGGTAGTGTGTACTAACGCCTTTAGATACTGGCCATAGATCTTGTCAGAATGTTAGCTGGACTTAATTCTAAATTACTTGTCAGTCTCTGGAGGATAATAGCGTTTATTCTTCTCATGATTATCTTAACATCATCAAATGCATATATAGATTTTATGAATCTATATCTTATGTGAGGACAGACATTTCTCGAGGCTTACTAGGTTCTAAAGGCTGGCTGCTGGCCATTAAATCCTACACTGGATCACATTTTATAAACAACGTACCATCTGTACGTGTCCGAGTCGTCATGTCACTTCAGAAAGGAATGTAGGACTTCCATGGTGTAGCGATTCGTGTTCCTGACCATGACGCATTCATGGGCCACCCTGAGTCGAGAGAATAGGTCCGATTTCTGTTTGCGGCAGTCGGTCTTCAGTCAAACAATCTATTCATTCACCTATAGGGGTTGGGTAATAAGATGGGTATATATGGCTCAGGATAGGGTATATATGTACACAGCATTAATGAGATTGCCTTGACTAGGGCCTCAGTTTCCTATGGCGTCTCAGCTAACATATACTTATGTCAGGAAGTATCAGGAGAGATTGAGTGTAGGATGGCAGAAGGTGAGAGCAAATGACGTGAGGATTGTGGGTGAGGAATGGGATGTATTTAGGAAGCGGTAATGGCTTGCGTAAAAGATGCAAGTAGCATGAGAAAGGTGGGAGGTAGGCAGATTAGAAAGGGTAGTGAGTGGTGAGATGAAGAAGTAAGGTTATCAGTGAAAGAGAAAAGAGAGGCGTTTGGGAGATGCTTGCAAGGAAGTAGTGCAAATGACTTGGAGATGTATAAAAGAAAGCGGCAGGAGGTCAAGAGAAACGTGCGAGAGTTGAAAAAGGGGGCAAATGAGAATTGGAGTGAGAGTATATCACCAAATTTCGGGGAGAATAAAAAGATGTTTGGAAGGAAGTAAATAACGTGCGTAAGATAAGAGAACAAATGGGAACATTGGTGAAGGGGGCTAATGGGGAGGCAACAACAGGTACAGATGAAGTGAGGGATGGAATGAGTATTTTGAAGGTTTGTTGAATGTGCTTGATGATAGAGTGGCAGATATAGGGTGATTTGGTCAGGATGGTGTGCGAAGTAAGAGGGTCAGGGAGAATGGTTTGGTAAAGAGCGAAGAGGTAGTGAGAACTTTGCGGAAGACGAAATCCAGCAAGGCGGCGGGTTTGGATGGTACTGTAGTGGAATCTATTAAAAAAAGGGAGTGAATGTGTTGTTTATTGGTTGGTGAGGATATTCAGTGTATGTATGGACCATGGTGAAGTGCCTGAGGATTGGCTGAATGCATGCATGTTGCCGTTGTACGAGGGCAAAGAAGATAAAGGTGAGTGTTCAAACTACAGAGGCATACGTTTGATGAGTATTCCTGGGAAATTATATGGGAGGGTATTGATTGAAAGGGTGGAGTCATGTACAGAGCATCAGATTGGGCAAGATCAGTGTGGTTTCAGAAATGGTAGAGGAAGTGTGGATCTGGCGTTTTCCTTAAAGAATGTATATGAGAAATACTTAGAAAAACAGATGGATTTGTAGGTAGCATTTATGGTTCTGGAAAAGGCATATGATAGGGTTGATAGAGATGCTTTGTGGAAGGTTTTAAAAGTATATGGCGTGGGAGGTAAGCTGCTAGAAGCAGTGAATGGTTTTTACCAAGGATGTAAGCCATGTGTACGAGTAGGAAGAGAAGAGAGGAAAGCTGAAGAGGGTGTATTGAAATGGTTTGGAGATATGGAAAGAATGGGTGAGGAAAGATTGGCCAAGACGATATATGTGTCAGAGGTGGAGGGAGCAAGGAGAAGCGGGAGACCAAATTGGAGGCAGAAGGATGGAGTGCAAATGGTTTTGAGCGATTAGGGTCTGACCATACAGGAGAGTGAGGAGCATGGAAGGAATAGAGTAAATTGGAACGATGTGGTATACTAGGGTCGACGTGCTGTCAATGGAATGAAACAGGGCAAATGAAGTGTCTGGGGTAAACCATGGAAAGTTTTGTGGAGCCTGGATGTGGAAAGGGAGCTGTGGTTTCGGTGCATTATACATGACAGTTAGAGACTGAGAGTGAACGAATGTGGCCTCGCTGAAGCGGGAGGAAGCGATGATGTCTTACTATGGGGCAACAGGAATGGATGAAGGCAAGCAAGTATGAATATGTACATGTGTATGTATGTATATGTCTGCGTTTGTGTATGCATATGTATATATATGTTGATATGTATGTGTATGTGCGTTTGTTGTCGTTTATGTATATATATATATATATATATATATATATATATATATATATATATATATATATATATATATATATATATATATATATATATATATATATATATATATATATATATATATATGTGTGTGTGTGTGTGTGTGTGTGTGTGTGTGTGTGTGAATTTGAGTGAATGGGCCATTCTTCGTCTGTTTCCTGGCGCTACAGCGCTACATCGCTAACGCGGGAAGCGGCGATTATTTATGATATATACAAATATATATATATATATATAATATATATATATATATATATATATATATATATATATATATATATATATATATATATATATATATATATATATATATATATATTCCGAATGATGATGGCGGCCTCAGTTTTATCAGAGAAAGGTGAGCATCAGGGTGATAAATTTTGTTCTGTGGCCTTCCTGTAGACATTTCATTTAACAAGTTTTACACAAATAAGGTCTGATACCTTAATCAGGCATATGATCAGTTGCCTAACTGATCTGCAGCAAGTATGGTGGCATATTCCACGAAAGATGATTGTAAATAATGTTTATATGTATTAGGAAGTATATTTCATTTGTATTCCCAGCAAATAATTGATACATGGAGGTACTTCTAGCAGTACAGGAAACATGAAACAAATACGTTCCATATCAAAGGATTTGTTTCATTCTTGGCAATCAGGTGGTAAAGGTCACCTCGATTTTCATTCAAATTTCTAAAACTATACACACACACACACACACACACACACACACACATGTATATATATATATATATATATATATATATATATATATATTCCTATGAGTCCACGGGGAAAATGAAACACGATAAGTTCCCAAGGCACTTTCGTGTAATAATCACATCATCATCGGAGACACAAGAGAGAAATATAAGTCAGTTGATATACAACGAAGAGACGAAGCTAGGACGCCATTTGGTAAACATGTGATTATCCAAAACATACAACACTTGTTCTATGTTTTGGACAATCATGCCTCACAACCATCTAACATTGTTTGAACCACAATTCAAAACATACCCATTTTTGCTTTCCGAGATAACGTTCTCGCCTTCCACACATTCTTCAACGCTCCCGGAACCCCTCCCCCACCCTGAGACTCACTTCAGCCTCCATGGTTCCATCTGCTGCCAAAGCCACTCCAAGATATCTAAAACACTTCGATTCCAATTTTTTAATACTATTCGCCATTTCCCGCGTTAACAAGGTAGCGTTAAGAACAGAATTCTGAGCCCTAGAGGGAATATCCTCACTAGGGAAGAATTTCCAGCCCCCAGCTCCCTTCCCTTTAGAGCGCAAGGAAAAAGACGAAAGAAGAGCCAAACCCACCCACATTCACATGTGTATACATACACGTCCACACACGCACATATACATACCTATGCATCTCAACGTATATATATATATATATATATATATATATATATATATATATATATATATATATATATATTTCTTTTTTTTTTCATACTATTTGCCATTTTCCGCATTAGCGAGGTAGCGTTAAGAACAGAGGACTGGGCCTTTGAGGGAATATCCTCACATGGCCCCCTTCTCTGTTCCTTCTTTTGGAAAATTTAAAAAACAAAATATATATATATATATATATATATATATATATATATATATATATATATATATATATATATATATATATATATATATATATAAATATATATATATATATATATATATATATATATATATATATATATATATATATATATATATATATATATATATATATATATATATATATATATCTATGCATATGTAAGAATGTAAGAAAGTAAATTCTCGATTAATATGGGTAAAACTGAAAGTTGATAGATAGAGATGGGTGATTATTGGTGCATATGCACCTGGCCATGAGAAGAAAGATCATGAGAGGCAAGTGTTTTGGGAGCAGCTGAATGATTGTGTTAGTGGTTTTGATGCACGAGACCGGGTTATAGTGATGGGTGATTTGAATGCAAAGGTGAATAATGTGGCAGTTGAGGGAATAATTGGTATACATGGGGTGTTCAGCGTTGTAAATGGAAATTGTGAAGAGCTTGTGGATTTATGTGCTGAAAAAGGACTGGTGATTGGGAATACCTGGTTTAAAAAGCGAGATATACATAAGTATACGTATGTAAGTAAGAGAGATGGCCAGAGAGCGTTATTGGATTACGTGTTAATTGACAGGCGCGCGAAAGAGAGACTTTTGGATGTTAATGTGCTGAGAGGTGCAACTGGAGGGATGTCTGATCACTATCTTGTGGAGGCTAAGGTGAAGATTTGTATGGGTTTACAGAAAAGAAGAGTGAATGTTGGGGTGAAGAGGGTGGTGAGAGTAAGTGAGCTTGGGAAGGAGACTTGTGTGAGGAAGTACCATGAGAGACTGAGTACAGAATGGAAAAAGTTGAGAACAATGGAAGTAAGGGGAGTGGGGGAGGAATGGGATGTATTTAGGGAATCAGTGATGGATTGCGCAAAAGATGCTTGTGGCATGAGAAGAGTGGGAGGTGGGTTGATTAGAAAGGGTAGTGAGTGGTGGGATGAAGAAGTAAGATTATAAGTGAAATAGAAGAGAGAGGCATTTGGACGATTTTTGCAGGGAAAAAATGCAATTGAGTGGGAGATGTATAAAAGAAAGAGACAGGAGGTCAAGAGAAAGGTGCAAGAGGTGAAAAAGAGGGCAAATGAGAGTTGGGGTGAGAGAGTATCATTAAATTTTAGGGAGAATAAAAAGATGTTCTGGAAGGAGGTAAATAAAGTGCGTAAGACAAGGGAGCAAATGGGAACTTCAGTGAAGGGCGCAAATGGGGAGGTGATAACAAGTAGTGGTGATGTGAGAAGGAGATGGAGTGAGTATTTTGAAGGTTTGTTGAATGTGTTTGATGATAGAGTGGCAGATATAGTGTGTTTTGGTCGAGGTGGTGTGCAAAGTGCGAGGGTTAGGGAAAATGATTTGGTAAACAGAGAAGAGGTAGTAAAAGCTTTGCGGAAGATGAAAGCCGGCAAGGCAACAGGTTTGGATGGTATTGCAGTGGAATTTATTAAAAAAGGGGGTGACTGTATCATTGACTGGTTGGTAAGGTTATTTAATGTATGTATGACTCATGGTGAAGTGCCTGAGGATTGGCGGAATGCGTGCATAGTGCCATTGTACAAAGGCAAAGGGGATAAGAGTGAGTGTTCAAATTTCAGAGGAATAAGTTTGTTGAGTATTCCTGGTAAATTATATGGGAGGGAATTGATTGAGAGGGTGAAGGCATGTACAGAGCATCAGATTGGGGAAGAGCAGTGTGGTTTCAGAAGTGGTAGAGGATGTGTGGATCAGGTGTTTGCTTTGAAGAATGTATGTGAGAAATACTTAGAAAAGCAAATGGATTTGTATGTAGCATTTATGGATATGGAGAAGGCATATGATAGAGTTGATAGAGATGCTCTGTGGAAGGTATTAAGAATATATGGTGTGGGAGGCAAGTTGTTAGAAGCAGTGAAAAGTTTTTATCGAGGATGTAAGGCATGTGTACGTGTAGGAAGAGAGGAAAGTGATTGGTTCTCAGTGAATGTAGGTTTGCGGCAGGGGTGTGTGATGTCTCCATGGTTGTTTAATTTGTTTATGGATGGGGTTGTTAGGGAGGTGAATGCAAGAGTTTTGGAAAGAGGGGCAAATATGAAATCTGTTGTGGATGAGGGAGCTTGGGAAGTGAGTCAGTTGTTGTTCGCTGATGATACAGCGCTGGTGGCTGATTCATGTGAGAAACTGCAGAAGCTGGTGACTGAGTTTGGTAAAGTGTGTGAAAGAAGAAAGTTAAGTGTAAATGTGAATAGGAGCAAGGTTATTAAGTACGGTATGGTTGAGGGTCAAGTCAATCGGGAGGTAAGTTTGAATGGAGAAAAACTGGAGGAAGTAAAGTGTTTTACATATCTGGGAGTGGATCTGGCAGCGGATGGAACCATGGAAGCGGAAGTGGATCATAGGGTGGGGGAGGGGGCGAAAATTCTGGGAGCCTTGAAGAATGTGTGGCAGTCGAGAACATTATCTCGGAAAGCAAAAATGGCTATGTTTGAAGGAATAGTGGTTCCAACAATTTTTTATGGTTGCGAGGCGTGGGCTATGGATAGAGTTGTGCGCAGGAGGGTGGACGTGCTGGAAATGAGATGTTTGAGGACAATGTGTGGTGTGAGGTGGTTTGATAGAGTAAGTAACGTAAGGGTAAGAGAGATGTGTGGAAATAAAAAGAGCGTGGTTGAGAGAGCAGAAGAGGGTGTTTTGAAATGGTTTGGGCACATGGAGAGAATGAGTGAGGAAAGATTGACCAAGAGGATATATGTGTCGGAGGTGGAGGGAACGAGGAGAAGTGGGAGACGAAATTGGAGGTGGAAAGATGGAGCGAAAAAGATTTTGTGTGATCGGGTCCTGAACATGCAGGAGGGTGAAAGGAGGGCAAGGAATAGAGTGAATTGGATCGATGCGGTATGCCGGGGTTGACGTGCTGCTAGTGGATTGAATCAGGGCATGTGAAGCGTCTGGGGTAAACCATGGAAAGCTGTGTAGGTATGTATATTTGCATGTGTGGACGTATGTATTCATGTGTATGGGGTGGGTTGGGCCATTTCTTTCGTCTGTTTCCTTGCGCTACCTCGCAAACGCGGGAGACAGCGACAAAGCAAAAAAAAAAAAAAAAAGAATGTATACATATATATATATATTATCCCTGGGGATAGGGGATTAAGAATACTTCCCACGTATTCCCTGCGTGTCGTAGAAGGCGACTAAAAGGGGAGAGAGCGGGGGGCTGGAAATCCTCCCCTCTCGTTTTTTTTTTTTTATTTTTCCAAAAGAAGGAACAGAGGGGGCCAGGTGAGGATATTCCAAAAAAGGTCCAGTCCTCTGTTCTTAACGCTACCTCGCTAATGCGGGAAATGGCGAATAGTTTAAAAGAAGAAAGAAAAGAATATATATATATATATATATATATATATATATATATATATATATATATATATATATATATATATGTATATATATATATATATATATATATATATATATATATATATGTATATATATGTATATATATATATATATATATATATATATATATATATATATATATATATATATATATATATATATATATATATATATATATATATATATATATATATATATATATATATATACATATATATATATATATATATATATATATATATATATATATATATATATATATATATATATATATATATATATATATATATATATATATATATATATATATATATATATATAGTGGTTATAGTGATGGGTGATTTGAATGCAAAGGTGAGTAATGTGGCAGTTGAGGGAATAATTGGTATACATGGGGTGTTCAGTGTTGTAAATGGAAATGGTGAAGAACTTGTAGATTTATGTGCTGAAAAAGGACTGATGATTGGGAATACCTGGTTTAAAAAGCGAGATATACATAAGTATACCTATGTAAGTAGGAGAGATGGCCAGAGAGCGTTATTGGATTACGTGTTAATTGACAGGCGTGCGAAAGAGAGACTTTTGGATGTTAATGTGCTGAGAGGTGCAACTGGAGGGATGTCTGATCATTATCTTGTGGAGGCTAAGGTGAAGATTTGTATGGGTTTTCAGAAAAGAGTGAATGTTGGGGTGAAGAGGGTGGTGAGAGTAAGTGAGCTTGAGAAGGAGACCTGTGTGAGGAAGTACCATGAGAGACTGAGTACAGAATGGAAAAAGGTGAGAACAATGGAAGTAAGGGGAGTGGGGGAGGAATGGGATGTATTTAGGGAATCAGTGATGGATTGCGCAAAAGATGCTTGTGGCATGAGAAGAGTGGGAGGTGGGTTGATTAGAAAGGGTAGTGAGTGGTGGGATGAAGAAGTAAGAGTATTAGTGAAAGAGAAGAGAGAGGCATTTGGACGATTTTTGCAGGGAAAAAATGCAATTGAGTGGGAGGTGTATAAAAGAAAGAGACAGGAGGTCAAGAGAAAGGTGCAAGAGGTGAAAAAAAGGGCAAATGAGAGTTGGGGTGAGAGAGTATCATTAAATTTTAGGGAGAATAAAAAGATGTTCTGGAAGGAGGTAAATAAAGTGCGTAAGACAAGGGAGCAAATGGGAACATCAGTGAAGGGCGCAAATGGGGAGGTGATAACAAGTAGTGGTGATGTGAGAAGGAGATGGAGTGAGTATTTTGAAGGTTTGTTGAATGTGTTTGATGATAGAGTGGCAGATATAGGGTGTTTTGGTCGAGGTGGTGTGCAAAGTGAGAGGGTTAGGGAAAATGATTTGGTAAACAGAGAAGAGGTAGTGAAAGCTTTGCGGAAGATGAAAGCCGGCAAGGCAGCAGGTTTGGATGGTATTGCAGTGGAATTTATTAAAAAAGGGGGTGACTGTATTGTTGACTGGTTGGTAAGGTTATTTGATGTATGTATGACTCATGGTGAGGTGCATGAGGATTGGCGGAATGCGTGCATAGTGCCATTGTACAAAGGCAAAGGGGATAAGAGTGAGTGCTCAAATTACAGAGGTATAAGTTTGTTGAGTATTCCTGGTAAATTATATGGGAGGGTATTGATTGAGAGGGTGAAGGCATGTACAGAGCATCAGATTGGGGAAGAGCAGTGTGGTTTCAGAAGTGGTAGAGGATGTGTGGATCAGGTGTTTGATTTGAAGAATGTATGTGAGAAATACTTAGAAAAGCAAATGGATTTGTATGTAGCATTTATGGATCTGGAGAAGGCATATGATAGAGTTGATAGAGATGCTCTGTGGAAGGTATTAAGAATATATGGTGTGGGAGGAAATTTGTTAGAAGCAGTGAAAAGTTTTTATCGAGGATGTAAGGCATGTGTACGTGTAGGAAGAGAGGAAAGTGATTGGTTCTCAGTGAATGTAGGTTTGCGGCAGGGGTGTGTGATGTCTCCATGGTTGTTTAATTTGTTTATGGATGGGGTTGTTAGGGAGGTAAATGCAAGAGTTATGGAAAGAGGGGCAAGTATGAAGTCTGTTGGGGATGAGAGAGCTTGGGAAGTGAGTCAGTTGTTGTTCGCTGATGATACAGCGCTGGTGGCTGATTCATGTGAGAAACTGCAGAAGCTGGTGACTGAGTTTGGAAAAGTGTGTGGAAGAAGAAAGTTAAGAGTAAATGTGAATAAGAGCAAGGTTATTAGGTACAGTAGGGTTGAGGGTCAAGTCAATTGGGAGGTGAGTTTGAATGGAGAAAAACTGGAGGAAGTGAAGTGTTTTAGATATCTGGGAGTGGATCTGGCAGCGGATGGAACCATGGAAGCGGAAGTGGATCATAGGGTGGGGGAGGGAGCGAAAATCCTGGGGGCCTTGAAGAATGTGTGGAAGTCGAGAACATTATCTCGGAAAGCAAAAATGGGTATGTTTGAAGGAATAGTGGTTCCAACAATGTTGTATGGTTGCGAGGCGTGGGCTATGGATAGAGTTGTGCGCAGGAGGATGGATGTGCTGGAAATGAGATGTTTGAGGACAATGTGTGGTGTGAGGTGGTTTGATCGAGTGAGTAACGTAAGGGTAAGAGAGATGTGTGGAAATAAAAAGAGCGTGGTTGAGAGAGCAGAAGAGGGTGTTTTGAAGTGGTTTGGGCACCTGGAGAGGATGAGTGAGGAAAGATTGACCAAGAGGATATATGTGTCGGAGGTGGAGGGAACAAGGAGAAGAGGGAGACCAAATTGGAGGTGGAAAGATGGAGTGAAAAAGATTTTGTGTGATCGGGGCCTGAACATGGAGGAGGGTGAAAGGAGGGCAAGGAATAGAGTGAATTGGAGCGATGTGGTATACCGGGGTTGACGTGCTGTCAGTGGATTGAAGCAAGGCATGTGAAGCGTCTGGGGTAAACCATGGAAAGCTGTGTAGGTATGTATATTTGCGTGTGTGGACGTATGTATATACATGTGTATGGGGGGGGGGGGCCATTTCTTTCGTCTGTATATATATATATATATATATATATATATATATATATATATATATATATATATATATATATATATATATATATATATATATATCATGAAAGCAGAACTACCAGTATGAGGCCAGACCAGTTAGCATTTCTCAAAATCCTCCATCTATTGTGTCGTAATGTTTCACACTAAATGTGGTGAGATACTTTTTATACTGAGTGTATGTGACACAGCTGCAACAGTTAAATGTCATACTGTCATTATTTGTTTGTAGCACTTGTCCAAGCTTGATATGAATTTTGTTTTGGTTGGTTTTGCTGTAGCATTAATACAGTATAGAATTGTGACATTTGCCCATTTCACATGCTGATCTCCCATGCTGAGTGCATCTTGTTTGATAGGCATCACCATTAAACTGCTTCCATTCGACAATGTCTCAAACTACTGTTTTGCGTGTTAGCATTAATATATTTGTCATGGATTGACTTTCAGTAACAAAATGATAAAATGCTCCTTCTTTCTCATGTGCCAAACAGTTACTTTGCCTTTAAAAGAAGATATTTGTTATTCATAACCCTTGTTTGGTACCAAATTATTTAGCTTTACCTTTTTGGTTTTCTAAGCTTTTGTCAAATTCCCTCTTCATCTAACTTGCAGAGTTATTTCGTTATCCATTTCTCGGTGTGGTATCACCTGTGATGATGGTATTATTATTAGTAACAGACATCCCTAGGACCCCATTTATAGGGCTCCTGCAGCTTTGAGGCTGCATGCCATAAAAGAGAAGGGAAATGATGGATTTGCGTGAAGGAGATCTTCAGGAGGACTGTACTCCTTGGCATCCATTGAAGATCCTGCCTAGCTTGTTGTGGTCCAACTACTTGCAGGTGCAGTCCAGGATGTCATACTATACCGTTTTCATGCATTAGAATAATTCTTTCCTCCATCTCAGCCATAAATAATTGTCATTATTAACCTTAATTGCCAGTGCTTCAAATGTAGGTAGCTATATGTTGGCTATGAGTACTGAATAATGGTTGTTTCATAATTTAGTAATAAATGAGCAAACTTGGATAGAAAGCCCTAAGTCGAAAACTTACAAAATTGGTAATTTTTGTAATGTGCGGCAAGTTTTTTCAAAAAGTCCCGTGTATTTGGAAGAAACACATCTCTACCTCTACAGAAAGGTTTGAAATGTCTATTGTTTCTCTTTCAGCGAAGGACAATTGAAACATTCCTTACTCATTATTAAGCTATATGCACACAAATTTTTTCAAATTTATTTTCCACTTCCTTTGGAATGTATTACTTACCTATATTAACATGTGCTCCTAATGCAGTTAGCTAGTCTTGTATAGTTTTCTTACCATACAAAGACAGGTCTTCTGGTTTTCAGAAAGCTTTTATCTGGAATGCATCTTTCATAACAGATATGATCTATTCTTAAATAGTGACTAGACAATTACAGAAAATTTGATATGTAATAGCTATACTTAAGTTACTTTTAGCGTACACATTGAGAAATGTGGCTCTAAAAATGTAATTGATTTGCCATTATGAAGGAGGAAAGACATCACTGGATTATGCTTGTTTGTGGTTCTGCCATGAGTGAAAAGTCCCCTTTGACAAGGTTGTATTATCAGAATACAGTATTATCATATAACTTCTCAGTCTAAAGTTCATCCTTTCCCTTTTACTTATTGTAGCACAACCTTAAGTCTGCTAGAACCCTAGGAGAAGGTGTCATATGGTCATGTTATAATGAAAACTGTGTAGAAAACACTTACGAGTGTGGAAGCAAAGAAAAAAAATGAAGCAGTGAGCAAAACTGCTGAGGATTCGTTGGGCCTTGGCTTTTGAGTTGCAGTTTCATATGCAGATATAATGTGTGTCTGCATCAATGAAGAACAGTGCTGTTTTTTGATTAATTGAAAAAAGTAGACATAGATCATAAGGCAAACAAACCATGAGAAATATTCCTCAGACACCTTAACATTAGTAGTGCCTTCGTACATGGAAGTGTTTATTCTGTTTCTTGAGTTGCATATCAGAAAAGAATTAGTTGATTGTAATCTACTTCATTTTGACCTGTTTTGCACTTTTGTTATGCATATACTTGTTTGACTTCCCTCTCAGTGATTTCATAGGATGCTTCCTGTAAATGGTATGATGGTCTTTACAGTCACCTAAATGCCCTACTTAGAGCAAAATTCAGCTATTCCTTTATTAAATGTTTTCTTAGTCATAAGTCGTAGAAGGCGACTAAAAGGGGAGGGAGCGGGTGGCTGGAAATCCTCCCCTTTCTTGTTTTTTAAATTTTCCAAAAGAAGGAACAGAGAAGGGGGTCAGGTGAGGATATTCTCTCTAAGGCCCAGTTCTCTGTTCTTAACGCTACCTCGCTAACGCGGGAAATGGCAAATAGTATGAAAAAAAAAAAAAAAAATATATATATATATATATATATATATATATATATATATATATATATATATATATATATATATATATATATATATATGTATATTTACATACATATGTATACATATATATATATATATATATATATATATATATATATATATATATATATATATATATATATATATATATATATTTATATATATATATATATATATATATATATATATATATATATATATATATATATATATATATATATATATATATATATATTTACATACACACACAGACATTTACATACATACATATTTACATAATTCATACTGTCTGCCTTTATTCATTTCCGTCGCCACCCCGCCAAACATGAAAATGGAAACCCCCTTTCATTACTTCCTCGGTCAAACCACCTCATCACATATTGTCCTCAAACATCTTATTTCCAGCATATCCACCCTCCTCCGCACAACTCTATCTATAGCACACGCCTCGCAACCATATATCATTGTTGAAACTGCAATTCCTTCAAATTTACCCAATTTTGCTTTCCAAGATAACGTTCTCGACTTCCGCAGATTTTTCAACGCTCCCAGAACTTTCTCCCCCTCCCCCACCCTATGATTCACTTCCACTTCCATGGTTCCATCCGCTGCCAAATCCACTCCCAGATATCTAATACACATCACTTCCTCCACTTTTTCTCCATTCACACTTACCTCCCAGTTGACTTGTCCCTCAACTCTACTGTACCGAATAACCTTGCTATTATTCACATTTACTCCCAACTTTCTTCTTTCACACACTTTACCAAACTCAGTTACCAGCTTCTGCAGTTTCTCACATGAATCAAGCACCAGCGGTGTATCATCAGCAAACAGCAACTGACTCCCTCCCAAGCACTCTCATCCACGATAGACTGCATACTTGCCCCTCTTTCCAAAACTCTTGCATTCACCTCCCCAACAACCCAATCCATAAACAAATCAAACAACCATGGAGACATCACGCACCCCTGCCGCAAACCAACATTCACTGAGAACCAATCAATTTCTTCTCTTCTTGCACGTAAAAATGCCTTACGTCCTCGATAAAATAAGTTGCTTCTAACAACTTGCCTCCCACACCATATATTCTTAATACCTTCCACAGAGCATCTCTATCAACTCTATCATATGCCTTCTCCAGATCCATAAAAGCTACATAAAAATCCATTTGCTTTTCTAAGTATTTCTCACATACATTCTTCAAAGCAAACACCTGATCCACACATCCTCTACCACTTCTGAAACCACACTGCTCTTCCCAATCTGATGCTCTGTACATGCCTTCACCCTCTCAGTCATTACCCTCCCATATAATTTCCCACGAATACTCAACAAACTTATAACTCTGTAAATTCGGCATGAGAAGAAATATCATGAGAGGCAAGTGTTTTCGGAGCAGCTGAGTGAGTGTTTTAGTAGTTTTGATGCACGAAACCCGGTTATAGTGATGGGTGATTTAAATGCAAACGTGAGTAATATGGCAGTTGAGGGAATAATTGGTGTACATGGGGTGCTCAGTGTTGTAAAAGGAAATGGTTAAGAGCTTGTAGATTTATGCGCTGAAAATGGATTGGTGATTGGGAGTACCTGGTTTAAAAACGCCAGAAAGCGTTATTGGATTACGTGTTAATTGACAGGCGCGCGAAAGCGAGACTTTTGGATGTTAATGTGCTGAGAGGTGCAACTGGAGGTATGTCTGATTATCATCTTGTGGAGGCGAAGTTGAAGATTTGTAGAGGTTTTCAGAAAAGAGGAGAGAATGTTGTGGTGAAGAGAGTGGTGAGAGTAAGTGAGCTTGGGAATGAGACTTGTGTGAGGAAGTACAAGGAGAGACTGAGTACAGAATGGAAAAAGGTGAGAACAAAGAACGTAAGGAGAGTGAGGGAGGAATGGGATGTATTTTGGGAAGCAGTGATGGCTTGCGCAAAAGATGCTTGTGGCATGAGAAGCGTGGTGGGGTGGGCAGATTAGAAAGGGTAGTGAGTGGCGGAATGAAGTAAGATTATTTGCGAAAGAGGAGAGAGAGGCATTTGGAGGATTTTTACAAAGAAATAATGCAAATGGCTGGGAGATGTATAACGGAAAGAGGCAGGAGGTCAAGAGAATGGTGCAAAAGGTGAAAAAGAGGCCAATGAGAGTTGGAGTAAGAGAGTATCAATGAATTTTATGGAGAATAAAAAGATGCTTTGGAAGGAGGTAAATAAAGTGCGTAAGACAAGGGAACAAATGGGAACATCAGTGAAGGGGGCTAATGGGGAGCTGATAACAAGTAGTGGTGATGTGAGAAGGAGATGGAGTGAGTATTTTGAAGGTTTGTTAAATGTGATAATACGGTGGCAGAGAATAGAGTTGATGATAGAGTTAAATGTGATTATAGAGTGGCAGATATAGATACAGGGTGTTTTCGTGGAGGTGGTGTGCAAAGTGAGAGGGTTAGGGAAAATAATTTGGTAAACAGAGAAGAGGTCTTAAAAGCTTTGCCGAAGATAAAAGCCGGCAAGGAAGCGGGTTGGGATGATATTGCATTGGAATTCATTAAAGAGAGGGTGTGAATGTATTGTTGACTGGTTGGTAAGGTTATCTACTGTATGTATGACTCATGGTGTGGTGCTTCCATAGTGCCATTGTACAAAGGCAAAGGGGATAAACATGACTGCTCATATATATATATATATATATATATATATATATATATATATATATATATATATATATATATATATATATATATATATATATATATATATATATATATATATATATATATATATATATATATATATATATATATATATATATATATACATATATATATATATCCCCTGGGGATAGGGGAGAAAGAATACTTCCCACGTATTCCCTGCGTGTCGTAGAAGGCGACTAAAAGGGGAGTGAGCGGGTGGCTGGAAATCCTCCCCTCTCGTTTTTTTTTAATTTTCCAAAAGAAGGAACAGAGAAGGGGGCCAGGTGAGGATTTTCCCTCTAAGGCCCAGTCCTCTGTTCTTAACGCTACCTCGCAAATGCGGGAAATGGCGAATCGTATGAAAAAAAAAAAAAAAATATATATATATATATATATATATATATATATATATATATATATATATATATATATATATATATATATATATATATATATATATATTGAAGAGTATCACAATTTTGCGCGTGATCAAGATATTCCTATGAGTCCACGGGAAAAATGAAACACGAAAAGATCATGTTTTGGACAATCACATGTTTACCAAATGGCGTCCTAGCTTCGTCTCTTAGATGTATATCAACTGACTGTAATATTTCTCTCTTGTGTCTCCCCTGATGATGTAATTATTACACGAAAGTGCACTTGGGATCTTTTCGTGTTTCATTTTCCCCATGGACTCATAGGAACATATATATATATATATATATATATATATATATATATATATATATGGGCTATGGTTAGAGTTGTGCGCAGGAGGATGGATATGCTGGAAATGAGATGTTTGAGGACAATGTGTGGTGTGAGGTGGTTTGATCGAGTAAGTAACGTAAGGGTAAGAGAGATGTGTGGAAATAAAAAGAGCGTGGTTGAGAGAGCAGAGGAGGGTGTTTTGAAATGGTTTGGGCACATGGAGAGAATGAGTGAGGAAAGATTGAACAAGAAGATATATGTGTCGGAGGTGGAGGGAACGAGGAGAAGAGGGAGACCAAATTCGAGGTGGAAATATGGTGTGAAAAAGATTTTGTGTGATCGGGGCCTGAACATGCAGGAGGGTGAAAGGAGGGCAAGGAATAGAGAGAATTGGAGCGATGTGGTATACCGGGGTTGACGTGCTGTCAGTGGATTGAATCAAGGCATGTGAAGCGTCTAAGGTAAACCATGGAAAGCTGTGTAGGTATGTATATTTGCGTGTGTGGACGTATGTATATACATGTGTATGGGGGCGGGTTGGGCCATTTCTTTCGTCTGTTTCCTTGCGCTACCTCGCAAACGCGGGAGACAGCGAGGGAGAAAAAAGAAAAAAAAAAAAAATATATATATATATATATATATATATATATATATATATATATATATATATATATATATATATATATATAGATTGAGTTGTATAGATTGAGTTGTATAGCTATGTATATTTGCGTGTGTGGACGTGTACGTATATATATATATATATATATATATATATATATATATATATATATATAAATATATATATATATATATATATATATATATATATATATATATATATATATATATATATATATATATATATATATATATATATATATACGTACACGTCCACACACGCAAATATACATAGCTATACAACTCAATCTATACATACATATACACACACAGACATATATATGTATATATATATATATATATATATATATATATATATATATATATATATATATATATATATATATATATATATATATATATATATATATATATATATAGATAGATATATATATTTATATATATTTTTTTCTTTTTTCTTTTTTTTTTTTTCTTTGCCGCTGTCTCCCGCGTTTGCGAGGTAGCGCAAGGAAACAGACGAAAGAAATGGCCCAACCCACCCCCATACACATGTATATACATACGTCCACACACGCAAATATACATATCTACACAGCTTTCCATGGTTTACCCCAGACGCTTCACAGGCCAGGATTCAATCCACTGACAGCACGTCAACCCCGGTATACCATATCGATCCAATTCACTCTATTCCTTGCCCTCCTTTCACCCTCCTGCATGTTCAGGCCCGGATCACACAAAATCTTTTTCACTCCATCTTTCCACCTCCAATTTGGTCTCCCTCTTCTCCTCGTTCCCTCCACCTCCGACACATATATCCTCTTGGTCAATCTTTCCTCACTCATTCTCTCATATATATATATATTCTTTTTTTTCTTTTAAACTATTCGCCAATTTCCGCGTTAGCGAGGTAGCGTTAAGAATAGAGGACTGGGCCTTTTTTTGGAATATCCTCACCTGGCCCCCTCTGTTCATTCTTTTGGAAAATGAAAAAAAAAAAAACGAGAGGGGAGGATTTCCAGCCCCCCGCTCCCTCCCCTTTTAGTCGCCTTCTACGACACGCAGGGAATACATGGGAAGTATTCTTAATTCCCTATCCCCAAGGATATATATATATATATATATATATATATATATATATATATATATATATATATATATATATATATATATGTATATATATATATATATATATATATATATATATATATATATATATATATATATATATATATATATATATATATATATATATATATATATATATATATATATATATATATATATATATATATATATATATATATATATATATATATATATATATATATATATATATATATATATATATATATATATATATATATATATATATATATATATATATATATATATACATATATATATATATATATATATATATATATATATATATATATATATATATATATATATATATATATATATATATATATATACATATATATATATATATATATATATGTATATAGATATATATATACATATATATATATATATATATATATATATATATATATATATATATATATATATATATATATATATATATATATATATATATACATATATATATATATATATATATATATATATATATATATATATATATATATATATATATATATATATATATATATATATATATATATATATATATATATATTTTTTTTTTTTTTTTTGCTTTGTCGATGTCTCCCGCGTTTGCGAGGTAGCGCAAGGAAACAAACGAAAGAAATTGCCCAACCCACCACCATACACATGTATATACATACGTCCACACACGCAAATATACATACCTACACAGCTTTCCATGGTTTACCCCAGACGCTTCACATGCCCTGATTCAATCCACTGACAGCACGTCAACCACAGTATACCACATCGATCCAATTCACTCTATTCCTTGCCCTCCTTTCACCCTCCTGCATGTTCAGGCCCCGATCACACAAAATCTTTTTCACTCCATCTTTCCACCTCCAATTTGGTCTCCCACTTCTCCTCGTTCCCTCCACCTCCGACACAAATGTTCTCTTGGTCAATCAAAATTGTCATTCAACACACGTACAAGGATCTATGCTGAAATTTTCAGGAAAATCTATTTTTTCAAAAAAATCAAGAAAAATCCTATGGTAATATTTTGCTCAGATTTTCAAGTTCTTCAGATTTTAATGAAACTCAGGGTATATGTGGTATTCTATATGGTGATTAAGGATATCGAGTCAAAAGACTGCATTTCGTAAAATTGAGCGCTTAACCACATATTTAATATTAATTATAATTAATTATATTAATATAATAATTACTCGACTAATTACACGAATCTTAAGGTTATAACCAAAGATTGTCATTCAACACACGTACAAGGATCTATGCTGAAATTTTCAGGAAAATCTATTTTTTCAAAAAAATCAAGAAAAATCCTAGGCTATAGCCTTGGGTAATATTTTGCTCAGATTTTCAAGTTCTTCAGATTTTAATGAAACTCAGGGTATATGTGGTATTCTATATGGTGATTAAGGATATCGAGTCAAAAGACTGCATTTCGTAAAATTGAGCGCTTAACCACATATTTAATATTAATTATAATTAATTATATTAATATAATAATTACTCGACTAATTACACGAATCTTAAGGTTATAACCAAAGATTGTCATTCAACACACGTACAAGGATCTATGCTGAAATTTTCAGGAAAATCTATTTTTTCAAAAAAATCAAGAAAAATCCTAGGCTATAGCCTAGGGTAATATTTTGCTCAGATTTTCAAGTTCTTCAGATTTTAATGAAACTCAGGGTATATGTGGTATTCTATATGGTGATTAAGGATATCGAGTCAAAAGACTGCATTTCGTAAAATTGAGCGCTTAACCACATATTTAATATTAATTATAATTAATTATATTAATATAATAATTACTCGACTAATTACACGAATCTTAAGGTTATAACCAAAGATTGTCATTCAACACACGTACAAGGATCTATGCTGAAATTTTCAGGAAAATCTATTTTTTCAAAAAAATCAAGAAAAATCCTATGCCTTGGGTAATATTTTGCTCAGATTTTCAAGTTCTTCAGATTTTAATGAAACTCAGGGTATATGTGGTATTCTATATGGTGATTAAGGATATCGAGTCAAAAGACTGCATTTCGTAAAATTGAGCGCTTAACCACATATTTAATATTAATTATAATAAATTATATTAATATGCTAATTACTCGACTAATTACACGAATCTTAAGGTTATAACCAAAGATTGTCATTCAACACACGTACAAGGATCTATGCTGAAATTTTCAGGAAAATCTATTTTTTCAAAAAAATCAAGAAAAATCCTAGGCTATAGCCTAGGGTAATATTTTGCTCAGATTTTCAAGTTCTTCAGATTTTAATGAAACTCAGGGTATATGTGGTATTCTATATGGTGATTAAGGATATCGAGTCAAAAGACTGCATTTCGTAAAATTGAGCGCTTAACCACATATTTAATATTAATTATAATTAATTATATTAATATGCTAATTACTCGACTAATTACACGAATCTTAAGGTTATAACCAAAGATTGTCATTCAACACACGTACAAGGATCTATGCTGAAATTTTCAGGAAAATCTATTTTTTCAAAAAAATCAAGAAAAATCCTAGGCTATAGCTGGTAATATTTTGCTCAGATTTTCAAGTTCTTCAGATTTTAATGAAACTCAGGGTATATGTGGTATTCTATATGGTGATTAAGGATATCGAGTCAAAAGACTGCATTTCGTAAAATTGAGCGCTTAACCACATATTTAATATTAATTATAATAATTATATTAATATACTAATTACTCGACTAATTACACGAATCTTAAGGTTATAACCAAAGATTGTCATTCAACACACGTACAAGGATCTATGCTGAAATTTTCAGGAAAATCTATTTTTTCAAAAAAATCAAGAAAAATCCTAGGCTATAGCCTAGGGTAATATTTTGCTCAGATTTTCAAGTTCTTCAGATTTTAATGAAACTCAGGGTATATGTGGTATTCTATATGGTGATTAAGGATATCGAGTCAAAAGACTGCATTTCGTAAAATTGAGCGCTTAACCACATATTTAATATTAATTATAATTAATTATATTAATATAATAATTACTCGACTAATTACACGAATCTTAAGGTTATAACCAAAGATTGTCATTCAACACACGTACAAGGATCTATGCTGAAATTTTCAGGAAAATCTATTTTTTCAAAAAAATCAAGAAAAATCCTAGGCTATAGCCTAGGGTAATATTTTGCTCAGATTTTCAAGTTCTTCAGATTTTAATGAAACTCAGGGTATATGTGGTATTCTATATGGTGATTAAGGATATCGAGTCAAAAGACTGCATTTCGTAAAATTGAGCGCTTAACCACATATTTAATATTAATTATAATTAATTATATTAATATGCTAATTACTCGACTAATTACACGAATCTTAAGGTTATAACCAAAGATTGTCATTCAACACACGTACAAGGATCTATGCTGAAATTTTCAGGAAAATCTATTTTTTCAAAAAAATCAAGAAAAATCCTAGGCTATAGCCTTGGGTAATATTTTGCTCAGATTTTCAAGTTCTTCAGATTTTAATGAAACTCAGGGTATATGTGGTATTCTATATGGTGATTAAGGATATCGAGTCAAAAGACTGCATTTCGTAAAATTGAGCGCTTAACCACATATTTAATATTAATTATAATTAATTATATTAATATGCTAATTACTCGACTAATTACACGAATCTTAAGGTTATAACCAAAGATTGTCATTCAACACACGTACAAGGATCTATGCTGAAATTTTCAGGAAAATCTATTTTTTCAAAAAAATCAAGAAAAATCCTAGGCTATAGCCTAGGGTAATATTTTGCTCAGATTTTCAAGTTCTTCAGATTTTAATGAAACTCAGGGTATATGTGGTATTCTATATGGTGATTAAGGATATCGAGTCAAAAGACTGCATTTCGTAAAATTGAGCGCTTAACCACATATCTAATATTAATTATAATTAATTATATTAATATAATAATTACTCGACTAATTACACGAATCTTAAGGTTATAACCAAAGATTGTCATTCAACACACGTACAAGGATCTATGCTGAAATTTTCAGGAAAATCTATTTTTTCAAAAAAATCAAGAAAAATCCTAGGCTATAGCCTTGGGTAATATTTTGCTCAGATTTTCAAGTTCTTCAGATTTTAATGAAACTCAGGGTATATGTGGTATTCTATATGGTGATTAAGGATATCGAGTCAAAAGACTGCATTTCGTAAAATTGAGCGCTTAACCACATATTTAATATTAATTATAATTAATTATATTAATATACTAATTACTCGACTAATTACACGAATCTTAAGGTTATAACCAAAGATTGTCATTCAACACACGTACAAGGATCTATGCTGAAATTTTCAGGAAAATCTATTTTTTCAAAAAAATCAAGAAAAATCCTAGGCTATAGCCTTGGGTAATATTTTGCTCAGATTTTCAAGTTCTTCAGATTTTAATGAAACTCAGGGTATATGTGGTATTCTATATGGTGATTAAGGATATCGAGTCAAAAGACTGCATTTCGTAAAATTGAGCGCTTAACCACATATTTAATATTAATTATAATTAATTATATTAATATAATAATTACTCGACTAATTACACGAATCTTAAGGTTATAACCAAAGATTGTCATTCAACACACGTACAAGGATCTATGCTGAAATTTTCAGGAAAATCTATTTTTTCAAAAAAATCAAGAAAAATCCTAGGCTATAGCTTGGGTAATATTTTGCTCAGATTTTCAAGTTCTTCAGATTTTAATGAAACTCAGGGTATATGTGGTATTCTATATGGTGATTAAGGATATCGAGTCAAAAGACTGCATTTCGTAAAATTGAGCGCTTAACCACATATTTAATATTAATTATAATTAATTATATTAATATGCTAATTACTCGACTAATTACACGAATCTTAAGGTTATAACCAAAGATTGTCATTCAACACACGTACAAGGATCTATGCTGAAATTTTCAGGAAAATCTATTTTTTCAAAAAAATCAAGAAAAATCCTAGGCTATAGCCTTGGGTAATATTTTGCTCAGATTTTCAAGTTCTTCAGATTTTAATGAAACTCAGGGTATATGTGGTATTCTATATGGTGATTAAGGATATCGAGTCAAAAGACTGCATTTCGTAAAATTGAGCGCTTAACCACATATTTAATATTAATTATAATTAATTATATTAATATGCTAATTACTCGACTAATTACACGAATCTTAAGGTTATAACCAAAGATTGTCATTCAACACACGTACAAGGATCTATGCTGAAATTTTCAGGAAAATCTATTTTTTCAAAAAAATCAAGAAAAATCCTAGGCTAGCTGGGTAATATTTTGCTCAGATTTTCAAGTTCTTCAGATTTTAATGAAACTCAGGGTATATGTGGTATTCTATATGGTGATTAAGGATATCGAGTCAAAAGACTGCATTTCGTAAAATTGAGCGCTTAACCACATATTTAATATTAATTATAATTAATTATATTAATATAATAATTACTCGACTAATTACACGAATCTTAAGGTTATAACCAAAGATTGTCATTCAACACACGTACAAGGATCTATGCTGAAATTTTCAGGAAAATCTATTTTTTCAAAAAAATCAAGAAAAATCCTAGGCTATAGCCTTGGGTAATATTTTGCTCAGATTTTCAAGTTCTTCAGATTTTAATGAAACTCAGGGTATATGTGGTATTCTATATGGTGATTAAGGATATCGAGTCAAAAGACTGCATTTCGTAAAATTGAGCGCTTAACCACATATTTAATATTAATTATAATTAATTATATTAATATAATAATTACTCGACTAATTACACGAATCTTAAGGTTATAACCAAAGATTGTCATTCAACACACGTACAAGGATCTATGCTGAAATTTTCAGGAAAATCTATTTTTTCAAAAAAATCAAGAAAAATCCTAGGCTATAGCCTAGGGTAATATTTTGCTCAGATTTTCAAGTTCTTCAGATTTTAATGAAACTCAGGGTATATGTGGTATTCTATATGGTGATTAAGGATATCGAGTCAAAAGACTGCATTTCGTAAAATTGAGCGCTTAACCACATATTTAATATTAATTATAATTAATTATATTAATATGCTAATTACTCGACTAATTACACGAATCTTAAGGTTATAACCAAAGATTGTCATTCAACACACGTACAAGGATCTATGCTGAAATTTTCAGGAAAATCTATTTTTTCAAAAAAATCAAGAAAAATCCTAGGCTATAGCCTTGGGTAATATTTTGCTCAGATTTTCAAGTTCTTCAGATTTTAATGAAACTCAGGGTATATGTGGTATTCTATATGGTGATTAAGGATATCGAGTCAAAAGACTGCATTTCGTAAAATTGAGCGCTTAACCACATATTTAATATTAATTATAATTAATTATATTAATATGCTAATTACTCGACTAATTACACGAATCTTAAGGTTATAACCAAAGATTGTCATTCAACACACGTACAAGGATCTATGCTGAAATTTTCAGGAAAATCTATTTTTTCAAAAAAATCAAGAAAAATCCTAGGCTATAGCCTAGGGTAATATTTTGCTCAGATTTTCAAGTTCTTCAGATTTTAATGAAACTCAGGGTATATGTGGTATTCTATATGGTGATTAAGGATATCGAGTCAAAAGACTGCATTTCGTAAAATTGAGCGCTTAACCACATATTTAATATTAATTATAATTAATTATATTAATATGCTAATTACTCGACTAATTACACGAATCTTAAGGTTATAACCAAAGATTGTCATTCAACACACGTACAAGGATCTATGCTGAAATTTTCAGGAAAATCTATTTTTTCAAAAAAATCAAGAAAAATCCTAGGCTATAGCCTTGGGTAATATTTTGCTCAGATTTTCAAGTTCTTCAGATTTTAATGAAACTCAGGGTATATGTGGTATTCTATATGGTGATTAAGGATATCGAGTCAAAAGACTGCATTTCGTAAAATTGAGCGCTTAACCACATATTTAATATTAATTATAATTAATTATATTAATATGCTAATTACTCGACTAATTACACGAATCTTAAGGTTATAACCAAAGATTGTCATTCAACACACGTACAAGGATCTATGCTGAAATTTTCAGGAAAATCTATTTTTTCAAAAAAATCAAGAAAAATCCTAGGCTATAGCCTTGGGTAATATTTTGCTCAGATTTTCAAGTTCTTCAGATTTTAATGAAACTCAGGGTATATGTGGTATTCTATATGGTGATTAAGGATATCGAGTCAAAAGACTGCATTTCGTAAAATTGAGCGCTTAACCACATATTTAATATTAATTATAATTAATTATATTAATATAATAATTACTCGACTAATTACACGAATCTTAAGGTTATAACCAAAGATTGTCATTCAACACACGTACAAGGATCTATGCTGAAATTTTCAGGAAAATCTATTTTTTCAAAAAAATCAAGAAAAATCCTAGGCTATAGCCTAGGGTAATATTTTGCTCAGATTTTCAAGTTCTTCAGATTTTAATGAAACTCAGGGTATATGTGGTATTCTATATGGTGATTAAGGATATCGAGTCAAAAGACTGCATTTCGTAAAATTGAGCGCTTAACCACATATTTAATATTAATTATAATTAATTATATTAATATAATAATTACTCGACTAATTACACGAATCTTAAGGTTATAACCAAAGATTGTCATTCAACACACGTACAAGGATCTATGCTGAAATTTTCAGGAAAATCTATTTTTTCAAAAAAATCAAGAAAAATCCTAGGCTATAGCCTAGGGTAATATTTTGCTCAGATTTTCAAGTTCTTCAGATTTTAATGAAACTCAGGGTATATGTGGTATTCTATATGGTGATTAAGGATATCGAGTCAAAAGACTGCATTTCGTAAAATTGAGCGCTTAACCACATATTTAATATTAATTATAATTAATTATATTAATATGCTAATTACTCGACTAATTACACGAATCTTAAGGTTATAACCAAAGATTGTCATTCAACACACGTACAAGGATCTATGCTGAAATTTTCAGGAAAATCTATTTTTTCAAAAAAATCAAGAAAAATCCTAGGCTATAGCCTAGGGTAATATTTTGCTCAGATTTTCAAGTTCTTCAGATTTTAATGAAACTCAGGGTATATGTGGTATTCTATATGGTGATTAAGGATATCGAGTCAAAAGACTGCATTTCGTAAAATTGAGCGCTTAACCACATATTTAATATTAATTATAATTAATTATATTAATATGCTAATTACTCGACTAATTACACGAATCTTAAGGTTATAACCAAAGATTGTCATTCAACACACGTACAAGGATCTATGCTGAAATTTTCAGGAAAATCTATTTTTTCAAAAAAATCAAGAAAAATCCTAGGCTATAGCCTAGGGTAATATTTTGCTCAGATTTTCAAGTTCTTCAGATTTTAATGAAACTCAGGGTATATGTGGTATTCTATATGGTGATTAAGGATATCGAGTCAAAAGACTGCATTTCGTAAAATTGAGCGCTTAACCACATATTTAATATTAATTATAATTAATTATATTAATATAATAATTACTCGACTAATTACACGAATCTTAAGGTTATAACCAAAGATTGTCATTCAACACACGTACAAGGATCTATGCTGAAATTTTCAGGAAAATCTATTTTTTCAAAAAAATCAAGAAAAATCCTAGGCTATAGCCTTGGGTAATATTTTGCTCAGATTTTCAAGTTCTTCAGATTTTAATGAAACTCAGGGTATATGTGGTATTCTATATGGTGATTAAGGATATCGAGTCAAAAGACTGCATTTCGTAAAATTGAGCGCTTAACCACATATTTAATATTAATTATAATTAATTATATTAATATAATAATTACTCGACTAATTACACGAATCTTAAGGTTATAACCAAAGATTGTCATTCAACACACGTACAAGGATCTATGCTGAAATTTTCAGGAAAATCTATTTTTTCAAAAAAATCAAGAAAAATCCTAGGGTAATATTTTGCTCAGATTTTCAAGTTCTTCAGATTTTAATGAAACTCAGGGTATATGTGGTATTCTATATGGTGATTAAGGATATCGAGTCAAAAGACTGCATTTCGTAAAATTGAGCGCTTAACCACATATTTAATATTAATTATAATTAATTATATTAATATAATAATTACTCGACTAATTACACGAATCTTAAGGTTATAACCAAAGATTGTCATTCAACACACGTACAAGGATCTATGCTGAAATTTTCAGGAAAATCTATTTTTTCAAAAAAATCAAGAAAAATCCTAGGCTATAGCCTAGGGTAATATTTTGCTCAGATTTTCAAGTTCTTCAGATTTTAATGAAACTCAGGGTATATGTGGTATTCTATATGGTGATTAAGGATATCGAGTCAAAAGACTGCATTTCGTAAAATTGAGCGCTTAACCACATATTTAATATTAATTATAATTAATTATATTAATATACTAATTACTCGACTAATTACACGAATCTTAAGGTTATAACCAAAGATTGTCATTCAACACACGTACAAGGATCTATGCTGAAATTTTCAGGAAAATCTATTTTTTCAAAAAAATCAAGAAAAATCCTAGGCTATAGCCTAGGGTAATATTTTGCTCAGATTTTCAAGTTCTTCAGATTTTAATGAAACTCAGGGTATATGTGGTATTCTATATGGTGATTAAGGATATCGAGTCAAAAGACTGCATTTCGTAAAATTGAGCGCTTAACCACATATTTAATATTAATTATAATTAATTATATTAATATAATAATTACTCGACTAATTACACGAATCTTAAGGTTATAACCAAAGATTGTCATTCAACACACGTACAAGGATCTATGCTGAAATTTTCAGGAAAATCTATTTTTTCAAAAAAATCAAGAAAAATCCTAGGCTATAGCCTTGGGTAATATTTTGCTCAGATTTTCAAGTTCTTCAGATTTTAATGAAACTCAGGGTATATGTGGTATTCTATATGGTGATTAAGGATATCGAGTCAAAAGACTGCATTTCGTAAAATTGAGCGCTTAACCACATATTTAATATTAATTATAATTAATTATATTAATATGCTAATTACTCGACTAATTACACGAATCTTAAGGTTATAACCAAAGATTGTCATTCAACACACGTACAAGGATCTATGCTGAAATTTTCAGGAAAATCTATTTTTTCAAAAAAATCAAGAAAAATCCTAGGCTATAGCCTTGGGTAATATTTTGCTCAGATTTTCAAGTTCTTCAGATTTTAATGAAACTCAGGGTATATGTGGTATTCTATATGGTGATTAAGGATATCGAGTCAAAAGACTGCATTTCGTAAAATTGAGCGCTTAACCACATATTTAATATTAATTATAATTAATTATATTAATATAATAATTACTCGACTAATTACACGAATCTTAAGGTTATAACCAAAGATTGTCATTCAACACACGTACAAGGATCTATGCTGAAATTTTCAGGAAAATCTATTTTTTCAAAAAAATCAAGAAAAATCCTAGGCTATAGCCTTGGGTAATATTTTGCTCAGATTTTCAAGTTCTTCAGATTTTAATGAAACTCAGGGTATATGTGGTATTCTATATGGTGATTAAGGATATCGAGTCAAAAGACTGCATTTCGTAAAATTGAGCGCTTAACCACATATTTAATATTAATTATAATTAATTATATTAATATAATAATTACTCGACTAATTACACGAATCTTAAGGTTATAACCAAAGATTGTCATTCAACACACGTACAAGGATCTATGCTGAAATTTTCAGGAAAATCTATTTTTTCAAAAAAATCAAGAAAAATCCTAGGCTATAGCCTTGGGTAATATTTTGCTCAGATTTTCAAGTTCTTCAGATTTTAATGAAACTCAGGGTATATGTGGTATTCTATATGGTGATTAAGGATATCGAGTCAAAAGACTGCATTTCGTAAAATTGAGCGCTTAACCACATATTTAATATTAATTATAATTAATTATATTAATATGCTAATTACTCGACTAATTACACGAATCTTAAGGTTATAACCAAAGATTGTCATTCAACACACGTACAAGGATCTATGCTGAAATTTTCAGGAAAATCTATTTTTTCAAAAAAATCAAGAAAAATCCTAGGCTATAGCCTAGGGTAATATTTTGCTCAGATTTTCAAGTTCTTCAGATTTTAATGAAACTCAGGGTATATGTGGTATTCTATATGGTGATTAAGGATATCGAGTCAAAAGACTGCATTTCGTAAAATTGAGCGCTTAACCACATATTTAATATTAATTATAATTAATTATATTAATATGCTAATTACTCGACTAATTACACGAATCTTAAGGTTATAACCAAAGATTGTCATTCAACACACGTACAAGGATCTATGCTGAAATTTTCAGGAAAATCTATTTTTTCAAAAAAATCAAGAAAAATCCTAGGCTATAGCCTAGGGTAATATTTTGCTCAGATTTTCAAGTTCTTCAGATTTTAATGAAACTCAGGGTATATGTGGTATTCTATATGGTGATTAAGGATATCGAGTCAAAAGACTGCATTTCGTAAAATTGAGCGCTTAACCACATATTTAATATTAATTATAATTAATTATATTAATATAATAATTACTCGACTAATTACACGAATCTTAAGGTTATAACCAAAGATTGTCATTCAACACACGTACAAGGATCTATGCTGAAATTTTCAGGAAAATCTATTTTTTCAAAAAAATCAAGAAAAATCCTAGGCTATAGCCTTGGTTAATATTTTGCTCAGATTTTAAAGTTCTTGAGATTTTAATGAAACTCAGGGTATATGTGGTATTCTATATGGTGATTAAGGATATCGAGTCAAAAGACTGCATTTCGTAAAATTGAGCGCTTAACCACATATTTAATATTAATTATAATTAATTATATTAATATGCTAATTACTCGACTAATTACACGAATCTTAAGGTTATAACCAAAGATTGTCATTCAACACACGTACAAGGATCTATGCTGAAATTTTCAGGAAAATCTATTTTTTCAAAAAAATCAAGAAAAATCCTAGGCGGGTAATATTTTGCTCAGATTTTCAAGTTCTTCAGATTTTAATGAAACTCAGGGTATATGTGGTATTCTATATGGTGATTAAGGATATCGAGTCAAAAGACTGCATTTCGTAAAATTGAGCGCTTAACCACATATTTAATATTAATTATAATTAATTATATTAATATACTAATTACTCGACTAATTACACGAATCTTAAGGTTATAACCAAAGATTGTCATTCAACACACGTACAAGGATCTATGCTGAAATTTTCAGGAAAATCTATTTTTTCAAAAAAATCAAGAAAAATCCTAGGCTATAGCCTTGGGTAATATTTTGCTCAGATTTTCAAGTTCTTCAGATTTTAATGAAACTCAGGGTATATGTGGTATTCTATATGGTGATTAAGGATATCGAGTCAAAAGACTGCATTTCGTAAAATTGAGCGCTTAACCACATATTTAATATTAATTATAATTAATTATATTAATATAATAATTACTCGACTAATTACACGAATCTTAAGGTTATAACCAAAGATTGTCATTCAACACACGTACAAGGATCTATGCTGAAATTTTCAGGAAAATCTATTTTTTCAAAAAAATCAAGAAAAATCCTAGGCTATAGCCTAGGGTAATATTTTGCTCAGATTTTCAAGTTCTTCAGATTTTAATGAAACTCAGGGTATATGTGGTATTCTATATGGTGATTAAGGATATCGAGTCAAAAGACTGCATTTCGTAAAATTGAGCGCTTAACCACATATTTAATATTAATTATAATTAATTATATTAATATAATAATTACTCGACTAATTACACGAATCTTAAGGTTATAACCAAAGATTGTCATTCAACACACGTACAAGGATCTATGCTGAAATTTTCAGGAAAATCTATTTTTTCAAAAAAATCAAGAAAAATCCTAGGCTATAGCCTAGGGTAATATTTTGCTCAGATTTTCAAGTTCTTCAGATTTTAATGAAACTCAGGGTATATGTGGTATTCTATATGGTGATTAAGGATATCGAGTCAAAAGACTGCATTTCGTAAAATTGAGCGCTTAACCACATATTTAATATTAATTATAATTAATTATATTAATATAATAATTACTCGACTAATTACACGAATCTTAAGGTTATAACCAAAGATTGTCATTCAACACACGTACAAGGATCTATGCTGAAATTTTCAGGAAAATCTATTTTTTCAAAAAAATCAAGAAAAATCCTAGGCTATAGCCTAGGGTAATATTTTGCTCAGATTTTCAAGTTCTTCAGATTTTAATGAAACTCAGGGTATATGTGGTATTCTATATGGTGATTAAGGATATCGAGTCAAAAGACTGCATTTCGTAAAATTGAGCGCTTAACCACATATTTAATATTAATTATAATTAATTATATTAATATGCTAATTACTCGACTAATTACACGAATCTTAAGGTTATAACCAAAGATTGTCATTCAACACACGTACAAGGATCAATGCTGAAATTTTCAGGAAAATCTATTTTTTCAAAAAAATCAAGAAAAATCCTAGGCTATAGCCTAGGGTAATATTTTGCTCAGATTTTCAAGTTCTTCAGATTTTAATGAAACTCAGGGTATATGTGGTATTCTATATGGTGATTAAGGATATCGAGTCAAAAGACTGCATTTCGTAAAATTGAGAGCTTAACCACATATTTAATATTGATTATAATTAATTATATTCATATAATAATTACTCGACTAATTACACGAATCTTAAGGTTATAACCAAAGATTGTCATTCAACACACGTACAAGGATCTATGCTGAAATTTTCAGGAAAATCTATTTTGTCAAAAAATTCAAGAAAAATCCTAGGCTATAGCTTTAGTTAATATTTTGCTCAGATTTTCAAGTTCTTAAGATTTTAATGAAACTCAGGGTATATGTGGTATTCTATATGGTGATTAAGGATTAAGGATTAAGCTTAACCACAGATTTAATATTAATTATAATTAATTATATTAATATGCTATTTACTCGACTAATTACACGAATCTTAAGGTTATAACCAAAGATAGTCATTCAACACACGTTCCAGAATCTATGCTGAAATTTTCAGGAAAATCTATTTTTTTAAAAAAAATCAAGAAAAATCCTAGGACTTGGGTAATATTTTGCTCAGATTTTCAAGTTCTTCAGATTTTAATGAAACTCAGGGTATATGTGGTATTCTATATGGTGATTAAGGATATCGAGTCAAAAGACTGCATTTCGTAAAATTGAGCGCTTAACCACATATTTAATATTAATTATAATTAATTATATTAATATGCTAATTACTCGACTAATTACACGAATCTTAAGGTTATAACCAAAGATTGTCATTCAACACAAGTACAAGGATCTATGCTGAAATTTTCAGGAAAATCTATTTTTTCAAGAAAATCAAGAAAAATCCTAGGTTATATTTTGCTCAGATTTTCAAGTTCTTCAGATTTTAATGAAACTCAGGGTATATGTGGTATTCTATATGGTGATTAAGGATATCGAGTCAAAAGACTGCATTTCGTAAAATTGAGCGCTCAACCACGCTCTTTCTATTTCCACACATCTCTCTTACCCTTACGTTACTCACTCGATCAAACCACCTCACACCACACATTGTCCTCAAACATCTCATTTCCAGCACATCCATCCTCCTGCGCACAACTCTATCCATAGCCCACGCCTCGCAACCATACAACATTGGTGGAACCACTATTCCTTCAAACATACCCATTTTTGCTTTCCGAGATAATGTTCTCGACTTCCACACATACTTCAAGGCTCCCAGGATTTTTCGCCCCCTCCCCCACCCTATGATCCACTTCCGCTTCCATGGTTCCATCCGCTGCCAGATCCACTCCCAGATATCTAAAACACTTTACTTCCACCAGTTTTGCTCCATTCAAACTTACCTCCCAATTGACTTGACCCTCAACCCTACTGTACCTAATAACCTTGCTCTTATTCACATTTACTCTTAACTTTCTTCTTTCACACACTTTACGAAACTCAGTCGCCAGCTTCTGCAGTTTCTCACATGAATCAGCCACTAGCGCTCTATCATCAGCGAACAACAACTGACTCACTTTCCAAGCTCTCTCATCCCCAACAGACTTCATACTCGCCCCTCTTTCCAAAACTCTTGCATTCACCTCCCTAACAACCCCAACCATAAACAAATTAAGCAACCATGGAGACATCACACACCCCTGCCGCAAACCTACATTCTCTGGGAACCAATCACTTTCCTCTCTTCCTACACGTACACATGCCTCACATCCTCGATAAAAGCTTTTCAGTGCTTCTAACAACTTGACTCCCACAACATATATTCTTAATACCTTCCATAGAGCATCTCTATCAACTCTATCATATGCCTTCTCCAGATCCATAAATGCTACATACAAATCCATTTGCTTTTCTAAGTATTTCTCACATACATTCTTCAAAGCAAACACCTGATCCACACATCCTCTACCACTTCTGAAACCACACTGCTCTTCCCCAATCTGATACTCTGTACATGCCTTCACCCTCTCAATCAATACCCTCCCATATAATTTACCAGGAATACTCAACAAACTTATACCTCTGTAATTTGAGCACTCACTCTTATCCCCTTTGCCTTTGTACAATGGCACTATGCACGCATTCCGCCAATCCTCAGGCACCTCACCATGAGTCATACATACATTAAATAACCTTACCAACCAGTCAATAATACAGTCACCCCCTTTTTTAATAAATTCCACTGCAATACCATCGAAACCTCCTGCCTTGCCGGCTTTCATCTTCCGCAAAGCTTCCCCAGAACTTTTTTAAAGGGGAAGTAAATGTTTATAGTTGTGTTACTGGAGTGATAGTTTTCATACATGGTGCTTTGACAAGAAAATAGTGAAATTGGAAAAAAATTTAGCTTAGACATTGAAGCTTATTGATACAGTGGTTAAATTGATGAGAACTACTATTGACGTTTGTGTAAATAAATTATTCATTTTCCCTTTTCCATAGCCAGAGGTTGAACCATTATGTGACATTCATTTTTTCATTTCATTTCAAGCTAGAAGTTTCAGTTTCGAAATTATTTCTTACATTTTTCATATATATATATATATATGAGTGTATATATATATAGTATGTATATATATATATATATATATATATATATATATATATATATATATATATATATATATATATATATATATATATATATATATATATATATATATATTGGTTCTCAGTGAATGTAGGTTTGCGACAGGGGTGTGTGATGTCTCCATGGTTGTTTAATTTGTTTATGGATGGGGTTGTTAGGGAGGTGAATGCAAGAGTTTTGGAAAGAGGGGCAAGTATGAAGTCTGTTGGGGATGAGAGAGCTTGGGAAGTGAGTCAGTTGTTGTTCGCTGATGATACAGCGCTGGTGGCTGATTCATGTGAGAAACTGCAGAAGCTGGTGACTGAGTTTGGTAAAGTGTGTGAAAGAAGAAAGTTAAGAGTAAATGTGAATAAGAGCAAGGTTATTAGGTACAGTAGGGTTGAGGGTCAAGTCAATTGGAAGGTGAGTTTGAATGGAGAAAAACTGGAGGAGGTGAAGTGTTTTAGATATCTGGGAGTGGATCTGGCAGCGGATGGAACCATGGAAGCGGAAGTGGATCATAGGGTGGGGGAGGGGGCGAAAATTCTGGGAGCCTTGAAGAATGTGTGGAAGTCGAGAACATTATCTCGGAAAGCAAAAATGGGTATGTTTGAAGGAATAGTGGTTCCAACAATGTTGTATGGTTGCGAGGCGTGGGCTATGGATAGAGTTGTGCGCAGGAGGATGGATGTGCTGGAAATGAGATGTTTGAGGACAATGTGTGGTGTGAGGTGGTTTGATCGAGTGAGTAACGTAAGGGTAAGAGAGATGTGTGGAAATAGAAAGAGCGTGGTTGAGAGAGCAGAAGAGGGCGTTTTGAAATGGTTCGGGCACATGGAGAGAATGAGTGAGGAAAGATTGACCAAGAGAATATATGTGTCGGAGGTGGAGGGAACGAGGAGAAGAGGGAGACCAAATTGGAGGTGGAAAGATGGAGTGAAAAAGATTTTGTGTGATCGGGGCCTGAACATGCAGGAGGGTGAAAGGAGGGCAAGGAATAGAGTGAATTGGAGCGATGTGGTATACCGGGGTTGACGTGCTGTCAGTGGGGTGAATCAAGGCATGTGAAGCGACTGGGGTAAACCATGGAAAGCTGCGTAGGTATGTATATTTGCGTGTGTGGACGTATGTATATACATGTGTATGGGGGTGGGTTGGGCCATTTCTTTCGTCTGTTTCCTTGCGCTACCTCGCAAACGCGGGAGACAGCGACAAAGAAAAAAAAAAAAAAAATATATATATATATATATATATATATATATATATATATATATATATATATATATATATATACATATATATATATATATATATATATATATATATATATATATACATATATATTACCCCTGGGGATAGGGGTGAAAGAATACTTCCCACGCATTCCTCGCGTGTCGTAGAAGGCGACTAGAGGGGACGGGAGCGGGGGGCCAGAAATCCTCCCCTCCTTGTATTTTTTTTTTTAACTTTCTAAAATGGGAAACAGAAGAAGGAGTCACGCGGGGAGTGCTCATCCTCCTCGAAGGCTCAGACTGGGGTGTCTTAATGTGTGTGGATGTAACCAAGATGTGAAAAAAGGAGAGATAGGTAGTATGTTTGAGGAAAGGAACCTGGATGTTTTGGCTCTGAGTGAAACGAAGCTCAAGGGTAAAGGGGAAGAGTGGTTTGGGAATGTCTTGGGAGTAAAGTCAGGGGTTAGTGAGAGGACAAGAGCAAGGGAAGGAGTAGCATTACTCCTGAAACAGGAGTTGTGGGAGTATGGGATAGAATGTAAGAAAGTAAATTCTCGATTAATATGGGTAAAACTGAAAGTTGATGGAGAGAGATGGGTGATTATTGGTGCATATGCACCTGGGCATGAGAAGAAAGATCATGAGAGGCAAGTGTTTTGGGAACAGCTGAATGAGTGTGTTAGTGGTTTTGATGCACGAGACCGGGTTATAGTGATGGGTGATTTGAATGCAAAGGTGAGTAATGTGGCAGTTGAGGGAATAATTGGTATACATGGGGTGTTCAGTGTTGTAAATGGAAATGGTGAAGAGCTTGTAGATTTATGTGCTGAAAAAGGACTGGTGATTGGGAATACCTGGTTTAAAAAGCGAGATGTACATAAGTATACGTATGTAAGTAGGAGAGATGGCCAGAGAGCGTTTTTGGATTACCTGTTTATTGACAGGCGCGCGAAAGAGAGACTTTTTGGATGTTAATGTGCTGAGAGGTGCAACTGGAGGGATGTCTGATCATTATCTTGTGGAGGCTAAGGTGAAGATTTGTATGGGTTTTCAGAAAAGAAGAGTGAATGTTGGGGTGAAGAGGGTGGTGAGAGTAAGTGAGCTTGGGAAGGAGACTTGTGTGAGGAAGTACCAGGAGAGACTGAGTACAGAATGGAAAAAGGTGAGAACAATGGAAGTAAGGGGAGTGGGGGAGGAATGGGATGTATTTAGGGAATCAGTGATGGATTGCGCAGAAGATGTTTGTGGCATGAGAAGAGTGGGAGGTGGGTTAATTAGAAAGGGTAGTAAGTGTTGGGATGAAGAAGTAAGATTATTAGTGAAAGAGAAGAGAGAGGCATTTGGACGATTTTTGCAGGGAAAAAATGCAATTGAGTGGGAGATGTATCAAAGAAAGAGACAGGAGGTCAAGAGAAAGGTGCAAGAGGTGAAAAAGAGGGCAAATGAGAGTTGGGGTGAGAGAGTATCATTAAATTTTAGGGAGAATAAAAAGATGTTCTGGAAGGTGGTAAATAAAGTGCGTAAGACAAAGGAGCAAATGGGAACTTCAGTGAAGGGCGCAAATGGGGAGGTGATAACAAGTAGTGGTGATGTGAGAAGGAGATGGAGTGAGTATTTTGAAGGGTTGTTGAATGTGTTTGATGATAGAGTGGCAGATATAGGGTGTTTTGGTCGAGGTGGTGTGCAAAGTGAGAGGGTTTGGGAAAATGATTTGGTAAACAGAGAAGAGGTAGGAAAAGCTTTGTGGAAGATATATATATATATATATATATTTTTTTTTTTTTTTTATACTTTGTCGCTGTCTCCCGCGTTTGCGAGGTAGCTCAAGGAAACAGACGAAAGAAATGGCCCAACCCACCCCCATACACATGTATATACATACGTCCACACACGCAAATATACATACCTACACAGCTTTCCATGGTTTATATATATATATATATATATATATATATATATATATATATATATATATATATATATATATATATGTATATATATATATATATATATATATATATATATATATATATATATATATATATATAAATATATTTGTGTGTGTGTATGTATACGTGTATGTGTGTGTGTGACGCACGAGGGCAGCTCTGCTTCAGGTTTTCAAAAGAAGTTGTAAATGTAGACATAGACAATGAACGTCAGGAACCGAAGGCTGACAAATGTCATATATTGTGATTAATGGTAAATTTGGCAGTGGAAATAAAGGCCATAACAATACGTCAGAAGGATTTATGATGAATCAGTCAACTGAGGAGACTATATAGGTAGCTGTGGCCATCCACCAGGAGACCGGAGGAACACACCAGGAATAACAGAACCCGCCAGCATATAAGGCGTTGTATAAATGTATAAAAATGAACAGTTCAGGGAAAATTTTCCTCCTTGATGGAAGTTAACGAGTGACTGAAACCTGTTCTTTAGAGGCTAAATTCTCCTTGATACAATATGAAATGTTGAAAAGTATATCAAAATGTTTTATGTTTGCTTAGAAAACGTATCGTAAAAGATTTTTCTTGTATAGACGGGCAACTCTCCTGCAATCTTAACAATATAACAAAGCAAAACGAAAAAAAAATCTCTGAGGAAATGTAAGCAGCAATTTCAATGCAAATTATTGAAAAGTTAACGATAGAACCTTAAGAAGTCTTGAAAAATGTTCTTAGATTTTTACCTGATAGTTTTGGAGAAAGTATGAACTAATGGTATCTGAAGTGATAGGTGGTAACTGCCCACAACCAAAGGATACTAGAGATATTGGCTCAGAGTCTCGGTGAGGCAGTTTACGGTCTGTTGCAAAGAGACAACATCTGTGACTCAGGTCATTCCAAATATCTCATTTGTTCAGAAACCATAAAACTTACACAGAAATCTGCAATTCTGTTACGAAAGTATAAACTGCGCAGAATTTTGCAGCAATATTCATATATACCAAAAAGAATTACAGTATCAAGATCGAATCACTTTAACCTTTAGAATCTGTTTCCCATCAAAGGAAAAAAAATGTTTATGTCGTAAAGTTCAGCGGAAATCCTGTCACGTGTAAGCCATTATGTTGTTTATTTATTGTTTTCTGACTTAGTATGTGGAGCAACTGCCCCCTGAGGCACGAAATGCAATCTTTCCAATGTACCTTAAAGTCACGAGTAGAGGGTCATAAACTGAGCCGTGTGTGTGTGTGTGTGTGTGTGTGTGTGTGTGTGTGTGTGTGTGTGTGTGTGTGTGTGTGTGTATGTGTGTGTGTTGGTGTTTATTTTCCTGAAGTAATGATATGATTCTTTACATAAATGGCCACAAAGTGCATCAATTAAGTCCGTCATTACCACAAAGAAAATAGACTAAGTTTATCACCGACTTAAGGCCCATCTTTGTTTAACATTGAAATTGAGTTTAATTTTGGTCCAGGACATTCCATAAGCTATGTGGAAGCTTCATTTCTTTCTACTGTCCTTCCTTGTGACAGTTTATTTACAATTAAAAGTTTTGTTAAAGGGATTAGACGAGTCATATTTACCTACCTATGACCTTCCGAAATAGAGTCCGGCGACGCTCTGATAGATCTTCACGATTACTGCGGCACTGGCTTCCCTAAACATCTCCCAGTCCTCACCAACTCATCAGGTTTTCATTTACTATCATCTTAAACTATTCTCCACCCACTCACTCATTTTCGCCATCCTCTTCCCACGTAGTTCAATTTCTCTTTTCTTAAGGCCTTACAAACTTTCATCCTGGCCTCCATAAAGCGATCAGACGCCCCACCACTTGCCTCTATCAGCACATTTACATCTAAAAGTCTCTCTATATCACATTCTATCAAGTAGGACATAATCCTGTAGCGCCAGCTTACCATGGACCAAGCACATTCCTCATTTTAAACCAGGAAGACGTAATCAACAGCTCTTTTTCAGCACACAACACAAGCTGTTCACCATTTCCATTTACAATGGCTAGCCCATGGCCTCGTCTTTAAGAGGCCTAGCTGACACACAAGTGGTAGAAGGTTGAATCGTGCTGCGCAGAGGGCATTGTATGTTCTGTGAAAGTGCGCACTCATTGCAATGTAATGATCACATTGTCAGGGGAGATACAGGAATGAGACAGAAGACGTAGAAGTCGGTTGATATAATAGGAAGAGACATAGGTAAGATGCCATTGGTAAACAAGCGCTTCCGGATGGTGGTGTTCGGGTTGTTGGTGTTCGGGTCTGGCATCATGCTTGTCATAATCTTTATCATGTGGACAGGAAAGGCAACTGCTTACAAATTTGGCCTACGAAAAAACTATCCAGTTTGTAAAGACCTTCACTGATATCAATATCACAATTCTTTGAGTATCTAATAACAGAAGATTTAGTGATATTTCCCGTAATAAAGGATTTACATTTGATAACTGAATTAGCGTTACTCCAGTCATTGAAATGGTCATGGTTTCTAACATGATCAAACAAAGCATTTGATTCTTGTCCTGTTCTTATACTATATCTATGTTGCTTAAGTCTAACATAAAGATCCCTACCAGTCTGCTCAATATAAAACATTAAGATTTTTACAAGTTACTTTGGCAACATAAAACGCAGAATTTTCTATTGAGTTTCTTATTAAGATATTGTTTATAGTATTGTTATTGCTGAAAGCTACATTTGCATTAAATGATTTAAGCAACCTGGGAAGTAATGTAAAATCATCGCTAAAAGGGAGAACTAAAAGATTCTTGATATCAAGGGGAAGCTTGAGTCTAACTCCATAATATATCTTTGCCGACTTCAGGGATTTGTCAATGAAGGATCTAAGAAACTGTAAGTTGGATCCAATAAGAATATATCTTCTCAAACTCATTATCAATAAATTCTGCACTGCATATACATAATGTCTTAAGGAACATCGACTGTCATGTTGAGCCGAGAAGTAATGAATATAAGAACAAACATAAGTGAGTTTTTTGTATATGATAAACATCACTATGAATTATGCGATCTAAAAATGATAACGTACAATTATTTTCAGCTTCCACAGTTCAAATGATAGAAGGTACTAAGTTGTTAAGTATAGGAAGAAATGTCTGTAAATTTTCGTTTGTTGGCCAAACACAAAGAACATCATCCACATACCTAAACCTGGATAGCTTTGCCGAAGTCAAAATTTTTAAACAGTTTCCTTTCCTGTCCACATAATAGAAATGTTATTACAAGCATGATGCCAGACCCGAACACCACCAACACGAACACCACCATCCGGTAACGCTTGTTTACCATTGGCGTCTCAGCTACGTCTCTACCTTGTATATCAACCGACTTCTACGTCTTCTGTCTCATTTATGTATCTCCATTGACGATGTGATGATTATAGTGCAATGAGTGTGCACTTTCAAAGAACACGTAATGCTAATTCAAAAGGGAGGACGAACAGATGGTGCTGGTCTAGGAGAGCAGGACTCAAACACGGGCGTGTGATGGTCGGTCGTAAAGCTAGAGAGCTAGCACCACATGTGTGTGTGTGTGTGCGCGCCACCAGGTCCCCGCCGGCTGCTGCTACCCGCAGATCACCTCACTTCCTTCCCTCGCTCCTCTTCTAGACCCACCTGCACCAAATGATATAATGTACCACTCAGTTGTCTTCACGCAACATACGTCAAACTGTTGATTGTTAGATGAGAAATGACAATTTCTCACTTCTGGCTTGAAGAGAATCATGTGAATGAAGGTCAGACAAGTCAGCGAGAACATCGAGCAAACTCCCCATGAAATTCTGAATCACAATTTAACGCCTTGTCGAGTAAATAGTGGATAATGTGCGGACAATAGTAAATGACTGACACCTGTTCAGATAAGAATATGGCAGAGGGGTCACGGGTGACCCACGATCCTGGTGCAATAATTCAGCACGAGTATTCAGGTTCTTAGGTAATGTAAAAAAAAAGCTGGGGAGCAGAAGAAGGTCTGGGCTGGGGTCCGGTATGGTACGGCTGTGGCCGGTCCTCTAATGAAGCCAAGGGAAAGAGTGTAGTAACTAGGCAGGGGAGGAAAGGGGAGGGGGATGATCATAAATCCCAGACAGAGGAAAGGACGTGTGGACGGGGGAGTCCGGATGATTAATGTACCACAGTTAACTGATCATCAAGGAAGAACAGAGATTGAGAACGTCGTTTTGAATCATTTCCTCCTGTCTGCCACACTTTGCCAAGGCCAGACAAACCTGCACTCGGGAGGAAATATCCCAGTAGAAAGCAGTGTTTCACAGCTGTTGTGGGAGCTTAGTCACGTCAGCGAAAGTAATGATATTCTCCCCAAAAAAAGTTTGTATACTTTAACCCAAAATGTGAGAGTTGTACACCGTCCTTGTCCAAACGTCTGATGTTTACAAGCGGCTAAATGATGTTGACCTACTTGCCAGGGGTCAGCAGGTCAAGACCACGCATGTAAATGAGTGCCTCACCAGAGGTGTATGTTCGGCCTCCCAGATATAGCGTCAACACGACGGCCATCTTGTTGCATTTTGAACCCTTGCGCTATGCTCGCCCTTCACTCATCACCAACATTATGTTCATTATCCGGGTACGGCTGCCACGGATGATCAGGGTACGGCTGCCACGGATGATCAGGGTACGGCTGCCACGGATGATCAGGGTACGGCTGCCACGGATGATCAGGGTACGGCTGCCACGGATGATCAGGGTACGGCTGCCACGGATGATCAGGGTACGGCTGTCACGGATGATCAGGGTACGGCTGCCACGGATGATCAGGGTACGGCTGCCACGGATGATCAGGGTACGGCTGCCACGGATGATCAGGGTACGGCTGCCACGGATGATCAGGGTACGGCTGCCACGGATGATCAGGGTACGGCTGTCACGGATGATCAGGGTACGGCTGCCACGGATGATCAGGGTACGGCTGCCACGGATGATCAGGGTACGGCTGCCACGGATGATCAGGGTACGGCTGCCACGGATGATCAGGGTACGGCTGCCACGGATGATCAGGGTACGGCTGCCACGGATGATCAGGGTACGGCTGCCACGGATGATCAGGGTACGGCTGCCACGGATGATCAGGGTACGGCTGCCACGGATGATCAGGGTACGGCTGCCACGGATGATCAGGGTACGGCTGCCACGGATGATCAGGGTACGGCTGCCACGGATGATCAGGGTACGGCTGCCACGGATGATCAGGGTACGGCTGCCACGGATGATCAGGGTACGGCTGCCACGGATGATCAGGGTACGGCTGCCACGGATGATCAGGGTACGGCTGCCACGGATGATCAGGGTACGGCTGCCACGGATGATCAGGGTACGGCTGCCACGGATGATCAGGGTACGGCTGCCACGGATGATCAGGGTACGGCTGCCACGGATGATCAGGGTACGGCTGCCACGGATGATCAGGGTACGGCTGCCACGGATGATCAGGGTACGGCTGCCACGGATGATCAGGGTACGGCTGCCACGGATGATCAGGGTACGGCTGCCACGGATGATCAGGGTACGGCTGCCACGGATGATCAGGGTACGGCTGCCACGGATGATCAGGGTACGGCTGCCACGGATGATCAGGGTACGGCTGCACGGATGATCAGGGTACGGCTGCCACGGATGATCAGGGTACGGCTGCCACGGATGATCAGGGTACGGCTGCCACGGATGATCAGGGTACGGCTGCCACGGATGATCAGGGTACGGCTGCCACGGATGATCAGGGTACGGCTGGCACGGATGCTGGTGTACGGCAGGTATGGATGCTGGTGTACGGCAGGTATGGATGCTGGTGTACGGCAGGTATGGATGCTGGTGTACGGCTGGCATGGATGATCAAGGTACGGCTGGCATGGATGCTGGTGTACGGCAGGTATGGATGCTAGTGTACGGCTGGCATGGATGATCAAGGTACGGCTGGCATGGATGCTGGTGTACGGCAGGTATGGATGCTAGTGTACGGCTGGCATGGATGCTGGTGTACGGCTGGCATGGATGCTGGTGTACGGCTGGCATGGATGCTGGTGTACGGCAGGCATAGATGGTACTAGTGGTGGTAGTAGAATTGGTTGATGATGAGTCTGGTAAATGTTCAACTAGTGAGAGTGTTGATGATGCTAGTAGTAAAGATGGTGGTGATAGTGATGATGGTTGAGGTAAGGGCTGTAGTGATGATGATGATGATGATGATGATGGACATCTCTGGCGATTGTACCTCTCTCTCTCTCTCTCTCTCTCTCTCTCTCTCTCTCTCTCTCTCTCTCTCTCTCTCTCTCTCTCTCTCTCTCTCTCTCTCTCTCTCTCTCTCTCTCTCTCTCTCTCTCTCTCTCTCCTCCTCCTCCATTTCATGCAGCCTCTGTGTGTTGGCTCCCATGTTCACCTTTGCATCGTGTATTTCCCACGTGTGTACACACGATCACGAGCACCATTGCTTGATCCTGCCACACCTAGGCAAGTTACATCCGCAGACTGACATCTCTTTTCACTCTATAGTCGCTCTCTTTCTGGTTCATTGTTTGATATTTTGATCTTCTGTTTCTGCTGATGATATTCCTATACTTTTAGATTAATTGAGCTCCCAACATGACAAAATAAATTTACCTAGAGACTGAACAAAATTACATCCGCGTCTTTCTTGCAACATAGTGGTAGCCCTAGCCATACGAACATTTCATTTATGTTCTGACTATCTTGAATATTACACTGAAGTACATGATTGAAAAAAAAAATTCACTTAAGGTCGGATTTCCTTTAAACTGCAGTAATGTGTTTATCGGCAAGGCACCAAACAAATTATCATTCGTTAAGTAAATCTGTTAACTGTACCTGGAGATGTTACTATGATTTCCAGTCCTCTTCCCTGGGAAGGACGGCTATAAACTTTGCGTGAAGCTGACTATTTCATTTCGCCAGTGTTACCCACAAGTTAACATTAAAGTAGTTGTTAGAATAAGAAATACAGTTCAGTCATTTTTCAAGTTCAGTGACGGTAATCTTACGAAGATGCTGTTGTCTATTGTGTATCAGTATAAGGCAACTGTTGCAATGCTTTTTTGTATTAACAAGACGAAGCGAAAGCTCAGGACACACATTCACAAACACCTTTGGAGGTCAGTATGACTGAACCGCCTAATTACGAAACTGCTCGTCCCAGCAACGATGACCACCCAGTGTCGACAGCTAACTTCTTTGTCCTCGCCAATAGCTCATCAGCCACCGATCTCTTAATACTAAAGCCCCTCCTGTCCTGCAGGAATTATCTCACGAGAAGTAACAATGTAACATCGACGACCGAATTATTGCGTTTTTAATTGAGGCATCGACGGAGTTACGGTGTTTTCAGGTACGTTTTATTAAGTGTTGAGTAGAAGTTTTTAGCTGTTTATGAATGTATGTTTTAACAGTATGAGACTTGATGACAAAATGTAGACTTTAAATCTCGACTAAGAAATATTTCCTCTGTTGAATTTGTGTCACGTTTTGATGTATTGAAGATAAGATAGGAATGTAGGTCTTCATTGATTTAAGTTTATTCTTTTTCGATCGTCCATTTTGCGTTTGGTTCTTATGATACATATTTTTCAAGAAACATTTAGAATTCTGCTTTAAACAAACACTCGTCATTGTGCGAGTTTATGTGTAGGGAGTGGAGGGCAACTGAGCAGTAGGTGGTGGGTGTCTTCGTCGTAATAGTTGGGCACGAAGGGTTTCAGAATATGATGAAATGATGTTGTAGTGTGTAGGGATGGGTGATATCCAGAGGAGAATTCAGTGTGAGTTATGAGTCTGGGGAGTGTGGCCTCTGATGGGTTTATTGGAGGTTTAAAGTTTAAGACTAAGTTAAAAGTGCAGTTGTTAAGTACGGGTTGTTTCAGTATGTATGTGTTGTGTCATTGTTGGGGTGGAGGGATCTGTGAGCTATTACTGAAGTGTGAAGCCAGGAAAAGCCTTTCATTTTCACCTTGGGGTTGGTGGTTCGTAGTGGTGCTGTTGCAGAGTATTGAGTGCCGAGCAACTTGAGGTGAGATTTTATTCGAACGATCTTTTTTCTTTTGTATAGGTGATGAGTATTCACGGGTGTGAGGCAGCCAGTGATTGTTCTGAGTGCACTATGTTGAATATATGTAGCTTTATTACATTATATTTTGAGATGTCCGAAGATCAGGCAGATGGAGCGGATGGACTGTTTGTATACTTTGTTAGGGGATTCTTTTTACGGTCAAAATTTGATGCCAATTAGTGTTCTGAGGGCATTAGGTTATTCGCTGCGTTGTGTCGATATCATGGGTGTGGGGAGAAAATGTCACGTGTGGGTCGTATATGATGACCTAAAATGGTTAGTGTCTTCTTCAGCGGGAACGATAACTCATTCAAGACGATTGGAAGGCGTGAGATGGATTTATGGGGGTTCAATGAGTGGTTAAAGGCCTCTGTGGATATGGAGACTCTCTGTTTTTGGTGAGTCATTGTTCCAGTTGTGTTATGTTGTGCCGTATATTTGATGTTGCTGCTGTTGTGTCAGGTGGGTGTTGTAATGTGATTGTGAGGTCGCCTGCATATGAAAGGGCATTCCTGATGTGTATTGCTTTAGATTCTGGGATGTCCCGTAGGAAGAGACTGAAGGGAGTTGAAGAAAGAACTTCTTCTTAGTGAACTTCACGACTCCTTATAGGAAAAAGTTTCAGCGATATAGAAATTATATATATATATATATATATATATATATATATATATATATATATATATATATATATATATATATATATATATATATATATATATATATATATATATATATATATCGTCACTTGCTAAGTCATTGATTATGTCAGGTGACGATATGCTAATAAGACTAAGAGCGTGTTCCTTGTGTCTGCATAAGTTTAGTTTCCTGTTAATTGTATTCACTGGGATGTCAGTACCTGTGACCGCTGGTCGTTTGTCATCTGTTGCTTCTCTGATATAACTGGTGTCTGTTGCGAGCGTTCAGCGTTAACTACTGCAGCGTTAGTCCGGCAGTTATTATGTTGTTAACTTGTTTTAATTTTTCTCATTGTTCGAGGAGTACCTAGAGCGTCATCTATCGTCATGATGAAAAGACGTTTAAATGTGTGACGTCGGTACCACATTTCTTGTCATACGTACACAATAATTTGGCTAATGTTAAATTTTCTCACTACAGTTAGTGACGCTTGTCATGCTGGAACGAGTCTTTACCCTGACCGTCTTTATTGCCTTCCATCATTTGTGCATTTTGGAAAGTGTCTCTCACGAATGAATTATTTGCTCTTTGACTCAGTTACTTCAATTCAGCCTTTGATCATAGCCTTGTACATGATTAATGACTGCTTTAGTCTTGACATTAAGGAAAAAAATATGATTAATCATTTAAGTTGTTCCTGTCTTCATTATAGTACGTTGGAGTCACAAGATGAATGATTTAGACATTAGAAATAAGGAAAAGTAAGTTCAGGTGACTCCATTTATGATTCCCACTCGGTCAGATGCTAGGCACACATCTCCATAGTCTTGGACCGTTACCGTAACGCACTGCAACTCCAGTAGATTTGGAGCTTTGCAGCTGCTCTGACTTCCAAGCAAAATAGAATCATAAAAAGTCCTTGGTTAACTGATGAAGGAAAACTGAAGATAAAGGATGGGTGGCAACCCGGTGGCAGGGCGGCTGCAGCAGCATCTCTCCCGGCATCATCATCTTGGGAAGTCAGTTTGGCCCGCGAGTCTAACGAGAGCGGAGCATTACGTTCCCTCTCCGTCCCTCAACGGATCGAGTGTCGCAGCTGCGGTAGTGCGTCAACTCCAGTATCCTCTAACAAGTCTCAAGTTACCTTACTTTACGGGTGAATGCTGCTGTTTGAACAGTCCTGCCGGAGTGTCTCTATCGTTGCATTGTATTGTGAATTGTGCTTCTCTGCGGAAGTTTTGTGAAAATTAACCTTTTTGAAAGAAAATTTGATGATAATGAACCATCTGAATGTGACCAATCATTTGCTTAAGATCTGATAAAGTACAGTACTGAAGTCTGTGGAAAGTACATCATCAGAAACCACTCATCAATCAGTCAAACTGGTTCAGAGGGAGTTAGAGAACCTTCCTTTGGCAGGAGGTTCATCATATAGTCAGAGCAGCGCCCAAGGGCTGTGGAAAATGAGACTTGGTGACGGAGGCAACGACGGCGGTGGCGATGGCGGCCTCCTTGAGGGGCAGTGGAGCGCCAACCCCGACACTGGTATGGTGACGCTGACGGAGGCGGCGCTGGCGAGGCTTATCAATACCGACCCCATCGAAAAGTGGTACCTCTTGGACCCCGAGCCCATAGCCAGGTACGTAACCGTATTCATGGTACCTCCTGAACCCCAACCCCATAGAGTGGTACATCCCTGCGTTAGTGGCACCCCTGAACCCCAACCCCATAGACTGGTACGTACCTGTGTTTGTGGTGCCTCTTGGACCCCGAGCTCATGGCCAGGCACGTGACCCAGTGGTACCTCCTGGACTCCAAATACATAGCGAGTTACGTAACTAATTTGTGGTACCTCCTGCACCCGGAGCTTAGAACAAGTATGTAACCGAATGTATGTGTGTGTGTGTGTGTGCGTGTGTGTGTGTGTGTGTGTGTGTGTGTGTGTGTGTGTGTGTGTGTGTGTGTGTGTGTGTGTGTATGTTTGTGTGTGTGTGTGTGTGTGTGTGAGTGAGTGTGTGGTGCCATCTCGATACCGAACCCATACCTAGGTATGTAAATGAACGAGCGTGGTACCTCCCGAAACCTAAACCCATAGGCATGTTTAGAACTCAGTGACTGTGGGTCATCATGCACACTTCGCCTGGGCCATACGTTGCTGCGTGTGTCGCTGCCTCTTGGCGCCAGAGCCAGTGGCAAGATGTTGTGTGACCTTCTGGACCGCCATATTATGCTCAGATATGAATTTCTTAGTGTGTTACCTCTCACACCTCATACCCATGGTCAGGCACGGCATTCTGCGTGTGTGACATCTTGTGGACTGTTAGATTATCATGTTCTGGGTTCCGATTGCCTGGTGAAGCACCGTACTTGGTGAAAAGACGAGGAACGCCAATGTCCGCGGCGGCCTCGACTTCATCAGCACCAGCTGTTAACAAAGATTTGTTCCTGATGATCTTTGGCCAGAATAAACCATGAAGCAAAACCAGGTTTCGACTAAAGGCAGATTCAATAATCATAAAACTCATTATAGTTTGTTCGCATCCATGAAGGATTTAGAAACAAACGACTACACCAGACAAAGGCGCAGGTATCGTCCAGGATAGACTGGAGGACATTAGTCTTATCTTCACTAAGTTTAACGTAAGAGATCGAGAGGTCGATGATCATCAGATGGCAGCATAAGACTGTAGTATGCAAAAACAAGTAACAAATTGGTGAATTTCAGCAATGTCTAGTGAATATCGATCAACATTTGCGATGATAACCATCTATATAGTCACCTTCTTTCAGTAGTAAGACAATGATGCAGATCCAATTAATATTACTGCCACGTACCAGCGAGCAGGACAACCTAATGTGTTGTTAATGAAGGAGACTTTGCCTCCCGCGCAGGGTAGTTGGAACTAAGGCAAAGGTTCACTGCACGCACTCCGGGTCCTCCGCAACCTCCTCACCATCTGGATGCCTAAATCAACTAGCAAGAGTGGATTAACCTGTCTAGCTCATGCCTGTATCTTAGAGACTATCAACTGCGTCTTTCCGACCGGTATTTTGCCGTACTTCATTATCACTAAAACCTGCCAGGCGATGTTTTAGCTCTTAGTCTTTCCAAGGACCTTAGTGAGGTGGACTTACATTTCTCTTCATGCAAGACCCGTGTATATATATATATATATATATATATATATATATATATATATATATATATATATATATATATATATATATATATATATATATATATATATATATATATATATATATATATATATATTTATATATCCCTGGGGATAGGGGAGAAAGAATACTTCCCACGCATTTCCTGCGTGTCGTAGAAGGCGACTAAAAGGGAAGAGAGCGGGGGGGCTGGAAATTCTCCCCTCTCCTTTTTTTTTTTTTTTTAATTTTCCAAAAGAGGGAACAGAGAAGAGGGCCAGGTGAGGATATTCCCTAAAAGGCCCAGTCCTCTGTTCTTAACACTACTTCGCTATCGCGGGAAATGGCGAATAGTATGAAAAAAAAAAGAATATATATATATATATATATATATATATATATATATATATATATATATATATATATATATATATATATATATATATATATATATATATATATGTATATATATATATGTGTGTGTGTGTGTGTGTGTGTGTGTGTGTGTGTGTGTGTGTGTGTGTGGCTGTGTGTGTGTATAGGATAGTGTACCTCACTATCAAGTGCATAACTGTCTCATTTATGAAACAGGTCTGAGAAGGAGTATATCACTGAGCCATTTACACAATAATTATAAAGGTGTTTGCTTCAGTGTATTAGATCTATTGTGGTGTAGATAAGGAGCAGATGTATGTTTCAACATCAAAGGTAGACAGCAAGCTTGGAATAAGTTACCCCACATCTGTTGATATAAGAGGCGCATCCCTCACGGTGATATACTTCTCAGTGTGTAGATTGAACATGTGTAGTCGGGGGTATATTCAAGGTGGTGCTATGTAACAGTAATGTAATCATTGCCTTCTTGAGGTTTGAGAAGTTTCTTACTGGGTTCGAAGAGTACACCTGTAGATTTACATATGTTTCAACACAGTGGAGCAGTGATGGACAAAGTCGTTGTGGAGGTGATCTCACACCTGCGTCTTCCAGTTGGTACAAATCGTTGTAGTTGTCCACCAGTTGGAATTCATCATAAAGTATGACATGTGTCAGCCAAATCTGTCTGGCAGTGCATCAAGTCCGTTGTCAACTGTGTCCGTCAGATTGAAAACCATTTCATACAGGATACAACTTTAGCAGACAATGCGTATGTGTTTAGGTCACCAGATGTATCCTCCAGAAGGGACAGATTATGTATCATTTCTACCATTGTGTCTAGCTTACGAATTTTGTATATCACTGAGTATGAAATATAATTTGTATGTGTCAGTTTCTACTGGTTACGAAACAAGTTTTGCAAAAGCTGCAGGCCACATGAATCTGCCATCGTGTGTGCAGGTCACAAGTGTCTGCCTCTGTATGTAGGTCACAAGTGTCTGCCACTATACACAGGTCTCAAGTGTCTGCCACTATACACAGGTCACAAGTGTCTGCCACCATATACAGGTTACAAGTATCTACCACTATATACAGGTCACAAGTGTCTGCCACTATATCCAGGTCACAAGTGTCTACCACTGTATACAGGTCACAAGTGTCTACCACTGTATACAGGTCACAAGTGTCTACCACTGTATACAGGTCACAAGTGTCTCCCACTGTGTGCAGGTCACAAGTGTCTGCCACTATATCCAGGTCACAAGTGTCTACCACTGTATACAGGTCACAAGTGTCTACCACTGTATACAGGTCACAAGTGTCTCCCACTGTATACAGGTCACAAGTGTCTCCCACTGTGTGCAGGTCACAAGTGTCTACCACAGCGTGCAAGTTCCAGTTTGCCGAAGCGTACGGTGTGTAACTTAAGGCTGCCACTGTATGCAAGGTCGCGCCGTGTATTTATCAACGTGAACAGATGGCCATATGAATATAGGTTGCATCCTGTGTCTTCCAGTATGTAAAAATCAAGAAATATATCTAACTCTCTGTATATATCCCATTGTGTGCCTGCCAGTCCATACAGGCCACGATTTATGTCTGCAGTTATAAACAGGCCACAGTGAATGACTGCAAATACAAACAGGCCGTGAAGTATGACTGCAAATACAAATAGGCCATGAAGCATGACTACCAGTGTGCACATGCCGTGGCCTTTGTCTCCTGGTGTGGTATATAAACTTCAACGTAATGTTTGTCCCGACGCACAGGTTACTGTGTCTATCATTATGTACAAATCGCTACTTATGTCTGCTTGTGTCTTTAGGTTTCTACATGTGCCTCCTAACTGTTACAATTCTTGCTTTGTGTCTGTCAGTGTCTACAGGTCTACACATGTGTCTCCCCATGCATACAGACTTGTCTGTGTTTCTGTCAGTGTGAAGATGGTTAATGACATCGTTTTACCCTTACCGTGTCCTCTCCTTATCAATATCTGACCATATGAACGTAGTGTATGTGTGTGCAGTAGTGTGTGTGTGTGTGTGTGTGTGTGTGTGTGTGTACTGCCTCAGTTATGTATAAGACAGTAGATCAGTGCTCTGTGATCCTACTCAAAACATACAACATTTCCCTTTCCCTGACACTGATTGGTTCAGAATGTTCTTGTCTCAGGATTTTCAGAAAGAAGCAGTTCTCATCTTTAGACCTCAGCATTTGTCTCCATAACTAGAGTTCTGTACATCTAATTATCTGGGTTATCCAATTATCAGTGTGGGTCTCCACTGGAAGGGATTCACCCCATGTTAACATGACCTGCGAGTTGAGATACGTGCTGAGGTCCCTCACTGATCCTCGTCCTGGATCTATTACTTTTCGATGAATCTATTTGTCCGAGTTGTGACCAGGGTAAGCTGGAGTTGATTTACTGGACCGACTTTATCATTATTTCATGTTGATGATTTATTTTGTTAGCGTCACTTTATCTATAAGTTAGAAGAAAAATATTACACCTTCCTAGAAACGTTCACACTTGTAAGGGAGTTTGAGGAAAGAGAATAAAGGATTCTTTCACTAAGATATGAGACTTAAGTCCAGCGTGGATCATATGAGAACTTTTTTCTGTTTTGCTCCGAAAATGTGGACTTTTGTGTGAAAACAACAATGCATGTATCTCATATAACCTTAGTTAACGTAGCTGAAAAATTCCATCATCAGTCATTTGCTAGTCATTTGAATAAACAAAATTATAAGGCACTGTAAAGATTGGCTAACGATAGTAAGCAAATATTTAACCAGAAAATAAACTTGATAACATCTAAAACCCTTAAACATGTGTCGATCTAAATTGAATTTGTAATCCATGAAAATAATGGAAGAAAACAAATCCATGAGAAACAACTGTCCATGCTGTCATGAGGGACAGAACGTCCCAGAGGAAGGTCCGTGCTCAGCTAAGGCCTCCCGCACGATGTGTTGACAACAAAATCTTACATAACCCATACTGGACCAACTCTCATATCTGTATGCGAAAAATGAGCAAAAAAAAAAATCATATTTCGTTAGATCTATCAATTTTCCAATTATAACGACTGCTCTTATTCCATGGGAAGAAGCTATTAAATCCATTCTCTATATGACGCAAGGTCATTTTGTAACAATTTCAACATAGATGTTTCTACATTCCTGACAAATAGTAAATAAAAAGATACTGAGACTCCCTCACATCACATGTATTTATTTATCCAAGCCTCACCAATGTCGAGGAAGGTTCGCGTGTTCATGATGTTATATGTCATGTTGTGCGGCACACTGGGGCAAGTCTGTCACCTCCAATAAGACTTCTCTCGTGCGTGTCTCCCCCGACGACTAACGCTTCCTAGCTCAAACTTTCACCTACTTCTTCACTTCAGGATACGAGACTCAACATAATTTCTATCAGGTCAGTAAGATAGAAACAGTTGCAAAATCTAAGCATTTACAAGTCAGTCGTTGAAAACCTTGACATGAGAAGGAAAAAATGTGAATGTTAACTTTACAACTAGAAGTGAGGGAGGGGCAATGACTGGTATTGGGACAGGGACAATGAACGTTCATCAGGTCGGACGATGAATGTAAGTGAAGGAGGAATGATGATCGTTAGCCTGAAGTTTCTTGGAGTCGGTTACGGTAGAGCTGAATATAATGGTAAGACTCCTCTCTTGGATGTAATGTTTGGTGTCACAACAGGATCTTTCGTCACCAGCCAAGGTAAATATATGAATGGAATACGTGAATGCACTCAAAATTGCAAGAGGATTGTCATTCGTGCAAATGCGAGGACAGCGATCAAAGTGTGCTCAACCCGTAGCTCCTTTGTGCATTAGAGAAATCCTGCTCCCAGCTCACACACACACACACACACACACACACACACACACGCACGCACATATATATATATATATATATATATATATATATATATATATATATATATATATATATATATATATATATATATATATATATATATATATAGGAAGAGAGGAAAGTGATTGGTTCTCAGTGAATGTAGGTTTGCGGCAGGGGTGTGTGATGTCTCCATGGTTGTTTAATTTGTTTATGGATGGGGTTGTTAGGGAGGTGAATGCAAGAGTTTTGGAAAGAGGGGCAAGTATGCAGTCTGTTGTGGATGAGAGAGCGTGGGAAGTGAGTCAGTTGTTGCTCGCTGATGATACAGCGCCGGTGGCTGATTCATGTGAGAAACTGCAGAAGCTGGTGACTGAGTTTGGTAAAGTGTGTGAAAGAAGAAAGTTAAGAGTAAATGTGAATAAGAGCAAGGTTATTAGGTACAGTAGGGTTGAGGGTCAAGTGAAGTGGGAGGTAAGTTTGAATGGAGAAAAGCTGAAGGAAGTGAAGTGTTTTAGATATCTGGAAGTGGATCTGGCAGCGGATGGAACCATGGAAGCGAAAGTGAATCATAGGGTGGGGGAGGGGGCGAAAATTCTGGGAGTCTTGAAGAATGTTTGAAAGTCGAGAACATTATCTTGGAAAGCAAAAATGGGTATGTTTGAAGGAATAGTGGTTCCAACAATGTTGTATGGTTGCGGAGCATGGGCTATGGATAAAGTTGTGCGCAGGAGGCTGGATGTGCTGGAAATGAGATGTTTGAGGACAATGTGTGGTGTGAGGTGGTTTGATCGAGTGAGTAACGTAAGGGTAAGAGAGATGTGTGGAAATAAAAAGAGTGTGGTTGAGAGAGCAGAAGAGGGTGTTTTGAAGTGGTTTGGGCACATGGAGAGAATGAGTGAGGAAAGATTGACCAAGAGGATATATGTGTCAGAGGTGGAGGGAACGAGGAGAAGTGGGAGAGCAAATTGGAGGTGGAAAGATGGAGTGAAAAAGATTTTGTGTGATCGGGGCCTGAACATGCAGGAGGGTGAAAGGCGGGCAAGGAATAGAGTGAATTGGAGCGATGTGGTATACCGGGGTCGACGTGCTGTCAATGGATTGAACCAGGGCATGTGAAGCGTCTGGGGTAAACCATGCAAAGTGTGTGGGGCCTGGATGTGGAAAGGGAGCTGTGGTTTCGGTGCATTATTTCATGGCAGCTAGAGACTGAGTGTGAACGAATGGGGCCTTTGGTGTTTTTCCTAGCGCTACCTCGCACACATGAGGGGGGAGGGGGTTGTTATTCCGTGTGTGGCGAGGTGGCGATGAGAACAAATAAAGGCAGACAGTATGAATTATGTACATGTGCATATAGGTATATGTCTGTGTGTGCATATATATGTGTGCATTGAGATGTATAGGTATGTATATTGTGCATGGGTGGACATGTATGTATATACATGTGTATGTGGGCGGGTTGGGCCATTCTTTCGTCTGTTTCCTTGCGCTGCCTCGCTAACGCGGGAGACAGCGCAAAGCAAAATATATAAATAGAATAATAATAATATATATATACATATGCATATGTATATGTATATATATCTATATATATATATATATATATATATATATATATATATATATATATATATATATATATATATATATATATATATATATATATATATATATATATATATATATCCATGTTTCTTTTTTTTCTTAAGTTCTCGAATTTTCTCAGTATTATTCTACCATTAGGTGGGTGCTCAAACACCAGTTTTCCAAAGTTGTTAATTTATTCAGTCAAGCTTTTGCTTTCCATCATCAAGAATCTACAAACTAAGGGGAAATACTGCGTCACAAAACTTGCATATGATATGTAAAACTAAAACAAAATATGAATAAAAAAGCAAACTCAGAAAAAGACAGTACATAACACATGAAAGTAAGGAAAACACTAAAATTGAAACAAATCAACATTATCATGAAGGGTAGTATGAGTTACGATCTAAACACAAAATTTCGAAACAGAAATGTAGAAATTTTACAGCTGAGGAAACACAGAAGAGCAATATCAAACGAGGTGGGAATAGAGAAAGTCAGTCACTAAGTACATTAAGTTGGTCCAAGCGAGACCGATATTGTCCGGATGTGGAGTTGAGGCCAAGTTGGGCTAGTCTGATTCTCTTTTGACCTTTGTAACCCAGGATCGGGTTGGTCAGTGCCGCGTTCCTCCTGTCCAGTAATGACGGGCTCGGTAGCTTTTGGTAAGTCAATGACGTGTCCCATTTGCCCTAAAACGGCATTAGATCTACGTCATATTGGTGGGCTATCAAAGAGCTGTATGGCGGCGGTCATGTTTGTTTGGATGTTGATGACAGGTGTTTTCTCTCTAATGTGAATGGCTTCTAATATCTGTAGTCTCCTCCGATCACTGCAACTAGTAATGATTTTGGTGTTATTCACTATGATCTCCCTCGTTAGTTTTGTTCTATGCTTTTGTTCATGATGTTGTTTGATTCCACCTTCTTGTAAGTAGAGTGAGAAGCGGCGGCTCAAGGTACAGCTTGTATGTCCAAGTTAGTTTATGTGGTGGCGCTGACATATAGGCACGATTTAAACTTCCAGAACGACCTACTATATTGCTGCTCATTGCGAGCGAACATGTTTCGGATTGTTATAGTATATCAACAGACTGATATCCTTGTCTTCATCAATCGCTTAGCAGTTTCTGTCACAACATCTCGCACAACCTTCTCGTCCTTTCGAGATGTTGTCACGTTAAGGTTGTCTGTTTGCCACGAGATGTTGTTCTAAAATGTTCTCAATAGTATCAAATTCAGTATTTGAATATCAATATTTAATCAACACTTGCCTGACACGTCGAAGTCCTTGGTGTAGAAGTGTAGCTTACACTAATATATATATATATATATATATATATATATATATATATATATATATATATATATATATATATATATATATATATATATATATATATATATATATAATATTCTTTTTTCTTTTTCTTTCTTTCATTCATACTATTTGCCATTTGCCACGTTAGCGAAGTAGCGTTAAAAACAGAGGACTGAGCCTTTGAGGGAATATCCTCACTTGGCCCCCTTCTCTGCTCCTTCTTTTGGAAAAGTAAAAACTGGAGGGGAGGGTTTCCAGCCCCTTTGCGTCAATTCTTCGACAAAACTGATAAATTCCTTTTTATTGTTATTTGAATATCCTGATAATTAAACCCTGGCTGGTGGCGCCTGCCCTATCACAAGGTGCCTGTACACCCGGGACTCGACAAGGTCATGGCCAGCAGAGTTCCGTGTGCCGCCAGCCACGGATGCAACAACAAGGTTATCATCAACGGCGCTCCTTGTGTATGTCTCCTCTGTCACTCGCCGCCGGGCGCGGACCTAACGGGAAGGTTATCCTCCGTCCTGCTCACTGTGTATGTTGCCTCGCTCACCTAGACAACTAACCAGGATATTTTGCAGTTATCCCTCCTCTTTGCAGATACTCTTCTTACAGAACCCCTGAGCCTGCTCTCATGTATTTTACTCTTACCAAAACATTATGAAAGTTAAAGCAACCAAAACATGTAACGACTCTCCTCAGTATTTTCCAATACCATAACCTGAAAACCACCAGCGCCACAGTGACTGTAGCGCTGGAGCCGTGTACAGTCACCTCCCGCTGTGGGTCCTAACATGAATGTCAACCTACTGGGTACTGAGCCAGGATGTTCAGGTGGGGTCCGCAAGGCAGAGGGTTATTGGTGTATATAAAAAAAAATCTAGTTTCATCAGTTATCTACAAGTATTACCTAATAGATATCTGCCTTTATAGACACCCACTACCCTATGAGTTTCATGATAGAACCAACATATTATATATATATATATATATATATATATATATATATATATATATATATATATATATATATATATATATATATATATATATATATATATGTATGGGAGCGGGGGCTGGAAGTCCTCCCCTCCCGGTTATAATTTTCCAAAAGAAGGAATGGAGAAGTGGGCTAAGTGAGGATATACCCTCTAAGGCTCACTCCTCTGTTCTTAACGCTACCTCGCTAACGCGGGATAAGGCGAATATTTGTGAAAAAAAAAAAAAAAAAAAAATATATATATATATATATATATATATATATATATATATATATATATATATATATATATATATATATATATATATATATATATATATATATATATATATATTTCAGCTGTGTAGGACACTCCCAAAACATACTTGATATAAGTACGTCTCACACACAAAAAGTTTACAGGTTACACGAGGGAAATGAAAGCAGATATCACTGGAGTTGTTGACATGTTTACCGCAGGTTTTGTGTGGTTTAGATTTTCCTGAAGGTTACACGAGAAGAAGAGGAAAATGAAAAGACAGAAGAGGAGGAGTTGTGGCCTTGTCGTCAAGAGGCTGCCTACACTGTAGCGTATCATGTAATAGCTAGTTACGTCTTGTCGAAGTTGGTTAGCCTGCTGTGTGTACGCTGTGTAAACACGCATACTTGGGTCTAGGATATGAGTTAGCCAATTCATCTTATTCATTCCCCTAGTGTGAAACCTATCATTTTTAACACTGCTGAATTCCTCCCTTATCCTACCTAATATGACCGGGCACAGAACAAGCTCTATTGATTCCAAGGAAATCATCGTGATGAGTTCACTGAGGAGCAGGAAGAGGGCTATGTGCGATGAGAAGTCTTCAGGACTGACTCCCTGGGGTTTGGATGAAGTGGCCTCCATGGTAAGACTGCAGGATTCACGGGGAATGAAGAGAGGTAACCTGTAGACGCTCAGAAACGTCTTATGTAGTTTTCAGCATTATGGTCTGTCTATGTATTTCATGGGTATATCTTTTCATGTGATTTGGCACACACACACACACACACACACACACACACACACACACAGACAATATATATATATATATATATATATATATATATATATATATATATATATATATATATATATATATATATATATAGATATATCTTTTTCTTTCTTTCAAACTGTTCGCCATTTCCCGCATTAGCGAGGTAGCGTTAAGAACAGAGGACTGGGCCTTTGAGGGAATACCCTCACCTGGCCCAATTCTCTGTTCCTTCTTTTGGAAAATTAAAAAAAAAAACGAGAGGGGAGGATTTCCAGCCCCCCGCTCCCTCCCCTTTTATTCGCCTTTTACGACACGCAGGGAATACGTGGGAAGTATTCTTTGTCCCCTATCCCCAGGGATATATATATATATATATATATATATATATATATATATATATATATATATATATATATATATATATATATAGATATAGATATAGATATAGATATACATAGGGAGCAGGGGGCTAGAAATCCTCCCCTCTCGTTTTTTTTTTTTTTTTTTTTTTGATTTTCCAAAAGAAGGACCAGAGAAGGGGGCCAGGTGAGGATGTTCCCTTAAAGGTCCAGTCCTCCGTTCTAAACGCTACCTCGCTAAAACGGGAAATGGTGAGTAGTATGAAAGAAAAAAGAAAGATATGTACATTATCCCTGGGGATAGGGGAGAAAGAATACTTCCCACGTATTCCCTGCGTGTCGTAGAAGGCGACAAAAAGGGGAAGGAGCGGGGGGCTGGAAATCCTCCCCTCTCGTTTTTGTTTAATTTTCCAAAAGAAGGAACAGAGAAGGGGCCAGGTGAGGATATTCGTTTAAAGGCCCATCAGGCCCAGTCCTCTGTTCTTAACGCTACCTTGCTAACGCGGGAAATGGCGAATAGTTTGAAAGGAAAGAAAATATATATATATATATATATATATATATATATATATATATATATATATATATATATATATATATATATATATATATATATATATATATATATATATATATATATATATATATATATATATATATATATATATATATAATCTTTTATACATAGATGTATATATACACATACACATATACATATATATACACCCCTACATATTCATACTTGCTTGTCTTCATCCATTCCTTTCGCTACTCCGCCCCAACAAGAAGCAGCATCGCTACCCCTCGCTGAAACGGAGTTTAGCGATGCTGTATGTGTGTGTGTGTGTGTGTGTGTGTGTGTGTGGGTGGGTGGGTGGGTGGGCGCGTATATACGCATTGATTTGTCATTTTGAAGTGTGTGTTGTTGTTGCTGGGTAATGAGGCATCGCTGTAGTGTATGAGATGCTTCGTTAAGCCTGATTGAGGTGGCTCTCTAGCTGAGCTGCTGGACGAACGGCGTTAGTTAGTTGGTAGTAACCGACCGTTCTTACCTGACTGACGCTGCCAGATCCCTTTATCTTAAACTCCAATACACAAGTTGCTTAGATCCTCTAACTGCAGTAGCTATTGATCATAAACTGTTTATGATCCTTGTTGGTCAAGTTTGCTAATGCTACACCACGTCACAAATGATGTAGTATGGGCACATGCCTCTTATTAAAGCTGGCAACTCTTTCCTTGTATAGAGACCATGTAATCATCTTTAAAAGTGATAAAAGTTGTCTTACAACAGCTTGATTATACATCATCCACACATTATTCATAGTGAGACATGCGGTCATACGTATATGTATGTGGTGTGTATTTTAGAATTCCTTTATTCTCCAAGCTCCAGGTTACTGATAGTCAGCAACTCTAGCTATACGTTCAGTATGGACGAAGTTCGACTAAGTTTATTAGAAAATTACCAAGGCAGATCAATAATTTGCCACTGGATCATTACGCACATCATTTTCGAACTGTTCACTGTAGTCTTGAAGTTGATGGTGCTGCTCTCGAGATTGACAGGTTCATTAATTAAGTCTTAATGATTCCGCGTGAGGTGCACGACTTATCTCTCTTAGTTTATGGTTCATTAGTAGGAACTTGCACCTACGCCGCTGTGGCCATGGTAGAAAACTTTACTGATTTTTGATTTGACGATTCTGATCTGGTTCTTCTTTCGAGTGACTGATCTCACGTCGTTACTGGATTATGACAGCCCCATAAGAATGTTGGTAATGTTACCTTGGCAAGACTACCAGGATCTGATGCCGAGGTGATGGTAATTAATTTTCCAAACACATTTGGAGCCTATGGCATGGGTTGGGATGCCTTTTGCAACTCTTTTGATTTCTAGCATCCTTGAAATGTGTTGTGTAGACCGTTTTCTCAATCCTACATTCATAGATTCTATTGTGTAGGGTACATAATCCTTTTTAACACTCGTAGGACCTAGCGAGTGGACTTAGTTACATTTCTAAGCATCCAGAGGTCCTAGCATGTGAACTGTGTTATTTTCTGTGACACCTGTAGGATCTACCATGGTGTTTGATGCCTTCCTAGACCTCGTGGAACTTTTATGGAATGTCTTATCTTTCTTAGTAAATACGGGATCTGGTGTGTGGATTATGGTGTTGTACGGAGGAAGATGGATGTGTTGGAAATGAAATGTTTGAGGACAATATGTGGTGTGAGGTGGTTTGATCGAGTAAGTAATGAAAGGGTAAGAAGTCTCCTAACACCCATGGTATATTGTGTGTGGAGTGTGTTACCTTTCCTGGTACCAATGGGATCTGGTGAGTGTGAAGTATTTAATCTTTTCTAACACCTGTGAGACCTGGTGTGTAGAGTGTGGAGTGTTACATCTTCTAGTATCCATGTCATCTGGTATGTTGATGTATCATCTTTTCTTTTCCCATAGGTTCTGGTGTGTGAAGTGTGTTTTCTTTCCTACTACACCTACGTAGAATCTGGTTTCACGTATATCAGAATATCTAATGTACTTGTGTTAATCATTAGAAATAATTTCACCTCTCTCTCTCTCTCTCTCTCTCTCTCTCTCTCTCTCTCTCTCTCTCTCTCTCTATCTATCTATCTATCTATCTATCTCTACATATATATATATATATATATATATATATATATATATATATATATATATATATATATATATATATATATATATATATATATATATATATATATATATATATATATATATACAGTGATAGGAGATTTGAATGCAAAAGTGAGTAATGTGGCATTTAAGGGAATAATTGGTGTACATGGGATATTCAGTGTTGTAAATAAAAATGGTGAAAAGCTTGTAGATTTGTGTGCTGAAAAATGACTGGTGATTGGGAATACCTGGTTTAAAGTGAGAGATACACATAAGTATACGTATGTAAGTAGGAGAGATGGCCAGAGAGCATTATTGGATTACGTGTTAATGGATAGGCGCGCGAAAGAGAGACTTTTGGATGTTAATATCCTGAGAGATGCAAGTGGAATGATGTCTCATCATTATCTTGTGGAGGCGAAGGTGAAGATATGTAGGGACTTCCAGAAAAGAAGAGAGAATGTTGGGATGAAGAGAGTGGTGAGAGGAAGTGAGCTTGGAAGGGAAAATTGTGTGAGGAAGTACCAGGAGAGATTGAGTGCAGAAAGGAAAAAGGTTAGAGCAAATGACGTAAGGGGAGTGAGGGAGGAATGGGATGTATTTAGGGAAGCAGTGATGGCTTGCGCAAAAGATGCTTGTGTCATGAGAAGCGTGGGAGGTGTGCAGATTAGAAAGGGTAGTGAGTGGTGAGATGAAGAAGTAAGATTGTTAGTGAAAGAGAAGAGAGAGGCATTTGGACGATATTTACAGGGAAGTAGTTCAAAAGACTGAGAGATGTATAAAAGAAAGTGGCTGGAGGTCAAGAGAAAGGTGTAAGGGATGAAAATGAGGGCAAATGAGAGATGGTGTCAGAGAGTATCATTAGATTTATGGATCTGGAGAAGGCATATGATAGAGTTGATAGAGATGCTCTGTGGAAGGTATTAAGAATATATGGTGTGGGAGGAAAGTTGTTGGAAGCAGTGAAAAGTTTTTATCGAGGATGTAAGGCATGTGTACGTGTAGGAAGAGAGGAAAGTGATTGGTTCTCAGTGAATGTAGGTTTGCGGCAGGGGTGTGTGATGTCTCTATGGTTGTTTAATTTGTTTATGGATGGGGTTGTTAGGGAGGTAAATGCAAGAGTTTTGGAAAGAGGGACAAGTATGAAGTCTGTTGGGGATGAGAGAGCTTGGGAAGTGAGTCAGTTGTTGTTCGCTGATGATACAGCGCTGGTGGCTGATACATGTCAGAAACTGCAGAAGCTGGTGACTGAGTTTGGTAAAGTGTGTGGAAGAAGAAAGTTAAGAGTAAATGTGAATAAGAGCAAGGTTATTAGGTACAGTAGGGTTGAGGGTCAAGTCAACTGGGAGGTGAGTTTGAATGGAGAAAAACTGGAGGAAGTGAAGTGTTTTAGATATCTGGGAGTGGATCTGGCAGCGGATGGAACCATGGAAGCGGAAGTGGATCATAGGGTGGGGGAGGGGGCGAAAATTCTGGGGGCCTTGAAGAATGTGTGGAAGTCGAGAACATTATCTCGGAAAGCAAAAATGGGTATGTTTGAAGGAATAGTGGTTCCAACAATGTTGTATGGTTGCGAGGCGTGGGCTATGGATAGAGTTGTGCGCAGGAGGATGGATGTGCTGGAAATGAGATGTTTGAGGACAATGTGTGGTGTGAGGTGGTTTGATCGAGTGAGTAACGTAAGGGTAAGAGAGATGTGTGGAAATAAAAAGAGCGTGGTTGAGAGAGCAGAAGAGGGTGTTTTGAAGTGGTTTGGGCACATGGAGAGGATGAGTGAGGAAAGATTGACCAAGAGGATATATGTGTCGGAGGTGGAGGGAACGAGGAGAAGAGGGAGACCAAATTGGAGGTGGAAAGATGGAGTGAAAAAGATTTTGTGTGATCGGGGCCTGAACATGCAGGAGGGTGAAAGGAGGTTAAGGAATAGAGTGAATTGGAGCGATGTGGTATACCGGGGTTGACGTGCTGTCAGTGGATTGAATCAAGGCATGTGAAGCGTCTGGGGTAAACCATGGAAAGCTGTGTAGGTATGTATATTTGCGTGTGTGGACGTATGTATATACATGTGTATGGGGGGGGTTGGGCCATTTCTTTCGTCTGTTTCCTTGCGCTACCTCGCAAACGCGGGAGACAGCGACAAAGTATAATAAATATAAATATAAATAAAAAGATGTTTTGGAAGGTGGTAAATAAATGAATAAGACAAGAGAACAAATGGGAATATCGGTGAAGGGGGCTAATGGGGAGGTAATAACAAGTAGTGGTGCAGTGAGAAATGGAGTGAGTATTTTGAAGGTTGTTGAATGTGTTAGATGATAGAGTGGTAGATATAGGGTTTTGGTCGAGAGGGTGTGCGTGAGAGGGTCAGGAAGAATGATTTGGTAAACAGAGAAGAGGTAGTGAAAGCTTTGCCGAAGATGAAAGCCGGCAAGTTTGGATGGTACTACCGTGGAATTTATCAAAAAAGGGGGAGACTGTGTTGATGACTGGTTGGTCAGGATATTCAATGCATGTATAGTTCATGGTGAAGTGCCTGAGGATTTGCGGAATGTATGCATAGTGCCATTGTACAAATGCAAGGGAGATAAAGATAAGTGTTCGAATTACAGAGGCAAAAGTTTGTTGAGTATTCCTGGGAAATGATATGGGAGGGTATTGATTGAGAGGGTAAAGACATGTACAGAGCATCAGATTGGGGAAGAGCAGTGTGGTTTCAAAAGTTGTAGAGGATGTGTGGGTCAGGTGCTTGCTTTGTAGAATGTATGTGAGAAATACTTAGAAAAGCAAATGGATTTGTATGTAGCATTCATATGGATCTGGAGAAGGCATATGATAGAGTTCATAGAGATGCTATGTGGAAGGTATTAAGAGTATATGGTGTGGGAGGTAAGTTGCTAGAAGCAGTGAAAAGTTTTTATCGAGGATGTAAGGTATGTGTACGAGTAGGAAGAGAGGAAAGTGATTGGTTCCCAGTGAATGTAGGTTTGCTACAGGGGTGTGTGATGTTTCTATGGCTGTTTAATTTGTTTATGGTTGGGGTTGTTAGGGAGGTGAATGCAAGAGTTTTGGAAAGAGGGGCAAGTATGCAGTCTGCTGTGGATGAGAGAGCTTGGGAAGTGAGTCAGTTGTTGTTCGCTGATGATACAGCGCTGGTGGCTGATTCACGTGAGAAACTGCAGAAGCTGGTGACTGAGTTTGGTAAAGTATGTGAAAGAAGAAAGTTAAGAGTAAATGAAAATAAGAGCAAGGTAGTTGGGTTCAGTAGGGTTGAGAGACAAGTGAACTGGGAGGTAAGTTTGAATGGAGTAAAACTGAAGGAAGTGAATATTTCTATATATCTGGGAGTGGATTTAGGAGCAGATGGAACCATGGAAGCGGAAGTGAGTCACAGGGTGGGGGAGTAGGCGAAGGTTCTGGTAGCGTTGAAGAATGTGTGGAAGGCGAGAACGTTGTCTTGGAGCTAAAATGGGTATGTTTAAAGGAACTGGTGGTTCCAACAATGTTATATGTTTGTGAGGCATGAGCTATAGATAGGGTTGTGCAGAGGAGGATGGATGTATTGGAAATGAGATGTTTGAGGAAAATATGTGGTGTGAAGTAGTTTGATCGAGTAAGTAATGAAAGGGTAAGAGAGATGTGTGGTAATAAAAAGAGTGTGGTTGAGAGAGCAAAAGAGGGTGTATTGAAATGGTTTGGTCACATGGAGAGAATGAGTGAGGAAAGATTGACAAAGAGGATATTTGTGGCAGAGGTGGAGGGAACGAGGAGAAGTGGGAGACCAAATTGGAGGTGGAAGGATGGAGTGAAAAAGATTTTAAGCGACCGGGGCCTGAACATACAGAAGGGTGAAAGACGTACAAAGGATAGAGTGAATTGGAACGACGAGGTATACCGGGATCGATGTGCTGTCAATGGATTGAACCAGGGCAATGTAAGCATCTGGGGTAAACCATGGGAAGTTTTGTGGGGCCTGGATGTGGAAAGGGAGCTGTGGTTTCGGTGTATTACACATGATAGCTAGAGACTGACTATGAACGAATGTGGCCTTTGTTGTCTTTTCCTAGCGCTACCTCGCGCGCACACTGGGGAGGGAAGTGCCATTTCGTGTGTGGCGCGGTGGCGACGAGGATGGATGAAGGCAGCATGTATGAATATGAAAATGTGTATATATGTATATGTCTGTGTGTGTATATGTATGTGTAAACGTTAAAATGCATCGGTATGTATATGTGCGTGTGTGAGTGTGTATGTATATACATGTGTATGTAGATTCGTTGGACCATTCTTTCGTCTGTTTCCTTGCGCTACCTCGCTAACGCGGGAGGCAGCGAAAAAGTATAATGAAAAAAATATATATATACTGCTAAAGTGTCCGTGAGTCCACTTGCAGTGTTCTCGAGACTCAAGTGTGAGCGGGCTGTCCTACCTTACTAGGCTCAGATTTTGTGGTACGGGGACCTAGAGTGGCAGTAATAGCTTAGGAAAGACTAACTTTAGCTCATCAGCGGTCCAGGGAAATGCCATTCGTCTACCATCATCTGAGGCCTGAGTTCGAATCTCGAGTGCAAAGAGATGAAAGTGATTAGATTGATTTACATTTGAACAATTTAATGTTGTGATAAGTTTACATTACCGAAATGATAGTACTCATTCACGCACAGACAGACAAAGCAAAACATAATCATCAGCCAGATAACCAACGATGGGTGTAGAAATTGATTGCAATAGTAGTTAGGATATGTATGTAATGACATAACAATGAGCTACAGGTTAGACGTTATAAAACGATAATCCTAGCAACATTAGCTGCATTAGTTGGATTTGATAGATACTGTCAAAGACTCAAACAGGATTAGCGAAACACACAGTTTATACAGTAATTTTGATTAAGATTACTAAGTAGTGCACGTGAGGTCATATATACGAGGATAGTGGCTGACGCAATCAGTGGAAAATACTACGTACAGAAGGAAACACGATTCTCATGTTTTCTTGGGAAAACATGAGAACTACAAAAGCTGTTCCTGTGTTAACGCCTCCAGGTTAACATACAAAGGCAGCAACCCTGCCTTATAAGAGAGAAGTGAAGGTGCCAAAGTATTATATTCTAACGGATATTGATCACTACTGCAGGAAAGTGGCGCCAGAAGTATAGCATGACGACATAAATGAATCACTGCTGCACTGGAGGAAGAACCATGCAGTGAGACAGCACAACACCTGACACTCTATTGCCACTACACACACATGAGTGTCAGCAGTTTGTGTCTCTTACGTCTGTCTCACCGGAATCTCTTTTGTGGTTCTCCACAAAACCGAAGGAGTGAGTGTTAATCAAGTGAGGTGAGGTGAAGGTGGTTAATCAAGGAGGAGGAGTGTATAATGATACTCTATCTCCGAGGGTTTCATGGTCTGCTATGGTTGTCTGATCGGCAGCCAAAAGTCTCTGTTGATTTTAATATCTCGGCCACAGGGTGGGGAAATCAGCAGAGTGGCAGTGAAACATAATCATCTGTGGGAGGCCTACTAGACTGCTGGGCCCACCACACCTCTCATGTTAAACAAAACAGTAAAGGTAGAGTAGAAAAGATGAGCGAGATAAGCATTACGTAGACTCAAATAGACAATGCTACACTAGTGTGTCCATGTAAACATCCATACATTAAGAATAACTAGTGACAGTTCACTTCCCACATCTAGTTGAAATGCCTATGATATCTGTGGTATGGCTTGGTCCTGGGCTCGGTTGGTCAGGGGCGATAGGGAGTGTTGCTGAGCATCGTCCTACCTACACGACCTTATCAATGAACGGCAACAGACACAGGGTAGTGATTGCATCCAGCGACACGATGACCAGACAAGTACCATACAAGACCGTAAGGATTGTATGGGGCACATGTGGCAGGCACATGCAATCGTAGACAGACTTCCCAAATTCAGGACCAACCACTCCAGACAGATCATCGCAAGAACATCACAGACAACAGCCATGCGAAATCTCCTTACTGGGGAAGTGTAGTGGTTATAATGACCATTACTTATCAAGGCCTCGTGGGCTGCCATGATACATTCACTCATCCAAGTCTGTCCAGGTGGGTGGACTCGACAGGTGAGCAGGATAGATAAACAGGTTCGGATGACAGGGTCTGGGAACTGTGTCTGCAATCTCAGGAGGAGGGTTGCCCACGGGCGCCGCCTCTCACAAGAGTAACACATGACTGCGTTGAACAACAGCTATCTGGGAGCGCCTCTGGAAAATCTGCTGGAGATGATTGCGACTGTCGATGAAACCACTGGGCAGTAGGTCAGCACCCAGGACTAAACTCTCTACATCATGACTGCTCTCATTGCTCCAAAGCCGCACACTCTGTGACAGATAACCGGTATCATCAGGATGATGCCAGTGTTGCAGATAACAAGAGGTGTTCATCCAGGACGAGCGTATATAAACGTGGTTCATACTTGGCCAAGTCTCCACGTTGCAGAGGTCGCTGCATTAAGTTTGTAACTGGCTCTGCAAATATACAAGAAACCCGAGTTGAAAACTTCAAGATATAAAGACCACAGCTGTCATTCACGATTCTGACTGGCCAACAGATATATTGCCTGTTTTAAAGCATCTTACTTGCATAACAGTGTCTGGAGTAACTTTTGATAGATTACTTTATGTCCGGGATAAGTAAACAGTGATTAATGACATATGCATATACTGGCTGACAGCTGGGCATAGGTATGAGATACATGGGCGTGGATTATGTAACACTAACACTAAGGTATCTGAGGTATGGAGGTATTTTCAAATAGTATAATTGTAATATTCTCTTTATTACCTCGAGGCTCATAAAAGATACTTATGTATTTAGACGTTAACTGCTCTTGTCGAAGTAGAGGGGACAAGGGGGCAGGTTTGATAATTAGGTCAAGAACCAGGAGGTGAGTTACCCTTCCATGACTCGCCTTCTACCAAAACCTCACTGGTTGACCTGTCACTTTGGTCATAAGAAGAGGTAAGAGTGACAGCTGTAGACCTGTGACAGGAATTAACATTGGGTACAAGATAACTAGTTGAAGAACTTTGTCACACTATACGTATCACATATATTCTCGAAGAAGACTGGGGTCTCATACCCGTCTAAACTGATAGCCTAATACTCGTAAGGTCAGGTTCTTTTCACTCGGCCTCTAAGACAACACAAAATTGTTTTACCATCAACTCCCATATCCCTACAGGAGGATGTTTTACCTCTTGAATGAGGAAATATCAACATTACCATTGCAAGAATTTTCTACAGTAGATGCTGGTTTCTTGGTGTCACAATGAACATACTCTAAATCCTCCTATCAGACATTTAGATCCAAATCATCCCAGTTACCGTCAATTTTCTCACATAACCTTCTTACAACACTGGATGGCTCTCCTGCCATACTAGGTGCTACAAAGTGACATCCCCATGTCAAGAGGCAGTTAACTCTGCCTTAGGAGAGGGTTTGATATTCAAAAGGATCATTGAACACGAGCTAGATCATGGGGTAACAGGAACTGGACAACAGGTAATGGTAAACTTTCTTTAACCCAAACCGTCATAAATCTAGTTCCTACATCGATCCTGGAATAAAATCTGTACATCAGAAACTTTCAATTCCCAGCAGGTGTTTGTAGACCTGACTCTTGGGGGAAGAAAGATTAGATGAAGAGAGAAAGACGAAGGAGGGGAGTTCCACAGCTTAGCTGATCAAGGGAAGAAGAAGGTATTATAACGATCAATCCAGTTAGACTACTGTTTAAGATGTCGCTAGAGAGAGGCATAGTGCCATGGGAGTGGAAATATCAAATGATATATCTGTCAATAAGAAGGGAGACTGGGAAGAGGAAATCAGATTTCACTGACTAGTGTGATCGGTAAGGTACTGAAAAAGATTATCAGAAAGTAAATGGATGACTTTTTGGGAGAGAGAAGTTGCTTTACTGAGAAACAAAATGGTTTCAGGGAAAGGTCATAGGTACCGAACCTTTTAGGCTTCAATGAGAGTGTTAGCTCTGTCTTAGAGTAAAAAGATAGTCGGGTGGATTGCTTGTCTCTGTGCTGACAGAAATCATTTGATATTATACCGCACATGAGCCTGATTAAGAACCTGGATCACCTGAGATGAAAAGAGAGAAACTCCTTCGATAGACAACAGATTAGGTTTGAAAGGAAACAATATGGACACATGTGAGAGGAGTCTTGTCGGAATGGGTTGAGGTCACCAGTGGAGTACCGAAGAGGTTTGCTTTAGGACTATTGTTCCTTTTGATGAATGCGAATGACTTGCCAGAAGGTAAGGCCTCTTACCTGAATAAGTTCTCAAATGACGCAAAGGTCATGTAGGAATTGGACAGCGAGGAGGCTTACATCCAGTTTAAGGGGACCTAGACAGACTCCAAAGATGACGTGAAACATAGTTGATGAAATCCGTCTCATGTAGATGTAAAGTAATGAGGTTTTGGATGAATTGAAAGAAGGCCTCAATATGAGCATATCGAGCAGGAAACAAGCTTCAGTGTTCTGTGTGTGACAGGGACTTGGGAGTTGACATCATCCCAAACCTGTCGCCTGATGATTTAGGAATCTTGGACTTATATATATGCTTTCTGTATATGCTCTATATAGTGGTGTGATTTCGACTTTGTTATTCACATAGTAAGGAAACTATCCAAGAAAGTACCTAAATATAGGAAAGATGAAGTTCTCTTCTAAACTTTCTGAATGTTCCTCGTGAGATATGTGAGTTACTACAAGTTAACAAATGATAGACAATATCTTGAGAAGTATTTTGATATTGTGATCAGATGTGATAATATCTCACCGTTGAAATATAGTCACATAACAAGCTTTAATTTGTTTACGATACTGCCGTTTAAGTTACTATCTGACGTGAGAGCATAAAAGCAAATTGGTCAGGAAATCAAGTGTTGGGACATCCATCTTTGACAAGATTAGATATGCTGGTTTTCCTCTGGGTCATGGTGGTCCACCCAGGAGAGCTCTCGTCAACTAAACGTTGTAGCGTCACTCGTGATGGCAAGTGAAGACACAGATCCAATCTGCGGAACTAAAATTATAATAGAATCCTAACCCAAATTTCTATCGATAAAGACAGACAGAGTTTTGGTCTAAAGGATCATTCACCTTGGAAAAAAATGCACTGGACTTGTTTTTGTGGTGAAACGTGATATGCCATCATTATATGCACTCATGTACATGTACGTGAAGATATATACAGTTACACTCACACGACGCACATCTACACTATCGATTATACAAATGTGTTAAACATATACATACAGTAAGTTCATACGCATTGTGGTAGGTAGTATACTGATGCATACAGTACTCACATATGCACAAATTACTTTGAGATACATTAAAGAAAGCGGCATGAGGTTAAGAGAAAGGTGCAGGGGTTAAAAATGAGGACGAATGACAGTTGGCGTGAGAGAGTATCATTAAATTTTGGGGAGAATAGAAAGATGTTTTGGAAGAAGGTAAATAACGTACGTAAGACAAGAAAACAAATGGGAACATTTGTGAAGGGGCAAGTGGTAAAGTAATAACAGGTCGTGATGAAGTGAGAAGGAGGTGGTGAGTATCTTAAAAGTTTTCTGAATGAGTTTGATGATAGAGTGACAGATATAAGGTGTTTTGGTCGGGGTGGTGTGCGAAGTGAGAGGGTCAATGAAAATGGTTTGGCAGAGAGAGAAAAGGTAGTGAAAGCTATGCGGAAGATGAAATCCGGCAAGGCGGCAGCTTTGGATGGTATTGCTATAGAATTCATTAAGAAAGGGGTTGACTGTGTAGTTGATTGGTTTATAAGGGTATTCAATTTTTGTATGGATCATAGTGAAGACCCTGAAGATTGGCGGAATGCGAGCATAGTGCCATTGTACAAAGGCAAAAGGGATAAAGGTAAGTACAGAGGCATAGGTTAATTGAGCGTTCCTGTGATATTATGTGTAAGGGTATTTATTGAAAAGGAGAAGGCATGTACAGAGCTTCAGATTGGAGAAGAGCACTATGGTTTCAGAATTGGTAGAGGATGTGTGGATCAGGTGTTTGATTTGAAGAATGTATGTGAGAAATACTTAGAAAAACAGATGGATTTGTATGTAGCGTTTATGAATCTGAAGTATGCATATGATTGGGAGTATAGAGATGCTTTCTGGAAGTCCTTTAGAATATATGGTGTGGGAGGTAAGTTACTGAAAGCAGTGGAAAGTTTTTACCAAGGATGTAAGGCATGTGTACGAGTAGGAAGAGACGAGAGTGACTGGTTCCCAGTGAATGTTGGTTTGCGGCAGGGGTGTGTGATGTCACCATGGTTGTTTAATTTGTTTATGGATGGGGTTGTTAGGGAAATCAATGCAATAGTTTTGGAGAGAGGGACGAGCATGCAGTCCGTTGGGGATGAGAGGGCCTGGAAAGTGAGTCAGTTGTTCGCCGAAGATACAGTTCTGGTGGCTGACTAAGAATATATTAAGAATTATCATCTTGATATTAGTGATGGTCTATACAAATTAGATAACTTTATTGTTGATAAAATTTGTAAAATGATAAGCTTATGAACGCTCGTTGTCTGTCTTGAACAATTGCATGCTCACCAAATGGCGTCCTAGCTTCGTCCCTTCGATGTATATCAACTGACTGTTATATTGCTCTCTTGTGTTTTCCTTGATGATGTGATTATTGCACGAAAGTGCACTTGGGAACTTATCGTGTTCCATTTTCCCCGTGGACTCATAGGAATATATGTGTGAGGAAGTACCAGGAGAGACTGAGTACAAAATGGAAAAAGGTGAGAACAAATGACGTAAGGGGAGTGGGGGAGGAATGGGGTGTATTTAGGAAGCAGTGGCGCAAAAGATGCTTGTGGCATGAAAAGCGTGGGAGGTGGGCAGATTAGAAAGGGTAGTGAGTGGTGGGATGAAAAAGTAATATTATTAGTGAAAGAGAAGAGAGAGGCATTTGGACGATTTTTGCATGGAAATAATGCAAATGACTGGGAGATGTATAAAAGAAAGAGGCAGAAGGTTAAGAAAAAGGTGCAAGAGGTGAAAAAAGAGGGCAAATAAGAGTTGGGGTGAGAGAGTATCATTAAATTTTGGGGAGAATGAAAAGATGTTTTGGAAGGAGGTAAATAAAGTGCGTAAGGCAAGGGAACAAATGGGAACATCAGTAAAGGGGGCTAATGAGGAGGTGATAACAAGTAGTGGTGATGTGAGATGGAGATGGAGTGAGTATTTTGAAGGTTGTTGAATGTTTTTGATGATAGAGTGGCAGATATAGGGTATTTTGGTCGCGGTGGTGTGCAAAGGGAGAGGGTTAGGGAGAATTATTTGGTAAACTGAGAAGAGGCTGTAAAAGCTTTGCGGAAGATGAAAGCCGGCAAGGCAGCAGGTTTAGATGGTACTGCAGTGGAATATATTAAAAAAAAAGGGGTGACTGTATTGTTGACTGTTTGGCAAGGGTGTTTAATGTATGTATGACTTATGGTGAGGTGCCTGAGGATTGGAGGAATGCTTGCAAAGTTTTATTGCACAAAGGCAAAGGGGATAAGGGTGAGTGCCCAGATTATAGAGGTATAAGTTTGTTGAGTATTCCTGGGAAATTATATGGGAGGGTATTGATTGCGAGGGTGAAGGCATATACAGAGCATTACATTGGGGAAGCGCATTGTGGTTTCAGAATTGGTAGAGGATGTGTGGATCAGGTGTATGCTTTGAAGAATGTATGTGAGAAATACTCAGAAAAACAAATGGAAACGTATGTAGCATTTATGGATCTGGAGAAGGCATATGATAGAGTTGATAGAGATGCTCTGTGGAAGGTATTAAGAATATATGGTGTGGGAGGCAAGTTGTTAGAAGCAGTGAAAAGTTTTTATCAAGGATGTAAGGCATGTGTGCGGGAAGGAAGAGAGGAAAGTGATTGGTTCTCATTGGATGTTGGTTTGCGGCAGAGGTGCGTGATGTCTCCATGGTTGTTTAATTTGTTTATGGATGGGGTTGTTAGGGAGGTGAATGCAAGATTTTTGGAAAGAGGGGCAAGTATGTAGTCTGTTATGGATGAGAGAGCTTGGGAAATGAGTCAGTTGTTGTTCGCTGATGATACAGCGCTGGTGGCTAATTCGGATGAGAAACTGCAGAAGCTGGTGATTCAGTTTGGTAAAGTGTGTGAAGGAAGAAAGCTGAGAGTAAATGTGAATAAGAGCAAGGTTATTAGGTACAGTAGGGTTGTGGGACAAGTCAATTGGAGAAATACTGGAGGAAGTGAAGTGTTTGAGATATCTGGGAGTGGATTTGGCAGCGGATGGAACCATGGAAGCGAAAGTGAATCATAGTGTGTGGGAGGGGGCAAAAGTTCTGGAAGGCGCTGAAAAAATGTGTGGAAGTCTAAAGCGTTATCTTGGAAAGCAAAAATGGGTATGTTTGAGGGAACGGTGGTTCCAGCAATGTTATATGGTTGCGAGGCGTGGGCTATACATAGAGTTTTGCGGAGGAGGGTTGATGTGCTGGAAATGAGATATTTGAGGACATTATGTGGTGTGAGGTGGTTTGATCGAGTGAGTAATGAAAGGGTAAGAGAGATGTGTGGTTATAAGAAGAGTTTGGCTGAGAGAGCAAAAGGGCGTGTTTTGAAATGGTTTGGTCACATGGAGAAAATGAGTGAGGAAAGATTGACAAAGAGGATATATGTGTCAGAGGTGGAGGGAACGAGGAGAAGTGGGTGACCAAGTTGGAGGTGGAGAGATGGAGTGAAAAAGATTTTGAATGATCGGGGCCTAATTATGCAGGAGGGTGAAATGCGTGCAAGGAATAGAGTGAATTGGAACGATGTGGTATACCGGGGTCGACGTGCGGTCAATGGAATGAACCAAAGTATGTGAAGAGTCTGGGGTAAACCATGGAAAGTTGTGTGGGGCCTGGATGTGGAATGGGAGCTGTGGTTTCGGTGCATTATACATGAAAGCTAGAGACTGAATGTGAACGAATTTAGCCTTTGTTGTCATTTCCTAGGGTTACCTCGCACACATGCGGGGGGAGGAGGTTGTCATTTCATGTGTGCCGGGGTGGCGACGGAAATGAATAAGGGCAGACAGTATGAATTATGTACATGTGTATATATGTATATGTCTGTGTATGTATATATATGTATACGTTCAGATGTATAGGTATGTATATTTGTGTGTGTGGACGTGTATGTATATACATGTGTATATGGGTGGGTTGGACCATTCTTTCGTCTGTTTCCTTGCGCCACCTCGCTAACGCATGAGAGAGCGACAAAGTATCATAAATTAATAAATAAATATAGTTGTATATATATATATATATATATATATATATATATATATATATATATATATTATTATTATTATTATACTTTGTCGCTGTCTCCCGCGTTTGCGAGGTTGCGCAAGGAAACAGACGAAAGAAATGGCCCAACCCCACCCCCCATACACATGTATATACATACGTCCACACACGCAAATATACATACCTACACAGATTTCCATGGTTTACCCCAGACGCTTCACATGCCTTGATTCAATCCACTGACAGCACGTCAACCCCGGTATACCACATCGCTCCAATTCACTCTATTCCTTGCCCTCCTTTCACCCTCCTGCATGTTCAGGCCCCGATCACACAAAATCTTTTTCACTCCATCTTTCCACCTCCAATTTGGTCTCCCTCTTCTCCTTGTTCCCTCCACCTCCGACACATATATCCTCTTGGTCAATCTTTCCTCACTCATCCTCTCCATGTGCCCAAACCACTTCAAAACACCCTCTTTTGCTCTCTCAACCACGCTCTTTTTATTTCCACTCATCTCTCTTACCCTTACGTTACTTACTCGATCAAACCACCTCACACCACACACTGTCCTCAAACATCTCATTTCAAGCACATCCATCATCCTGCGCACAACTCTATCCATAGCCCACGCCTCGCAACCATACAACATTGTTGGAACCACCATTCCTTCAAACATACCCATTTTTGCTTTCCGAGATAATGTTCTCGACTTCCACACATTCTTCAAGGCTCCCAGGATTTTCGCCCCCTCCCCCACCCTATGATCCACTTCCGCTTCCATGGTTCCATCCGCTGCCAGATCCACTCCCAGATATCTAAAACACTTCACTTCCTCCAGTTTTTCTCCATTCAAACTCACCTCCCAATTGACTTGACCCTCAACCCTACTGTACCTAATAACCTTGCTCTTATTCACATTTACTCTTAACTTTCTTCTTCCACACACTTTTCCAAACTCAGTCACCAGCTTCTGCAGTTTCTCACATGAATCAGCCACCAGCGCTGTATCATCAGCGAACAACAACTGACTCACTTCCCAAGCTCTCTCATCCCAACAGACTTCATACTTCCCCCTCTTTCCAAAACTCTTGCATTTACCTCCCTAACAACCCCATCCATAAACAAATTAAACAACCATGGAGACATCACACACCCCTGCCGCAAACCCACATTCACTGAGAACCAATCACTTTCCTCTCTTCCTACACGTACACATGCCTTACATCCTCGATAAAAACTTTTCACTGCTTCTAACAACTTTCCTCCCACACCATATATTCTTAATACCTTCCACAGAGCATCTCTATCAACTCTATCATATGCCTTCTCCAGATCCATAAATGCTACATACAAATCCATTTGCTTTTCTAAGTATTTCTCACATACATTCTTCAAAGCAAACACCTGATCCACACATCCTCTACCACTTCTGAAACCACACTGCTCTTCCCCAATCTGATGCTTTGTACATGCCTTCACCCTCTCAATCAATACCCTCCCATATAATTTACCAGGAATACTCAACAAACTTATACCTCTGTAATTTGAGCACTCACTCTTATCCCCTTTGCCTTTGTACAATGGCACTATGCACGCATTCCGCCAATCCTCAGGCACCTCACCATGAGTCATACATACATTAGATAACCTTACCAACCAGTCAACAATACAGTCACCCCCTTTTTTAATAAATTCCACTGCAATACCATCCAAACCCGCTGCCTTGCCGGCTTTCATCTTCCGCAAAACTTTCACTACCTCTTCTCTGTTTACCAAAACATTTTCCCTAACCCTCTCACTTTGCACACCACCTCGACCAAAACACCCTATATCTGCCACTCTATCATCAAACACATTCAACAAACCTTCAAAATACTCACTCCATCTCCTTCTCACATCACCACTACTTGTTATCACTTCCCCACTTGCGCCCTTCACCGAAGTTCCCATTTGCTCCCTTGTCTTACGCACTTTATTTACCTCCTTCCAGAACATCTTTTTATTAACCTAAAATTTAATGATACTCTCTCACCCCAACTCTCATTTGCCCTTTTTTTTCACCTCTTGCACCTTTCTCTTGACCTCCTGTCTCTTTCTTTTATACATCTCCCACTCAATTTCATTTTTTCCCTGCAAAAATCGTCCAAATGCCTCTCTCTTCTCTTTCACTAATACTCTTACTTCTTCATCCCACCACTCACTACCCTTTCTAATCAACCCACCTCCCACTCTTCTCATGCCACAAGCATCTTTTGCGCAATCCATCACCGATTCCCTAAATACATCCCATTCCTCCCCCACTCCCCTTACTTCCATTGTTCTCACCTTTTTCCATTCTGTACTCAGTCTCTCCTGGTACTTCCTCACACAGGTCTCCTTCTCAAGCTCACTTACTCTCACCACCCTCTTCACCCCAACATTCACTCTTCTTTTCTGAAAACCCATACAAATCTTCACCTTAGCCTCCACAAGATAATGATCAGACATCCCTCCAGTTGCACCTCTCAGCACATTAACATCCAAAAGTCTCTCTTTCGCACGCCTGTCAATTAACACGTAATCCAATAACGCTCTCTGGCCATCTCTCCTACTTACATAAGTATACTTATGTATATCTCGCTTTTTAAACCAGGTATTCCCAATCATCAGTCCTTTTTCAGCACATAAATCTACAAGCTCTTCACCATTTCCATTTACAACACTGAACACCCCATGTATACCAATTATTCCCTCAACTGCCACATTACTCACCTTTGCATTCAAATCACCCATCACTATAACCCGGTCTCGTGCATCAAAACCACTAACACACTCATTCAGCTGCTCCCAAAACACTTGCCTCTCATGATCTTTCTTCTCATGCCCAGGTGCATATGCACCAATAATCACCCACCTCTCTCCATCAACTTTCAGTTTCACCCATATTAATCGAGAATTTACTTTCTTACACTCTATCACATACTCCCACAACTCCTGTTTCAGGAGTATTGCTACTCCTTCCCTTGCTCTTGTCCTCTCACTAACCCCTGACTTTACTCCCCAGACATTCCCAAACCACTCTTCCCCTTTACCCTTTATATATATATATATATATATATATATATATATATATATATATATATATATATATATATATATATATATATATGTATATATATATATATATATATATATATATATATATATATATATATATATATATATATATATATATATATATATATATATATATATATTTCTTTTCTTTTCTTTCAAACTATTCGCCATTTCCCGCATTAGCGAGGTAGCGTTAAGAACAGAGGACTATATATATATATATATATATATATATATATATATATATATATATACATACATATATATATATATATATATATATATGTATATATATATATATATATATATATATATATATATATATATATATATATATATATATATATATATATATATGTATATATATATATATATATATATATATATATATATATATATATATATATATATATATATATATATATATATATATATATATATATAATCCCTGGGGATAGGGGATTAAGAATACATCCCACGTATTCCCTGCGTGTCGTAGAAGGCGACTAAAAGGGGAGGGAGCGGGGGGCTGGAAATCCTCCCCTCTCTCTTTTTTTTTTTTTTTTTTTCTTTTTTTTTTTTCCAAAAGAAGGAACAGAGGGGGCCAGGTGAGGATATTCCAAAAAAGGCCCAGTCCTCTGTTCTTAACGCTACCTCGCTATCGCGGGAAATGGCGAATAGTATGAAAAAAAAAAAAAAAATATATATATATATATATATATATATATATATATATATATATATATACATATATGTATGATACTTAATCAATGAACATTCATTTCGAGCAAATGCACATCAGTCAAAAGAGAACATAGTGAAAGAAGGTCTTAATATAATTATTACCCAGCTGGACAGAGACTCTAAGAATCTATGTGTGAAAGAGACATGGGAGTCGATGATGTACCTGTCAAGGAAGCCCCGTCTTAGGAGCAGAGGCAAACTGTTCACTGGCAAGTATTTGAATCGCACGTAAAAGAAATGTTTCAGTACATATTCAGCAAACTATTCATATCGTACATTGGAACAAAACTAGAATATCCTACTCAGATTTCGGACCTTACCTAAAGAATGACAAAGAATTAATAGAAAAGGAAGAGCAACAAAGATGGTACCAGAATTAAGGTAGCTGATGAGATGTTACAGGCCAAATATTTGCCCACCATAGAAGATTGAGGAGCAAGGGTTGGTGATGTCAAGTGACATCGAAAGATACAGTGACAGAAAAATCAAGAACCGTGACATGAAATCTGACAGGAAACGTGCTTAATAATATGCAAATGAGCACTTTCTTAATACCAAAGCAATAGATAATTGAAACAAATTAATAGTATAGTGAATACAGACAACATACATAAGCTTGCGAAGATGTATGGTAGGGAAAGATCAAGGTATGGAGCCCCAAGAGTGTACAATGACCTCCGTGAACAGTTACAATTAGGTAATTACACAAACACACACACACACACACACACACACACACACACACACACACACACATACACACACTCGCACACACACACACACACACACACACACACACCACACACACACACACACACACACACACACACACACACACACACACACACACACACACACACACACACACACACTCACACTCACACATAAGAACCAGAAAATAAGCAAACCCATAAACGCAGACACGTACTAAAATGTGGACACTTGCACAAGTATGCATCAATACATATTCAGAAGCACTCAAATATGGTCGCACACGCATGAAAACTTAATACAAAAAGTGCAAGATTTTAAAAACACTCTGTCTTAAAACACTGACCAGTACAAGCACATTGATAAGAACATTGATAATGAAAGACTTGTATAACCAGAGTTTCATATAAGTCTAATAATGTTAATATGATATTCTACATAGGTTAAGGTAGTGCTCTAGCCATGTTCCAACACACACACACACACACACACACACACACACACACACACACACACACACACACACACACACACACACACAATACACACACAAACACACGGGCCTCTCTGTTTTAGTGGCTTGCAATTGTTTGGAATTCTGGGCACGTCAGTCAGCTCACAGCCATTCCCAGCTGTTCATCATTCCCTCTGGGCTGGTGCATAAATGTTTACCTGGCTTAGGCTGGTTTGAATGTGTGCGTGTGTGAGTGTGTATGTGTGTGTGTGTGTGTGTGTGTGTGTGTGTGTGTGTGTGTGTGTGTGTGTGTGTGTGTGTGTGTAGACGCACAGGAGTAAAGACATAATACGAATTCACATGGTTAAGCTTTTGGAAAATTAAAAATGATAGGGGAGGAATTCCAGTAAGACAAGAGAACAAATGGGAACATCGGTGAAGGGGGCTAATGGGGAGGTGATAACAAGTAGTGGTGATGTGAGAAGGAGATGGAGTGAGTATTTTGAAGGTTTGTTGAATGTATTAGATGATAGAGTGGCAAATGTAGGGTGTTTTGGTCGAGGTGGCGTGCGAAGTGAAAGGGTTAGGGAGAATGATTTGGTAAACAGAGAGGAGGTAGTAAAAGCTTTGCGGAAGATGAAAGCCAGCAAGGCAGCGGGTTTGGATGGTATTGCAGTGGAATTTATTAAAAATGGGGGTGACTGTGTTGTTGACTGGTTGGCAAGGATATTTAATGTATGTATGACTCATTCGAAAGGTGGTGATTGCATTCGAAAGGTGGTAAAAGGGCAGATTAGAAAGGGTAGCGATTGGTGGAATGGAGAAGAAAGTTCCTAGTTAAAGAAAAAGAGAAGCGTTTCGGTGATACCTAAAAAGAAGGAAAGCAAATGACAGGGATAAGAATAAGAGAAAGTGGCAGGAGGTCAAGAGGAGAAGCAAGGGTTGAAAAAGAGGGCAAATGATAACGTCGATGAAGGGAGCGAAAGGGGAAGTGATAATCGGTAGTGGTAGGGTGAGGAGGAGATGGAGTAGGTATTTCAAAGAGTTGTTAAATGTTTTTTGATGATAAAGTGACATACGTAGCGTGTTTTGGTCGGGATGGTATACGAAGGGAGAGAGTCATGGAAGATGATCTGCTAAAGAGATAAGAGCTGGTGAAAGCCTTGCGGAAGATGAAATACGTCAATGCTGAATTCATTAAGGAAGGGATGACTGTGCTGTTGATTAGTTGGTAAGGATATTCAGTGTATGTATGGATTATGGTGAAGTGCCTGAGGACTTGAAGAATGCTTGTATAGCGCCATTGTATAAAGGTAAGGGAAATAAAGGTGAATGTTTAAACTACAGAGGCATAAGTTTGTTGAGTGTACCTGGTAATTTGTATGACAGGGTATCTCAACATTCTTCAAGCAAATACCTGATCCGTACATTCTCTGACACTACTGAAACCACACTGCTCCTCCCTAGTCTTCTAACTCCTTCATTACACTTCCACCTTCCTCCGTACAACACCTATCTATAGCCATGCCTCGCAACCATATAACATTGTTGGCACAACTATTCCTTCAAACGTACCCATTTTTGCTCTCTGAGATAACGTTCTTTTCTTCCACACATTCTTCATCGCTCCCAGAACCTTCGGCTCCTCCCCTATCCTGTGACTTACTTCTGCTTCCATGATTCCATTCCTTGCTAAGGCCACTCCCCAGATATTCAAAACACTTCATTTCTCGAATTTTCCTCCATTCAAACTTACCTCCCAATTAACTTGTCCCTCAACCCTACTGATCCTAATAACCTTGCTCTTATTCACATTTACTCTCAACTTTCTCCTTTCACACACTTGTCTAAACTCAGTCGCCAACTTCTGCAGTTTCTCACTCGAATCAGCCACCAGAGCTGTATCATCGACGAACAACAACTGACTATTTTCCCAGGTCTTCTCATCCCCAGCGGGCTGCATGCTCGCCCCTGTCTCCAAAACTCTTGCATTTACCACCCTAACTATCCCATCCATAAACAAATTGAACAACCATGAGGACATGGTTCACACACTCCTGCCGCAAACGACATTCACTGGGAACCAATCACTCTCCTCTCTTCCTACTCGTACACATGCCTTACGTCCTTGGTAAGAGCTTTTCACTGCTTCTAGCAACTTACCTCCCACACAATATACTCTTAATACCTTCCACAACGCATCTCTATCAACTCTATTATATGCCTTCTCCAGATTCATAAATGCTATATACAAATCCATCTGTTTTTCTAAGTATTTCTCACATACATTCTTCAAAGCAAACACTTGATCCACACATCCTCTACCACTTCTGACACCACGCTGCTTTACCCAAGTCTGATGCTCTGTACATGCATTCGCCCTCTCAGTCAATACCCACCCATATATTTTCTCAGGAATACTCAACAAACTTATACCTTCGAAGTTTAAACACTCACCTTTATCCCCTTTGCGTTTGTACAATGGCAATATGCACGCATTCCGCCAATCCTCAGGCACTTCACCATGAGCCATACATACATTAAATATCCTTACCAACCAGTCATCAACACAGTCACCTCCTTTTTAAATGAATTCCACTACAATACCATCCAAATCTGTTCAATCAAAAAGCTTAGCATTTTATATCCCAGATGGGATGCTGAAGACGGTCCTAACTTATGGTACCGATTGACTGTCCGATAAGTAGTGTGATCGTCAGGCCGTTCTAGATGTGAGGAAATGGTTCTTGCCTCAAGGAACAGTTCCCTGTCCTTCATGTAGAAGTTTACTGCAGATAGAAAAGTTTTATACATCTCATTGTGTGTTTTGAAGATGCCTCGAGTAGTATCTTGCATCTAGATTACTGTTTTATCTCGAGGAAACATTAACTTCACGTTGGAGTAACAGGAAGGTCGACTTCTCATAAGTTAATCTTCATGTGGAATAATGCAGTGTTGGGTAATGTGGTCTTATACAGCTGGAGGCCTTGTGTTACTGATGCCATCTTAAGCTGGAGTGAAGAGAGACCAGCGCCTCAGGTGCAATACACACCCACAGTCTGATCTTCTCGTCTAGTAGTACTGTCACATTCTGGCCTCTTGCCGCTGTGTCCACACCTCAGCAAATCGTTTGTAGTGACCAGAATTTATTTAGGAGATCAGCTGGATGGTGGTGATCGGCCCCGTAAAAGGCTTTATTGTTGGTAGCCAACGATAAGCTCCTGATACCGGCATTTTATACTGCAAATTAACCAGAATAATTTGTGCAGGTGGTAGCTGACCAGCGGCGCCTACTGCGTGTGACTTGTTGGTTCATCTCCAGATCTCGCGAGGATGTTATGTTGGACGCCTGAGTTATCTCTAGCCATCGAAAGGACGCCTGTTACACGTCTGATTCACCTCTATACCTCACAAGGACGCCATGTTGCACTTTTCTTTCACTTCCAGACCTCGTTAGGACTCTATATTGCAAGTCTGATTCACCTCCAAACCACGCGAGGACTCCATGTTGTTCGTCTGGTTTACCTCCAGATCTCTCAAAGATACCAGGCTGCAAGTCCTTGAGACCTCTTGAGGACGCATGTGTGAAGGAAGAAACCGAAGTTATCAATAACTTGCACAGTATTAGAAACGAAAACCCACTGAAAGAATTACCAGGATATATGCGTATACCGTATGACGTCACTGCTTTACGAATATCCTGTGTAGAAACATTCATCTGGCAAGATAGGAATTGTGCCGGTCAGAACAGCATTATCTGAGCCATGCTTGGCCGGGGCAACATGGCGACGAGAGAGGCAGCGGTCCCGGCAGGACTGGTAACCTTAGCGAAGGATGTGTGACACAAATTTGATAAGAAGGCGGCGTGGGTGTGGTAGGTGGCGCCTTATAAGGTGCGGCCTGAATATCGCCAGCGTCACCTACCACCTTCACCTGACACCAGACGTCACCTGTAGAAACTGGTGATGGAGTGGGTCCCGGCCTGCAGATCATGTAATCGCCCTAGCACCACGGCACTAGTGAACTTAACAGATCCTCTAAACTGTTTTTGTCAGAATTTTAAGATGAAATATTAGACCGAGTTGGATATATTTGTGCGTGCGTGTGTGCCTGGCTTGGATGAGTGACTGATAACCTGAGTGGTACCTAATGACCGTAGTGATCATCACTAACATGGAAAAGATAACTGTATCAGTGACTTTAATGATAGGTAAAGATAACAGTCATAAGTTACTTAGCAAATATATCTATTATGCAAAGATTCATTCTACATACATGGTCCGTGTCATAGCAAAGATCTGTAACTAAATGTGATAAAACTGACTGATGTCAAGGAACTGGTGAACCTAATCGTATGCATATATCTGTGTATGTATAAGGTTAAGACGCAGTATATGTACAAGGTTATGACATAGGGCAATGTCAATGTAAATAGTCTGTACCATAACACACAAAAGGAAGTGTAAATGAAAGGTGCTTTCTTGCCAAGGATCGACCTCTCTTTGGCTGTCACAAGCCACTCGATTTTGATGAAAACAATATCGCTTTATATATATATATATATATATATATATATATATATATATATATATATATATATATATATATATATATATATATATATAAGCTTAGACATTGAAGCTTATTGATACAGTGGTTAAATTGACAAGAACTACTATTGACGTTTGTGTAAATAAATTATACATTTCCTTTTTCCATAGCCAGAGGTTGAACAATTATGTGACATTCATTTTTTTCATTCATTTCAAGCTAGAAGTTTCAGTTTTCTAAATTGTTTCTGACATTTTTCATATATATATATATATGTATGTGTGTGTGTGTGTATATGTGCGTGTGTATGTGTATGTGTGTGTATGTGTATATGTATATATATATATATGTATATTATCCCTGGGGATAGGGGTGAAAGAATACTTCCCACGTATTCCTCGCGTGTCGTAGAAAGCGACTAGAGGGGACGGGAGCGGGGGGCCAGAAATCCTCCCCTCCTTGTATTAACTTTCTAAAATGGGAAACAGAAGAAGGAGTCACGCGGGGAGTGCTCATCCTCCTCGAAGGCTCAGAGTGGGGTGCCTAAATGTGTGTGGATGTAACCAAGATGTGAAAAAAGGAGAGATAGGTAGTATGTTTGAGGAAAGGAACCTGGATGTTTTGGCTCTGAGTGAAACGAAGCTCAAGGGTAAAGGGGAAGAGTAGTTTGGGAATGTCTGGGGAGTAAAGTCAGGGGTTAGTGAGAGGACAAGAGCAAGGGAAGGAGTAGCAATACTCCTGAAACAGGAGTTGTGGGAGTATGTGATAGAATGTAAGAAAATAAATTCTCGATTGATATGGGTAAAACTGAAAGTTGATGGAGAGAGGTGGGTGATTATTGGTGCATATGCACCTGGGCATGAGAAGAAAGATCATGAGAAGCAAGTGTTTTGGGAGCAGCTGAATGAGTGTGTTAGTGGTTTTGATGCACGAGACCGGGTTATAGTGATGGGTGATTTGAATGCAAAGGTGAGTAATGTGGCAGTTGAGGGAATAATTGGTATTCATGGGGTGTTCAGTGTTGTAAATGGAAATGGTGAAGAGCTTGTAGATTTATGTGCTGAAAAAGGACTGATGATTGGGAATACCTGGTTTAAAAAGCGAGATATGCATAAGTATACTTATGTAAGTAGGAGAGATGGCCAGAGAGCGTTATTGGACTACGTGTTATTTGACAGGCGTGCGAAAGAGAGACTTTTGGATGTAAATGTGCTGAGAGGTGCAACTGGAGGGATGTCTGATCATTATCTTGTGGAGGCAAAGGTGAAGATTTGTATGGGTTTTCAGAAAAGAAGAGTGAATGTTGGGGTGAAGAGGGTGGTGAGAGTAAGTGAGCTTGGGAAGGAGACCTGTGTGAGGAAGTACCAGGAGAGACAGAGTACAGAATGGAAAAAGGTGAGAACAATGGAAGTAAGGGGAGTGGGGGAGGAATGGGATGTATTTAAGGAATCAGTGATGGATTGCGCAAAAGATGCTTGTGGCATGAGAAGAGTGGGAGGTGGGTTGATTAGAAAGGGTAGTGCGTGGTGGGATGAAGAAATAAGAGTATTAGTGAAAGAGAAGACAGGCATTTGGACGATTTTTGCAGGGAAAAAATGCAATTGAGTGGGAGATGTATAAAAGAAAGAGACAGGAGGTCAAGAGAAAGGTGCAAGAGGCGAAAAAGAGGGCAAATGAGAGTTGGGGTGAGAGAGTATCATTAAATTTTAGGGAGAATAAAAAGATGTTCTGGAAGGAGGTAAATAAAGTGCGTAAGACAAGGGAGCAAATGGGAACTTCAGTGAAGGGCGCAAATGGGGAGGTGATAACAAGTAGTGGTGATGTGAGAAGGAGATGGAGTGAGTATCTTGAAGGTTTGTTGAATGTGTTTGATGATAGAGTGGCAGATATAGGGTGTTTTGGTCGAGGTGGTGTGCAAAGTGAGAGGGTTAGGGAAAATGATTTGGTAAACAGAGAAGAGGTAGTGAAAGCTTTGCGGAAGATGAAAGCCGGCAAGGCAGCAGGTTTGGATGGTATTGCAGTGGAATTTATTAGAAAAGGGGGTGACTGTATTGTTGACTGGTTGGTAAGGTTATTTAATGTATGTATGACTCATGGTGAGGTGCCTGAGGATTGGCGGAATGCGTGCATAGTGCCATTGTACAAAGGCAAAGGGGATAAGAGTGAGTGCTCAAATTACAGAGGTATAAGTTTGTTGAGTATTCCTGGTAAATTATATGGGAGGGTATTGATTGAGAGGGTGAAGGCATGTACAGAGCATCAGATTGGGGAAGAGCAGTGTGGTTTCAGAAGTGGTAGAGGATGTGTGGATCAGGTGTTTGCTTTGAAGAATGTATGTGAGAAATACTTAGAAAAGCAAATGGATTTGTATGTAGCATTTATGGATCTGGAGAAGGCATATGATAGAGTTGATAGAGATGCTCTGTGGAAGGTATTAAGAATATATGGTGTGGGAGGAAAGTTGTTAGAAGCAGTGAAAAGTTTTTATCGAGGATGTAAGGCGTCTGTACGTGTAGGAAGAGAGGAAAGTGATTCTTTCTCAGTGAATGTAGGTTTGCGGCAGGGGTGTGTGATGTTTCCATGGTTGTTTAATCTGTTTATGGATGGGGTTGTTAGGGAGGTGAATGCAAGAGTTTTGGAAAGAGGGGCAAATATGAAGTCTGTTGGGGATGAGAGAGCTTGGGAAGTGAGTCAGTTGTTGTTCGCTGATGATACAGCGCTGGTGGCTGATTCATGTGAGAAACTGCAGAAGCTGGTGACTGAGTTTGGTAAAGTGTGTGGAAGAAGAAAGTTAAGAGTAAATGTGAAAAAGAGCAAGGTTATTAGGTATAGTAGGGTTGAGGGTCAAGTCAATTGGGAGGTGAGTTTGAATGGAGAAAAACTGGAGGAAGTGAAGTGTTTTAGATATCTGGGAGTGGATCTGGCAGCGGATGAAACCATGGAAGCGGAAGTGGATCATAGGGTGGGGGAGGGGGCGAAACTTCTGGGGGCCTTGAAGAATGTGTGGAAGTCGAGAACATTATCTCGGAAAGCAAAAATGGGTATGTTTGAAGGAATAGTGGTTCCAACAATGTTGTATGGTTGCGAGGCGTGGGCTATGGATAGAGTTGTGCGCAGGAGGATGGATGTGCTGGAAATGAGATGTTTGAGGACAATGTGTGGTGTGAGGTGGTTTGATCGAGTGAGTAACGTAAGGGTGAGAGAGATGTGTGGAAATAAAAAGAGCGTGGTTGAGAGAGCAGAAGAGGGTGTTTTGAAGTGGTTTGGGCACATGGAGAGAATGAGTGAGGAAAGATTGACCAAGAGGATATATGTGTCGGAGGTGGAGGGAACGAGGAGAAGAGGGAGACCAAATTGGAGGTGGAAAGATGGAGTGAAAAAGATTTTGTGTGATCGGGGCCTGAACATGCAGGAGGGTGAAAGGAGGGCAAGGAATAGAGTAAATTGGAGCGATGTGGTATACCGTGGTTGACGTGCTGTCAGTGGATTGAATCAGGGCATGTGAAGCGTCTGGGGTAAACCATGGAAAGCTGTGTAGGTGTGTATATTTGCGTGTGTGGACGTATGTATATACATGTGTATGGGGGGGGGGGTTGGGCCATTTCTTTCGTCTGTTTCCTTGCGCTACCTCGCAAACGCAGGAGACAGCGACAAAGTATAATAATAATATAAATAAAATATATATATATACTTCATCGCCGCTTCCCGTGTCAGCAAGATAACGCCAGGAAATAGTCGAAGAATGGCCCATCCACTCACAAACACACACACACACACACATATATATATATATATATATATATATATATATATATATATATATATATATATATATATATATATATATATATATATATATATATATATATATATATATACATATATATATATATATATATATATATATATATATATATATATATATATATATATATATATATATATATATATATATGTATATATATATATATATATATATATATATATATATATATATATATATATATATATATATATATATATATATATATATATATATATATATATATATATATATATATATATATATATATGTATATATATATATATATATATATATATATATATATATATATATATATATATATATATATATATATATATATATATATAATATACATATATATATATACATATATATATATATATATATATATATATATATATATATATATATATATATATATATATATATATATATATATATATATATATATATATATATCATACAAACCTCCAACTGCCAGGATCGAACCCAGAACCCATTTGCAACAGGCCGGAGCGCTTCTGCTAGGCTATAATTGCCCAGAATAGGGAAATGACTTTTCTGATAGTATGTACTCGAATACCCTTCGTCTCACGTTCGTGAGGAACGGGGTCTACACCGGTCATTTCCCATCAAGCTCACACAGCCACCAGATAGCCTAGCCCACACTCATTTTCTAGCTGTCATGTTTAATGCACCGAAACCAAAGCTCCCTATCCATATCCAGACCCCACAGATCTTTCCATGTTTTACCACGGACGCTTTACATGCCCCAGTTCAGTCCACTAACAACACGTCTGCGCCAATCTATCACATCATTCCAATTCACTCTATTCCGTGCACGTCATTCATCCTCTTGCATGTTCAGGCCCCGATCGTTCAAAATCTCTTCACTCCATCCTTCTACCTCCAATTCAAACTCCCGCTTCTCCTTTTTCCCTTCACCTCAGACACATATATCCTCTTTGTCCATGTTTCTTCACTCATTCTCTCCATACGATCAAACCATTTCAAAACACCCTCTTCTGCTCTCTCAACCACACTCTTTTTATTACCACACATCTCTCTAACCCTTTCATTCCGTACACAATCAAAACACCTCACACCACATATTGTCCTTAATCATCTAATTTTCAGCACATCCACCCTCATCCGCGCAACCCTATCTAAGCTAATGCCTCGCAATGATATATTGTTGTTGGAACTACCATTCCTTAAAACTTACCCACTTTTGCTCTACGAAATAACGTTCTCTCTTTCCACGCATTTTTCATCACTCCGAAACCTTCGCCCCGTCCCCCGCCCAATGACTTACATCCATTTCCATGGTTTCATCTGCTGCCAAGTCCACTCCCAGATATCTAAAACACTTAACTTCCTTTAATTTTTCTCCTTTCAAACTTGCATCTCAAGTTACTTGTCCCTCAACCCTGTTGAAGTTAATAACTTTGCTTTTATTTTCATTTACTCTCAACTTCCTCCCTTCAGACCTTAAAGTTAATGTAGCCTTCAGCAATGACAATACTACAAAGAATATCTTAATTAAAAACTCACTAGATAATTCTATGGGCTGTGTTTGTAGAATAACTTGTAAAAATTGTAATATGTTTTATGTTGGGCAGACTGGTAAAGATATTTATGTTAGACTTAATCAACATATGTACAATATAAGAATAGGAAAAGAATCAAATGCTTTGCTGAATCATATTAATAACTGACAATCATATTGATTGGGGCAATGTCATTTCAGTTATTAACGTAGCTCCTTTACCACGAGAAATATAATCGAATCTTTTATGATTAGATACACAAGAAATTTTCGCAGTAATCTTAGTGAAGGTCGATTCACACTGGATAGCTTTCTTGTAACGAAAATTTGTAAACAGTTTCCGTTCTTGTACAAACAAGATTTTATGACTGGCGTGTTGCCAGATCAGAATACACCTACCCGAACACCACCTTTCGGTAAAGCTTGCTTACCAATGGCGTCTTAGCTACGTCTCTTCCTTGTATATCAGCTGACTGTTCTACGTCTATTATCTCATTCATGTATCTACCTTGACGATGTGATCATTACACGAAAGTGTCCTTGGGAACCTATCGAGTTTCATTTTCCTGTGGTTTTGTGAATATAGTAGTAGGTCATGTACACCGCTGAGGCCTTTTGCAGAATATATATATATATATATATATATATATATATATATATATATATATATATATATATATATATATATATATATATATATATATATATATATATATATATATATATATATATATATATATATATATATATATATATATATATATATATATATGGAAGTAAGGGGAGTGGGGGAGGAATGGGATGTATTTAGGGAATCAGTGATGGAGTGCGCAAAAGATACTTGTGGCATGAGAAGCGTGGGAGGTGGGTTGATTAGAGAGGGTAGTGAGTGGTGGGATGAAGAAGTAAGATCATTAGTGAAAGAGAAGAGAGAGGCATTTGAACGATTTTTGCAGGGAAAAAATGCAATTGAGCGGGAGATGTATAAAAGAAAGAGACAGGAGGTCAAGAGAAAGGTGCAAGAGGTGAAAAAGAGGGCAAATGAGAGTTGGGGTGAGAGAGTATCATTAAATTTTAGGGAGGATAAAAAGATGTTCTGGAAGGAGGTAAATAAAGTGCGTAAGACAAGGGAGCAAATGGGAACTTCAGTGAAGGGCGCTAATGAGGAGGTGATAACAAGTAGTGGTGATGTGAGAAGGAGATGGAGTGAGTATTTTGAAGGTTTGTTGAAAGTGTTTGATGATAGAGTGGCAGATATAGGGTGTTTTAGTCGAGGTGGTGTGCAAAGTGAGAGGGTTAGGGAAAATGATTTGGTAAACAGAGAAGAGGCAGTAAAAGCTTTGCGGAAGATGAAAGCCGGCAAGGCAGCAGGTTTGGATGGTATTGCAGTGGAATCTATTAAAAAAGGAGGGTGACTGTATTGTTGACTGGTTGGTAAGGTTATTTAATGTATGTATGACTCATGGTAAGGTGCCTGAGGATTGGCGGAATGCGTGCATAGTGCCATTGTACAAAGGCAAAGGGGATAAGAGTGAGTGCTCAAATCACAGAGGTAAAAGTTTGTTGGGTATTCTTGGTAAATCATATGGGAGGGTATTGATTGAGAGGGTGAAGGCATGTACAGAGCATCAGATTGTTGAAGAGCAGTGTGGTTTCAGAAGTGGTGGAGGATGTGTGGATCAGGTGTTTGCTTTGAAGAATGTATGTGAGAAATACTTAGAAAAGCAAATGGATTTGTATGTAGCATTTATGGATCTGGAGAAGGCATATGATAGAGTTGATAGAGATGCTCTGTGGAAGGTATTAAGAATATATGGTGTGGGAGGCAAGTTGTTAGAAGCAGTGATGTAAGGCATGTGTACGTGTAGGAGGAGAGGAAAGTGATTGGTTCTCAGTGAATGTAGGTTTGCGGCAAGGGTGTGTGATGTCTCCATAGTTGTTTAATTTGTTTATGGATGGGGTTGTTAGGGAGGTGAATGCAAGAGTTTTGGAAAGAGGGGCAAGTATGAAGTCTGTTGTGGATGAGAGAGCTTGGGAAGTGAGTCAGTTGTTGTTCGCTGATGATACAGCGCTGGTGGCTGATTCATGTCAGAAACTGCAGAAGCTGGTGACTGAGTTTGGTAAAGTGTGTGAAAGAAGAAAGTTAAGAGCAAATGTGAATAAGAGCAAGGTTATTAGGTACAGTATGGTTGAGGGTCAAGTCAATTGGGATGTAAGTTTGAATGGAGAAAAACTGGAGGAAGTAAAGTGTTTTAGATATCTGGGAGTGGATCTGGCAGCGGATGGAACCATGGAAGCGGAAGTGAATCATAGGGTGGGGGAGGGGGCGAGAATCCTGGGAGCCTTGAAGAATGTGTGGAAGTCGAGAACATTATCTCGGAAAGCAAAAATGGGTATGTTTGAAGGAATAGTGGTTCCAACAATGTTGTATGGTTGCGAGGCGTGGGCTATGGATAGAGTTGTGCGCAGGAGGGTGGATGTGCTGGAAATTAGATGTTTGAGGACAATGTGTGGTGTGAGGTGGTTGATTGAGTAAGTAATAATAGGGTAAGAGAGATGTGTGGTAATAAAAAGAGTGTGGTTCAGAGCGCAGAAGAGGGTGCTTTGAAATGGTGTGTTCACATGGAGAGAATGAGTGAGGAAAGATTGACAAAGAGGATATATGTGTCAGAAGTGGAGGGAACGAGGAGAAGTGGCACACCAAATTGGAGGTGGAAAGATGGAATAAAAAAGATTTCGAGTGATCGGGGCCTGAACACGCAGAAGGGTAAAAGGCGTGCAAGGAATAGAGTGAATTGGAACGACGTGGTATACCGGGGTCGACGTGCTGTCAATGGATTGAACCAGAGCATGTGAAGCGTCTGGCGTAAACCATGGAAATTTCTGTGGGGCTTGGATGTGGAACTGGAGCTGTGGTTTCGGTGCATTATTACATAACAGCTAGAGACTGAGTGTGAATGAATATGGCCTTTGTTGTCATTTCCTAGCGCTACCTCGCACACATGCGGGGAGAGGGGGTTATTATTTCATGTGTGGCGGGGTGGCGATGGAAATGAATAAAGGTAGACAGTATGAAGTATGTACATGTATATATATGTATATTTCTGTGTGTGCAGAGGTTGTGCAATAGGTAAAACAGTATTGGATTTACTGCAATACGAACAGGAATATTATGATCGCTGAGAGGCTCGACGGAAAACCAGTTTCGTATCTGGTTAACCATTTCATCAGTGGTAGCGGGAGTGTGGTGTGGCGTTACCATGTTGTGGTGGAAGGTTCGTCTCCCACACATAACCTGCGGCCTCACCATCTGTTCCTCTCGTATCCACTTCAAACAAAATACCGCCTCCTGGTGATGTTGGTGACGACGACCTGGTGACACTTACCTCCCGGGGTGACGTGTTGGTGACGACGACCTGGTGACACTCACCTCCCGGGGTGACGTGTTGGTGACGACGACCTGGTGAAACTCACCTCTCGGGTGACGTGTTGGTGACGACGACCTGGTGACACTCACCTCCCGGGGTGACGTGTTAGTGACGACGACCTGGTGACACTCACCTCCCAGGGTGACGTGTTGGTGACGACGACCTGGTGACACTGAACCCCCGGGTGACGTGTTGGTGACGACGACCTGGTGACACTCACCTCCCAGGGTGACGTGTTAGTGACGACGACCTGGTGACACTCACCTCCCGGGTGACGTGTTGGTGACGACGACCTGGTGACACTCACCTCCCGGGGTGACGTGTTGGTGACGACGACCTGGTGACACCTCCCGGGGTGACGTGTTGGTGACGACGACCTGGTGACACTCACCTCCCGGGTGACGTGTTGGTGATGATGACGACATAGTCATCTCTGCTGGTGAGGTGTTTGTGATGAGGGGGACATGTTGATAATCTTTTCCCGTGGTGGTGTGTTGGTGATGGTGACGATGTGACGGTCGTCTCAGATGACGTGCCAGCTGCTACGATCGGGATCAGTGAATGATGACGTGCCAGTACATGTACAAGACCAGTTCCTCTAGACATGAGAGGTCACGCAGGACAGTAACGCTATATAAGTACTGCAAAATTAGCATAGAAAACAATATGCATGACTGAGGCAACACTGGCCAACTTATAATGATTATGAAAATAAGTTGACTCTCGGACCTACGGCTGCTTGAAGCTGGATGGGCCGAGTGCGAAGAGTTACCTGCAGTGGTTGACGGAGATCTGCTATTCACTTAACCATTAACCTAGAACACTGTAGACTGGACCATATGGTTCGATATGCAGTGTAACTGCACCATACATAGGCAACATTATCATTAGTCAACTATCGTAAGTAAAACATTCCTCAAAAAGTCTCAAGGCTATTGCTTAAATTAGATAAAGTGAAGTAAAGACATTGATCGAAAAGATAACATACACAAGGAGAAAGACCAAGACAGCTCTGAGGTGCCATCAGACAGACGTGCTGCGCAAGAACTATGCCTGTCGGACGGCGCAGTAAACAACGTACGCGACAGATTATTCGTCTGGGTTACCTGGGTATATAGGCCAGGTGCCACATGTGTCCCGGTGACCGTGGTATATGGCTATGTCCAGGTTACTGCAGCATACGAATATAGCTATGTAACTGTAGTGTGTGGATGTGCAGAGGTGGTGTGCTATAACGGTATTCTGGAGGTTTTGTCCATTGTGGATATGTCTAAGCGTCTTCGCTAATTATGTATGAACAAGGTCAAACATCACAGGACGATCTAGTACCCATTTTTTGCTGCGAAATTGTTTATAGATGAAAAAATATGCATGAAGATGAAGGACCTCTGCTAGATAAGTAGCCATCGGAGGCAACCATTGCATCATACAACACAGTACGTTTCCTGCAGGAGCCTCCAACATCTATCTGTTAGTGATCAATATTTCTCCTGTAGTCGTCTCTAACACAGGCTTGATAACGAAATACTTCTTTATCGGAATCCAACAAATACTTTTTTGAGAACTATGATTCTCCTACAGTAGTTTCTAAAACCTACCTGCTGGTTTGCCATACTTCTTCAATAGTTGTCATCGCTTACCTACTGGAGGATGCTGCCTCCCTTGCAGCAGTCTCCAGCACTTGCCTATAACTCTTTTGCATTAGTCTCTAGTATTTATGAGCTGGAGGCCTGGATTTCTCTTGTGGCAACCATTAACGACACTGCTTCTTGAAGAGCTATACCCTTCTTGAAATAGCTTCCAATACTTACTGGCTGAGGAACTGCTCTTGCAATACCTTCATCATCTGTGTTTTGGAGAGCTGTAACCTTATAACCGTCTGTGACAGGTAAAAAAGGGCTATTTGTGCTCGTAAATGTCCAGTGCTCACAATACATGAAGACTATAGGTACTTGCTTCTGTATTCTGAGGAGGTCTTGCGTAGTTGTAAGCAATGCACGAGCCGCAAAAGATGACATTACAATATCTAATATATCATTGCAGTTTCTGTTGATAATTAATAATATACAGTTACTCCTGGTATTTATATCGTACTGTTGACTTTAACCTTTCACTGTGTAACTGTACGGTGTGTTCAAACGGTATTTCGAAACTCAGCCTTCACTGAGGACGTGTAAGATGAAAACCAAGTGGTAAGAGGAGAGATGGGGTGGAATGGTACGGAAAGGTTATTAGATCCTGATTTTTTATCCAAAAGATCCAGAGAAATGAAAATAGAAGATTTCTTAAGTTCCTTAAGGTGAAACATCCAAGACGTCCTCAACAGTGAGGGATCCAAATGCAGTTGAAAACTTTAGAGTCCAGAAGCCCCTGAAGAATGAAGAGTCCAAACGTCCCAGATGATGTAAGTGTCTACAAGCTCGTGACAAATGTAAAGTCCACAAGCTTCCGATGTTTGAAAAGTTAACGAGCTCTTGAAAGTAAAGTGTCCGCATGAACCTTAACAGTCAAGAGTCCAGGAGCTCCTGGTATTTGAGAAGACCACAAACTTTTGAACAGTGAAGAGTCAACTAGCTTTTATATAGCATAGAGTCCACAGACTCTGAAAGGTATGGAGTTAAATGGACGATATATAATCCAGACGACTGAATGAAAGGTCAGGGATGGAGAAAATAAGTAAATAAAGAAAAAATATTTTTGTGAAAATTGTTACGTTAGGCTGTTTGGATGGTTGGGCATGTGAGGGGTCAAACTGACGGTTGAAGAATCGGACTAGTTGGCCTGAAGGTTCTGACAAAAAAGCAAAGGGACGTACGTATGAGTGAAGGATGTCTGGACGAGGTATGGGGATAAATGGGTGAATAAAGGAATTTCTTGACAAGAAAGTTAAGAGGAATATAGTGAAGTGAAGGGATAGGTAGATGAATGGAGGGATGTGTCGAAGAGTAAGCGCTTTTCAAGACGTAAATGGACATATGGATGATTAAAGGGACGGGTGGACTAATAAAGAGATCAATGGAAGATTAAAGGGATGGATGGAGGAGTGAAGGAATATTTGGACAATATGAGGAGCATTGAATGAGTTCGGACATGGGCAAAGGAATAGAACTGTCCGATCATACCACTCTGTTGGAGGCTGCAGGCAACTGATAAATCACTAACGTTAGCCAAAAGACATTAAAGCTAACTTTTGTCACCCTTAACCTACTCAACAATTGCCGAGAACAAAAAATTCATATACCTAAATATCTCAGCAGCTACCTACACTCATAATGATTCTACACAACAGCATCTCCCTACACTCATAGTTCCATACACCAGTATCTCCCTACACTCACATAAGTGCCAGCACCATACCCTACCATATCATTTACTTACATGCTCTTATATCTAGAGTATTCATATATACCCAGCTAACATCCCTCAACATCAATCTGCTTCCAACATCCCCACCTAACGTCACTCGCACCTGTATACCGCTAACATCCCCGCCTAGTGTCACTCCTTAGCACATCGTTCTTCAGCGTCCTCGATGATATTATCCAACATCCCATCTATCTCAAACATCCCTCAGTCAGATTCTTCCAAAATCCCATCTCCTCCCAGAAATCTTCAACTCGAGCACCTTCCAGCCAGTATGATGTAGCGTCTCACACACCTGCAGTAGCCACCAAGTCAGCATAAACCGCAGGGCTTCACCTGCCTCCATGAGCCCAAACATGCCACTTGCACTCATGTTCCCCCAAGTTAGCACACCCTAGCTCCCACCTCTCCTCAAGCATTCCTCACCCAGTGGAACCCATCAAGTACCCACCTTCTTCTCAAGTTGCGAGGCTGAGTAACCTAGCATGTTTTAGTATCCCACAGCAGGTGAGACCTGGTAACATCCCCCAGCAGTAGCACCTCTGGACCTTTGTGCCATCATTTTTCTCCAATCCCTGTAGGTATCTCAGTGATACTGGTGGGGTCAGCTTTATGCTATTATTACCTTTGATTAAAAAGGGTAATTTGTGGAATATAGGATGAGGGCGGCGAGCCAGCAGCCGGACAGGTGTATACGTGGAGTCTGTACAGTACGAATCATCACCTTCACTGTACACACTTCGCTGTACTCATTACTCCGTCGTAAAAGTTTATAGTCTCACAGGAGGACATTCCTGGTACTGCAGTCGTTTCTCAGCCAGCAGGAGATGGACCCAGGCACCAATGGCATAAAACCACTTTTATATAATCAACCTTCACACACAACAATTAGCTCCTTATAGTAAATGCGAACAACGAAGTTAGCGGTTTAACTGCGAATAATTCAGGCAAATAGAAAAAATATCTAAGAGCACCGAAAAATAACTTTGATACAAATGGAGACAATAAACTGAGGGCAAAAGCAGAGAGTACTATTAGTGTGTGACAGCATGAGAAGTCTGGCTGGGAATGTCTTGAGTGTTGAACAGGGAGTCAGACACATCATCCCTCCACTTTATGTCCACACCGCCTAAAACGTGGATGCCACGTATCCGCAGGACACGAGAACCGGGCGTCACATTGCTCCCTATACGAGACGTCATCTAACTTTCGTCTAGAGGCTGAAGTTTGATACGTAGTAAAAGTTAATGAGATCACTAAATCTCAGTCAGACTCGAGACAGCCAGCTGACTGAGTTATTTTTTCCATTAGAAATATATCGACCAAGATCCAGAGTCTTTCTCAGCTTTGCTTGACGTGTTTGTAGTCTAGAGTCCTGTCCTTAACGTATTTTTAAGCCGAGGTACTCACATACACTCGAATAGAAAAAAAATTAGGGAAACTAGAATTACACTAACGTTATCCGGCTCTTCTTTCAGGAAAATTTGTGTAGCTTATCCTTATCGAATTAAGTCAACCTGATGTTGCCCTTCAAACACTAGATAAACGTTGTGCAGGTTATGTAACAGTGATAAGGCTTAATACACAAATGATGGTAGCAATTCAACGATGTGGTGGCCAGGATAACCAGCACCCTGGTGATGTGGTTGCCAGGATAACCAGCACCCTGGTGATGTGGTGGCCAGGATAACCAGCACCCTGGTGATGTGGTGGCCAGGATAACCAGCACCCTGGCGATGTGGTGGCCAGGATAACCAGCACCCTGGCGATGTGGTGGCCAGGATAACCAGCACCCTGGTGATGTGGTGGCCAGGATAACCAGCACCCTGGTGATGTGGTTGCCAGGATAGCCAGCACCCTGGTGATGTGGTGGCCAGGATAGCCAGCACCCTGGTGATGTGCTGGCCAGGATAACCAGCACCCTGGCGATGTGGTGGCCAGGATAACCAGCACCCTGGCGATGTGGTGGCCAGGATAACCAGCACCCTGGTGATGTGGTGGCCAGGATAACCAGCACCCTGGTGATGTGGTGGCCAGGATAACCAGCACCCTGGTGATGTGCTGGCCAGGATAACCAGCACCCTGGCGATGTGGTGGCCAGGATAACCAGCACCCTGGTGATGTGGTGGCCAGGATAACCAGCACCCTGGTGATGTGGTGGCCAGGATAGCCAGCACCCTGGTGATGTGGTGGCCAGGATAACCAGCACCCTGGCGATGTGGTGGCCAGGATAACCAGCACCCTGGTGATGTGGTGGCCAGGATAGCCAGCACCCTGGTGATGTGGTGGCCAGGATAACCAGCACCCTGGTGATGTGCTGGCCAGGATAGCCAGCACCCTGGTGATGTGGTGGCCAGGACAACCAGCACCCTGGTGATGTGCTGGCCAGGACAGCCAGCACTCTGGCGATGTGGTGGCCAGGATAGCCAGCACCCTGGCGATGTGGTGGCCAGGATAACCAGCACCCTGGTGATGTGCTGGCCAGGATAGCCAGCACTCTGGCGATGTGGTGGCCAGGATAACCAGCACCCTGGTGATGTGCTGGCCAGGATAACCAGCACCCTGGTGATGTGGTGGCCAGGATAACCAGCACCCTGGTGATGTGCTGGCCAGGCTGTTGGTCAACCAGCGATCTAGGCCAGCTTCACCAAGCTGTAATGGCCATATGTTACAGATCTTCTCTTGTTCGTGATACCTGACCAACCAGCCTCCTCTACCATAACGCTGGACAGAATCACACACTTCATCAACACTTCTCCAGCAACAGCAAGAAGTCAGCTCTCCCAAGTGTGGGAACCACGCTTCTCAGATTGCTAAGTCCGCTGACCAACAGCGTTACCTCCAGGCTACCACTACTTATATGTTCACTACCTCTACATAAGTCTCGCCCAACTCTCAGCATGACTCATTCCTATGGCTGTTACTGATGCAGAACGAAAGGTCGACATTACCTATAAAGGTTACCACACAGGTTCCTTAAAGACATCACATAAGAGTTATAGAAAGATCCACAAAGAATTGATGCACTAATCACTTAGTAGTTTAATTAGATATACGTAAACAGATGTTTACACATTGGTATACACACACACACACACACACACACACACACACACACACACACACACACACACACACACACACACACACACACACACACACACACACACACACACACACACACACACTTATAGGGGAGACAGAATGCTACATCACTCTCACTCTTTGTGGTTACGGCGCGAGTGAAGAATTCACTTCTGAATGGTTGTACGATACAATCGGAGAACAAACTTGACATAAAACTTTTAACTCCAAAGGAGTCCATCTTTTCCCTACCACTGAATATAGCGCAGTCTTCGAGTTTCAAGAATATCTAGAGAGAGGGGAGCGGATGGTTATATATTCCTAATAATGTTACTAAATTTACTAGTGTTACCGAACTCCTCCTGACTATGTTATATGTCGAATAAAAAGTCACCTTCACGATATATCATCTTTGGCCGACGAAAGTGAGTATAGTATCTTCGAAGAACTTCTCACTTCAAAGAAGTCCATAATCTCCGTGTTTCTGAGAGTAATGTAGCCACGAAGTTGCAGGAGTTCTGTGAATATATATATATATATATATATATATATATATATATATATATATATATATATATATATATATATATATATATATATATTTTCTTTCTTTTAAACTATTCGCCATTTCCCGCGTTAGCGAGGTAGCGCTAAGAACAGAGGACTGGGCCTTTTTTGGAATATCCTCAACTGGCCCCCTCTGTTCCTTCTTTTGGAAAATTAAAAAAAAAAAAAAAAAAAAAAAAACGAGAGGGGAGGATTACCAGCCCCCCGCTCCCTCCCCTTTTAGTCGCCTTCTACGACACGCAGGGAATACGTGGGAAGTATTCTTAATCCCCTATCCCCAGGGATAATATATATATATATATATATATATATATATATATATATATATATATATATATATATATATATATATATATATATATATATATATATATATATATATATATATATATATCCCTGGGGATGGGGGATGAAGAATACTTCCCACGTATTCCCTGCGTGTCGTAGAAGGCGACTAAAAGGGGAGGGAGCAGGAGGCTGGAAATCCTCCCCTCTCATTTTTTTTTTCTTTTTTTTAATTTTCCAAAAGAAGGAACAGAGGGGGGCCAGATGAGGATATTCCACAAAGGCCCAGTCCTCTGTTCTTAATGCTACCTCGCTAATGCGGGAAATGGCGGATAGTTTAAAAGAAAGATATATATATATATATATATATATATATATATATATATATATATATATATATATATATATATATATATATATATATATATTTATATAAATATATATATATATATATATATATATATATATATATATATATATATATATATATATATATATATATATATATATATATATATATATATATATATATATATATACATATATATATATATATATTTTCTTTTTTTTTTTGCTTTGTCGCTGTCTCCCGCGTTTGCGAGGTAGCGCAAGGAAACAGAAGAAAGAAATGGCCCAACCCACCCCCATACACATGTATATACATACGTCCACACACGCAAATATACATACCTACACAGCTTTCCATGGTTTACCCCAGACACTTCACATGCCCTGATTCAATCCACTGACAGCGCGTCAACCCCGGTATACCTTATCGATCCAATTCGCTCTATACCTTGCCCTCCTTTCACCCTCCTGCATGTTCAGGCCCCGATCACACAAAATCTTTTTCACTCCATCTTTCCACCTCCAATTTGGTCTCCCATTTCTCCTCGCTCCCTCCACCTCCGCCACATATATCCTCTTCGTCAATCTTTCCTCACTCATTCTCTCCATGTGCCCAAACCATTTCAAAACACCCTCTTCTGCTATCTCAACCACGCTCTTTTTATTTCCACACATCTTTCTTACCCTTACGTTACTTACTCGATCAAACCACCTCACACCGCATATTGTCCTCAAACATCTCATTTCCAGCACATCCATCCTCCTGCGCACAACTCTATCCATAGCCCACGCCTCGCAACCATACAACATTGTTGAAACCACTATTCCTTCAAACATACCCATTTTTGCTTTCCGAGATAATGTTCTCGACTTCCACACATTCTTCAAGGCTCCCAGGATTTTCGCCCCCTCCCCCACCCTATGATCCACTTCCGCTTCCATGGTTTCATCCGCTGCCAGATCCACTCCCAGATATCTAAAACACTTTACTTCCTCCAGTTTTGTTCCATTCAAACTTACCTCCCAATTGACTTGACCCTCAACCCTACTGTACCTAATAACCTTGCTCTTATTCACATTTACTCTTAACTTTCTTCTTTCACACACTTTACCAAACTCAGTCACCAGCTTCTGCAGTTTCTGACATGAATCAGCCACCAGCGCTGTATCATCAGCGAACAACAACTGACTCACTTTCCAATCTCTCTCATCCCCAACAGACTTCATACTTGCCACTCTTTCCAAAACTCTTGCATTCACCTCCCTAACAACCCCATCCATAAACAAATTAAACAACCATGGAGACATCACACACCCCTGCCGCGAACCTACATTCACTGAGAACCAATCACTTTCCTCTCTTCCTACACGTACACATGCCTTACATCCTCGATAAAAACTTTTCACTGCTTCTAACAACTTGCCTCCCACACCATATATTCTTAATACCTTCCACAGAGCATCTCTATCAACTCTATCATATGCCTTCTCCAGATCCATAAATGCTACATACAAATCCATTAGCTTTTCTAAGTATTTCTCACATACATTCTTCAAAGCAAACACCTAATCAACACATCCTCTACCAATTCTGAAACCACACTGCTCTTCCCCAATCTGATGCTCTGTACATGCCTTCACCCTCTCAATCAATACCCTCCCATATAATTTACCAGGAATACTCAACAAACTTATACCTCTGTAATTTGAGCACTCACTCTTATCCCCTTTGCACTATGCACTTATTCCGCAAATCCTCAGGCACCTCACCATGAGTCACACATACATTAAATAACCTTACCAACCAGTCAATAATAGAGTCACCCCCTTTTTAAATGAATTCCACTGCAATACCATCCAAACCTGCTGCCTTGCCGGCTTTCATCTTCCGCAAAGCTTTTACTACCTCTTCTCTGTTTACCAAATCATTTTCCCTAACCCTCTCACTTTGCACACCACCTCGACCAAAACACCCTATATCTGCCACTCTATCATCAATCACATTCAACAAACCTTCAAAATACTCACTCCATCTCCTTCTCACATCATCACTACTTGTTATCACCTCCCCATTTGCGCCCTTCACTGAAGTTCCCATTTGCTCCCTTGTCTTACGCACTTTATTTACCTCCTTCCAGAACATCTTTTTATTCTCCCTAAAATTTAATGGTACTCTCTCACCCCAACTCTCATTTGCCCTCTTTTTCACCTCTTGCACGTTTCTCTTGACCTCCTGTCTCTTTCTTTTATACATCTCCCACTCAATTGCATTTTTTCCCTGCAAAAATCGTTCTAATGCCTCTCTCTTCTCTTTCACTAATAATCTTACTTCTTCATCCCACCACTTACTACCCTCTCTAATTAACCCACCTCCCACTCTTCTCAAGCCACAAGCATCTTTTGCGCAAGCCATCACTGATTCCCTAAATACATCCCATTCCTCCCCCACTCCCCTTACTTCCATTGTTCTCACCTTTTTCTATTCTGTACTCATTCTCTCCTGGTACTTCCTCACACAAGTCTCCTTCCCAAGCTCACTTACTCTCACCACCCTCTTCACCCCAACATTCACTCTTCTTTTCTGAAAACCCATACAAATCTTCTCCTTAGCCTCCACAAGATAATGATCAGACATCCCTCCAGTTGCACCTCTCAGCACATTAACATCCAAAAGTCTCTCTTTCGCGCGCCTGTCAATTAACACGTAATCCAATAACGCTCTCTGGCCATCTCTCCTACTTACATACGTATACTTATGTATATCTCGCTTTTTAAACCAGGTTTTCCCAATCACATATATATATATATATATATATATATATATATATATATATATATATATATATATATATATATATATATATATATCTTTCTTTCTTTCATACTATTAGCCATTTCCCGCATTAGCGAGGTAGCGTTAAGAACAGAGGACTGGGCCTTTGAGGGAATATCCTCATCTGGCCCCCTTCTCTGTTCCTTCTTTGGGAAAAAAAAAAAAAACAAGAGGGGAGGATTTCCAGCCCCCCGCTCCCTTCCCTTTTAGTCGCCTTCTACGACACGCAGGGAATACATGGGAAGTATTCTTTCTCCCCTATCCCCAGGGATAATATATATATATATATATATATATATATATATATATATATATATATATATATATATATATATATATATATATATATATATATATATATATATATATATAAATATTTATATATATATATGGATAAATATAGATACATATATATCTACAAACAAAGTACATAGGAACGCACACCTTCATAGAACATACAAACCTCCAACACCCAGGATCGAACCCGGGACCCCTGTGCCACAATCAGGAATTCTACCGCTAGGCTATGAGCCTGGCTTATAGGAAATAGCTATTCGAATACTATGTACTCGAATACCCTTCGTCTCAAGTTGGTGAGCAACGGGGTCTACACCGGTCATTTCCCAACAGGCGCACATGGTCGGCATATAGCATTTTACCGATCCTAACTGTACAACGTAGAGGTATATGAATACGTTAGCATTCAAGCCTGTGGCACAGGGGTCCCAGGTTCGATCCTGGCTGTTGGAGGTTCGCATTTTCTAATTATTAAGGTGCGCGTCCCTATGCACTTTGTTCGTATTCATATACCTCCGCGTTGTGTAGTTAGTTTCGGCACATATATATACATATATATATATATATATATATATATATATATATATATATATATATATATATATATATATATATATATATATATATATATATATATATATATATATATATATATATATATATATATACATATATATATATCCTCTTGACCCACAGTTTCTCCTGGCCTGGGATGTGGGTCGTGTAATAGATACCCATCATCATGATGTCTGTGTCATAATAACATTCCTCTTGTAAGCTTGTTGCTCTGCACAGTACGTGGCATGGGCAAATATTCTTGTGTCCGCCTCCTCATTTTCAGAGCATATTATGCACGGAAACCTAAATGCCGCGTCATGTGCCGGTCCAGGTGACATTCCTCCATCTACATCAGGGAGGACAACAGGTATCCGGTAGTGTTGTTCTTCCAGCTGATAGAAATGAAGTTCTACAAACGTTCCTTGTTTTCCTTCTTGCCCTTGAAGTTTCTCCACAGAGGATATTGTAGGGTGCCATGTGGTCCTTATCTTTAGTGAGCTATTTTCTCTTCATGGTCTCTCTTAAGACTTCATGAATTTTAATGGACTTATATCCTACGTATCACCAATGACATGTACAATCTCATGTCTAGAATTTTATCAAAATATTTTCTAGGAAAACCTTCCAACTTGGTACAGCCCATGTGTTTGTATCTTAGAACAAATGCCATCATATCAAGTAGTAAGCAAGTCTAGTTTCTCAAGGAAGATGGATAGTCATCTGCAACCCATTGTAGTCCCATTACAGCTATCAACATCAAAGCACAACCCGACCTGTTACCCCTCAGCATGGCGTACCATGATGGATGGTTTTCATCTGAAGCAAAAAGTGAACTTTGGTATTCAGCGCACTCGTGGGGAAAGGTATCTTATTGAACCTATGATCATCACTGGTTATGTGATGGACTCATTACCAACGTACTAAGAAAGTTGTAAACATCTCATACATCCTGTGATCTGTGTAAAAAGAGATTCCAATTTTCAAGACCATTCCCTATCAGTGATTAATATGGTTTTATCCTTGTGGATGTTTTGTACATATGTTGATAGACCCAGTCAGCCAACACAGACATTCATATCAACCTCCTATCAAATGCAGATTACATATTTCTCAAATACCTGTGTGACCTGTACAACCATGCAATAGAGCATTGGAACACATATATACATTAAGGACTTGTAGATAGAAAATTTGGTGTCCAACTAGAAATCTATAGATTCTAAGGTTTTCATTGTGTGAGGGGCATGTGATGTGGGAGGCTATTGAAACAGGATATATGGGTCAATTCACTAGAATCTAGATAAAGCCCATACCTACCGGTTATTAGTGATATGAATCTTTTTAAGACATCTGTTGCAAAATTTTGTATTTCCAACATCATTTCCTTTGAAGACCAGTTGGATTAAGAGGTAGCACCACGAAACAAAATAAGAATGGCCCATCTACTCATACACACACACACATATATATATATATATATATATATATATATATATATATATATATATATATATATATATATATATATATATATATATATATATATATATATATATATATATATATATATATATATATATATATAGGTAAATGCAAGAGTTTTGGAAAAAGGGGCAAGTATGAAGTCTGTTGGGGATGAGAGAGCTTGGGAAGTGAGTCAGTTGTTGTTCGCTGATGATACAGCGCTGGTGGCTGATTCATGTGAGAAACTGCAGAAGCTGGTGATTGAGTTTGGTAAAGTGTGTGGAAGAATAAAGTTAAGAGTAAATGTGAATAAGAGCAAGGTTATTAGGTACAGTAGGGTTGAGGGTCAAGTCAATTGGGAGGTGAGTTTGAATGGAGAAAAACTGGAGGAAGTGAAGTGTTTTAGATATCTGGGAGTGGATCTGGCAGCGGATGGAACCATGGAAGCGGAAGTGGATCATAGGGTGGGGGAGGGGGCGAAAATTCTGGGGGCCTTGAAGAATGTGTGGAAGTCGAGAACATTATCTCGGAAAGCAAAAATGGGTATGTTTGAAGGAATAGTGGTTCCAACAATGTTGTATGGTTGCGAGGCGTGGGCTATGGATAGAGTAGTGCGCAGGAGGATGGATGTGCTGGAAATGAGATGTTTGAGGACAATGTATGGTGTGAGGTGGTTTGATCGAGTGAGTAACGTAAGAGTAAGAGAGATGTGTGGAAATAAAAAGAGCGTGGTTGAGAGAGCAGAAGAGGGTGTTTTGAAGTGGTTTGGGCACATGGAGAGAATGAGTGAGGAAAGATTGACCAAGAGGATATATGTGTCGGAGGTGGAGGGAACGAGGAGAAGAGGGAGACCAAATTGGAGGTGGAAAGATGAAGTGAAAAAGATTTTGTGTGATCGGGGCCTGAACATGCAGGAGGGTGAAAGGAGGGCAAGGAATAGAGTCAATTGGAGCGATGTGGTATACCGGGGTTGACGTGCTGTCAGTGGATTGAATCAAGGCATGTGAAGCGTCTGGGGTAAACCATGGAAAGCTGTGTAGGTGTGTATATTTGCGTGTGTGGACGTATGTATATACATGTGTATGGGGGGGTTGGGCCATTTCTTTCGTCTGTTTCCTTGCGCAACCTCGCAAACGCGGGAGACAGCGACAAAGTATAATAAAAAAAAAATAATATATATATATATATATATATATATATATATATATATATATATATATATATATATATATATATATATTTTTTTTTTTTTTGCTTTGTCGCTGTCTCCCGCGTTTGCGAGGCAGCGCAAGGAAACAGACGAAAGAATGGCCCAACCCACCCTCATACACATGTATATACATACACGTCCACATACGCAAATATACATACCTATGCATCTCAACGTATACATAAATATACATACACAAACATATACATATATACACATGTACATAATTCATACTGTCTGCCTTTATTGATTCCCATCGCCACCTCACCAACCATGAAATAACAACCCCCTCCCCCTCCCCTCATGTGTGCGAGGTAGCGCTAGGAAAAGACAACAAAGGCCACATTCGTTCGCACTCAGTCTCTAGCTGTCATGTAATAATGCACTGAAACCACAGCTCCCTTTCCACATTTAGGCCCCACAGAGCTTTCCATGGTTTACCCCAGGCGCTTCACATGCCCTGGTTCAATCCATTGACAGCACGTCGACCCCGGTATACCACATCGTTCCAATTCACTCTATTCCTTGCACGCCTTTCACCCTCCCGCATGTTCACGCCCCGATCACTCAAAATCTTTTTCACTCCATCTTTCCAACTCCAATTTGGTCTCCCACTTCTCCTCGTTCCCTCCACCTCTGACACATATATCCTCCTTGTCAATCTTCCCTCACTCATTCTCTCCATGTGACCAAACCATTTCAAACAAACTCTTCTGCTCTCTCAACCACACTCATTTTCATTACCAAACATCTCTCTTTCCCTATTATCACTTACTCGATCACCACCTCACACCACATATTGTCCTCAAACATCTCATTTCCAGCACATCTACCCTCCTGCGTACAACTCTATCTATAGCCCACGCCTCGCAACCATACAACATTAATGTTCGAACCACTATTCCTTCAAACATACCCATTTTTGCTTTCCGAAATAATGTTCTCGACTTCCACATATTTTTCAAGGCTCCCAGAATTTTCGCCCCCTCCCCCACCCTATGATTCACTTCCGCTTCCATGGTTCCATCCGCTGCCAAATCCACTCCCAGATATCTAAAACACTTTACTTCCTCCAGTTTTTCTCCATTCAAACTTACCTCCCAATTAACTTGACCCTCAACCCTACTGTACCTAATAACCTTGCTCTTATTCACATTTACTCTCAACTTTGCTCTTTCACACACTTTACCAAACTCAGTCACCAGCTTCTGCAGTTTCTCACATGAATCAGCCACCAGCGCTGTATCATCAGCAAACAACAACTAACTCACTTCCTAAGCTCTCTCATCCACAGACTGCATACTTGCCCCTCTTTCCAAAACTATTGCATTTACCTCCCTAACAACCCCATCCATAAACAAATTACACAACCATGGAGACATCACACACCCCTGCCGCAAACCTACATTCACTGAGAACCAATCACTTTCCCCTCTTCCTACACGTACACATGCCTTACATCCTCGATAAAAACTTTTCACTGCTTCTAACAACCTGCCTCCCACACCATATATTCTTAATACCTTCCACAGAGCATCTCTATCAACTCTATCATATGCCTTCTCCAGATCCATAAATGCTGCATACAAATCCATTTGCTTTTCTAAGTATTTCTCACATACATTCTTCAAAGCAAACACCTGATCCACACATCCTCTACCACCTCTGAAACCACACTGCCCTTCCCCAATCTGATGCTCTGTACATGCCTTCACCCTCTCAATCAATACCCTCCCATATAATTTACTAGGAATACTCAACAAACATATAACTCTGCAATTTGAGCACTTACCTTTGTCCCCTTATCCTTTGTACAATGGCACTATGCAAGCATTCCGCCAATCCTCAGGCACCTCACCATGAATCATACATACATCAAATAACCTTACCAACCAGTCAACAATACAGTCACCCCTTTTTTAATAAATTCCACTACAATTCCATCCAAACCCACTGCCTTGCCGGCTTACATCTTCCGCAAAGCTTTTACTACCTCTTCTCTGTTTACCAAATCATTTTCCCTAACCCTCTCACTTTGCACACCATCTCGACCAAAACACCCTATATCTGCCACTCTATCATCAAACACATTCAACAAACCTTCAAAATACTCACTCCATCTCCTCACATCACCACTACTTGTTATCACCTCCCCATTAGCCCCCTTCACTGAAGTTCCCATTTGTTACCTTGTCTTACGCACTTTATTTACCTCCTTCCAAAACATCTTTTTATTCTCCCTAAAATTTAATGATACTCTCTCACCCCAACTCTCATTTGCCCTCTTTTTCACCTCTTGCACCTTTCTCTTGACCTCCTGCCTCTTTCTTTTATACATCCCCCACTCATTTGCATTATTTCCCTGCAAAAATCGTCCAAATGCCTCTCTCTTCTCTTTCACTAATAATCTTACTTCTTCATCCCACCACTCACTATTCTTTCTAATCTGCCCACCTCCCACGCTTCTCATGCCACAAGCATCTTTTGCGCAAGCCATCACTGCTTCCCTAAATACAACCCATCCCTCCCCCACTTCCCTTACCTCCTTTGTTCTCACCTTTTTCCATTCTGTACTCAGTCTCTCCTGGTACTTCCTCACACAAGTGACCTTCCCAAGCTCACTTACTCTCACCACTCTCTTCACCCCAACATTCTCTCTTCTTTTCTGAAAACCTCTACAAATATTCACCTTCGATTCCACAAGATAATGATCAGACATCCCTCCAGTTGCATCTCTCTGCACATTAACATCCATAAAGTCTCTCTTTCGCGCGCCTATCAATTAACACGTAAACCAATAACGCTCTCTGGCCATCTCTAATACTTACATACATATACATATGTATATCTCTCTTTTCAAACCATGTATTCCCAATCACCAGACCTTTTTCAGCACATAAATCTACATGCTCTTCACCATTTCCATTTACAACACTGAACAACCCATATATACCAGTTATTCCATCAACTGCTACATTACTCACATATATGTGTGTGTATATATATATATATATATATATATATATATATATATATATATATATATATATATATATATATATATATATATATATATATATATATTCATTTATTTATTTTGCTTTGTCGCTGTCTCCCGCGTTTGCGAGGTAGCGCAAGGAAACAGACAAAAGAAATGGCCCAACCCACCCCCGTACACATGTATATACATACACGCCCACACACGCAAATATACATACCTATACATCTCAATGTACACATATATATACACACACAGACACATACATATATACCCATGCACACAATTCATCCTGTCTGCCTTTATTCATTCCCATCGCCACATCGCCACATATGAAATACCATCCCCCTTCCCCCTCATGTGTGCAAGGTAGCGCTAGGAAAAGACAACAAAGGCCCCATTCGTTCACACTCAGTCTCTAGCTGTCATGCAATAATGCCCGAAACCACAGCTCCCTTTCCACATCCAGGCCCCACACAACTTTCCATGGTTTACCCCAGACGCTTCACATGCCCTGATTCAATCCACTGACCGCACGTCAATCCCGGTATACCACATCAATCCAATTCACTCTATTCCTTGCACGCCTTTCACCCTCCTGCATGTTCAGGCCCCGATCACTCAAAATCTTTTTCACTCCATCTTTCCACCTCCAATTTGGTCTCCCACTTCTCGTTCTCCTCCACCTCCGACACATATATCCTCTTGGTCAATCTTCCCTCACTCATTCTCTCCATGTGCCCAAACCATTTCAAAACACCCTCTTCTGCTCTCTCAACCACGCTCCTTTTATTTCCACACATCTCTCTTACCCTTACATTACTTACTCGATCAAACCACCTCACACCACACATTGTCCTCAAACATCTCATTTCCAGCACATCCACCCTCCTGCGCACAACTCTATCCATAGCACACGCCTCGCAACCATACAACTTTGTTGGAACCACTATTCCTTCAAACATACCCATTTTTGCTTCTCGACTTCAAAACATTCTTGAAGGCTCCCAGAATTTTTGCCCCCTCCCCCACCTTATGATTCACTTCCGCTTCCATGGTTCCATCCGCTGACAGATCCACTCCCAGATATCTAAAGCACTTTACTTCCCCCAGTTTTTCTCCATTCCAACATACCTCCCAGTTGACTTGACCCTCAACCCTACTTTACCTAATAACCTTGCTCTTATTCACATTTACTCTTAACTTTCTTCTCTCACACACTCAGTCATCAGCTTCTGCAGTTTCTCACATGAATCAGCCACCAGCGATGTATCATCAGCGAACAACAACTGACTCACTTCCCAAGCTCTCTCATCCCCAACAGACTTCATACTTGCCCCTCTTTCCAAAACTCTTCCGCTTCCATGGTTCCATCCGCTGCCAGATCCACTCCCAGACATCTAAAACACTTTACTTCCTCCAGTTTTTCTCCATTCAAACTTACCTCCCAATTGACTTGACCCTCAACCCTAGTGTACCTAATTACCTTGCTCTTATTCACATTTACTCTTAACTTTCTTCTCTCACACACTTTACCAGACTCAGTCACCAGCTTCTGCAGTTTCTCACATGAGTCAGCCACCAGCGCTGTATCATCAGCGAACAACAACTGACTCACTTCCCAAGCTCTCTCATCCCCAACAGACTTCATACTTGCCCCTGTTTCCAAAACTCTTGCATTCACCTCCTTAACAACCCTTCCATAAACAAATTAAACAACCATGGAGACATCACACACCCCTGCCGCAAACCTACATTCACTGAGAACCAATCACTTTCCTCTCTTCCTACACGTACACATGCCTTACATCCTCGATAAAAACTTTTCACTGCTTCTAACAACTTGCCTCCCACACCATATATTCTTAATATCTTCCACAGAGCATCTCTATCAACTCTATCATATGCCTTCTCCAGATCCATAAATGCTACATACAAATCCATTTGCTCTTCTAAGCATTTCTCACATACATTCTTCAGAGCAAACACCTGATCCACACATCCTCTACCACTTCTGAAACCACACTGATGCTCTGTACATGCCTTCAACCTCTCAATCAATACCCTCCCATATAATTTACCAGGAATACTCAACAAACTTATACCTCTGTAATTTGAGCACTCACTCTTATCCCCTTTGCCTTTGTACAATGGCACTGTGCACGCATTCCGCCAATCCTCTGTCATCCATGAGTCATACATACATTAAATAACCTTACCAACCAGTCAATAATACAGTCACCCTCTTTTTTGATAAATTCCACTGCAATACCATCCAAACCTGCTGCCTTGCCGGCTTTCATCTTCCGCAAAGCTTTTACTACCTCTTCTCTGTTTACCAAATCACTTTCCCTAACCCTCTCACTTTGCACACCACCTCGACCAAAACACCCTATATCTGCCACTCTATTATCAAACACATTCAACAAACCTTCAAAATACTTACTCCATCTCCTTCTCACATCACCACTACTTGTTATACTATGTACTCGAATACCCTTCGTCTCACGTTGGTGTGCAAAGTGGTCTAAGATGTAAGACATGTGAACGAGTAGGAAGAGATGAAAGTGGTTCCCAGTGAATGTCGGTTTGCGGCAGGGGTGTATGATGTCTCCATGGCTGTTAAATTTGTTTATGGATGAGGTTGTTAGGGAGATGAATGCAAGAGTTTTGGAGAGGGGCAAATATGCAGCCTGTTGTGGATGAGAGGGCTTGGGAAGTGAGTCCATTGTTGTTCACTGGTGATACATCGCTGGTGGCTGATTTAGGTGGGAAACTGCAAAAGTTGGTGACTGAGTTTGGTAAAGTGTGTGAAAGAAGAAAGTTGAGAGTAAATGTGAATATGAGCAAGGTTATTAGGTTCAGTAGGGTTCAGGGACAAGTAAATTGTGAGGTAAGTTTCACTGAAGAAAAAGTGGAGGTGAAGTGTTTTAGATATCTGGGAGTGGATTTGGCAGCGGATAGAAGCATGTAAGCGGAAGTGAGTCGCAGTGTGGGGGAGGAGACATAGGTTCTGGGAGCGCTGAAGTATCTGTGGAAGGCGAGGACGTTATCTCAGAGAGCAAAAATGGGTATGTTTGAAGGAATAGTGGTTCGAAGAATGTTATATTGTTGTGAGGCATGGGCGATAGAGAGGGTTGTGCGGAGGAGGGTGGATGTGTTGGGAAAGAGATGTTTGATGACAATATGTGGTGTGAGGTGGTTTGATCGAGTAAATAATGAAAGGGTAAGAGATATGTGTGGTAATGAAAGGAGTGGTTGAGAGAGCAGAAGAGGGTTTAATGAAATGGTTTGGTCACATGGAGAGAATGAGTGACGAAAGATTAACAAAGAGGATATATGTGTCAAAGATAGAGGGAACGAGGAGAAGTGGGAGACCAAATTGGAGGTGGAAGGATGGTGTGTAAAGATTTTGAGCGATCGAGGCCTGAACATACAGGAGGGTGAAAGGCGTGCAACGAATAGAGTGAATTGGAATGATGTGGTATACCAGGGTCGACGTAGCCGTCAATGGATTAAACCAGGGCATGTGAAGCGTCTGAGGTAAACCATGGAAAGTTTTGTGGGGCCTGGATGTGGAAAGGGAGCTGCGATTTCGGTGCATTACACGTGACAGCTAGAGACTGAGTGTGAACGAATGTGGTCTTTGTTGTCTTTTCCTAGTGCTACCTCGCGCGCACGCGGGAAGAGGGGTGTGTCATTTCATGTGTGGCAGGATAGCGGCGGGAATGGATGAAGGCAGCATGTATGAATATGTACATGTGTATATATGTATCTGTCTGTGTATGTATTTGTATGTATACGTTGAAATGTATAGGTATGTATATGTGCGTGTATGAGCGTTTATGTGTATGTGGGTGGGTTGGGCCAGTCTTTCGTCTGTTTCCTTGCGCTATCTCGCTAACCCAGGAGACAGCGTCAAAGTGAGGTTAGTGCCAGGTACAGACGAATAAAACTCCCATCCACTCAGATCCAATTTCCAGTTGGCAAGTGTAATATGCCGAAACCAGGCCCCAATGGAGGTATATGAATATGAAATAGTTCATTAGGAGCGAGCTCACATGATACATACAATTTTCTCCTTTAGAAAAGATTCGAAGACTCGCTCCTTTTTGTGAGAAACACCTTTTAATGTTGGAGGCTCCAGTCATGTACAAAAGATCACATGAAGACCGGGGCTTGATTGAAACAGAGAAAGGATCATGAAATAAAAAAAAGAAGAGACAAGAGAAAGTATTTACAAATTTTTGAGGAAGTAAAAATCCTGTCTTTTATGGTTAGCCAGGTCGTAGTGTGACGTAACAGCTTGCCAAGCATCGCGTGGTGTAGCCAGTGGTTGAAGCACACAATCAGCTAGCTGTTGGAAGCAAAAACCAAAGTAATACCTATAGAAGACGGGAAGGGAACTAACACAGAAGCGTAGAGCAAGCGGGAGAGTTTACGAGTCGGATCACTTTGAAATTAGCTCTGTCAAGTAGGAGTTGATGTTACAGTAATACCAACTATGTTTATTGTGTCAAGAAGTAGTATTACAGAACCGATGAAGGAGATTGGTAGAAACTTGGTCTTAGAGGCATTCAACTTAACCAGATTTCATCTACCCCACTGAGAGATATCCTGTCCAGGGCCGGGTATATTGAGAAAGTTGCGTCAAGACGAAATGTAGATCGAGTGAGAGAAGGAGAAAAACTGGAAGACGTGCCGGAATGCGTCAGCGTATGAATGCATTTGTTATTTTTGGAAGAAAGGAAATCGTTAAGATGCAAAAAATAGATAAGTATAGAAGACAAGAACCAAAGAGAGTTGATCTGTTTACGAGAGATGCAGCTATAATACCGTCAGAACAGAAAAGTGAAAGGAAGGCAGAACGACAGAAGTTGTTAAAGATACCCTTAGCTAAAGACCAGAAAGGCCTATTAGTGGATGACAAAGATAGGTCATCGCACTTCCTTTGAATAAAGGAACTCTTTGCTTCACGGATAACGTGCTTGCAATGATTATGGGCAGTGATGAATTGGAGCTGAGGGAAGGAGAGATTTTTCCAAGCTCGATATGCCTGATCCCTTGTCTGAATGGCCTCAGAACAGAAACGGTTGAGCCGTGGATTGGAAGAAGAGGTCGTCTCTTGGAGGACGAGGGGATAATGTTTCCATCTCTGCAAAAGTAACCTTTGCTATGAGTTTGGCAGAGACAGAAACGTTACCAAATGAGACAGTAATTTACCCAAGGAAAGTCAGAAAGGAATTTTCGTGAGTTATTTCAGTTAACTTCGTTATTCCAATATTTACGTCTAGAAAAGGCTGCTTAAATGAGAGGTGCATTAAGATATATGCACTTACGAGAGTGTGATCAGATGAACCAACTGGGGCAAGCTTATGAAGCTACAATGCGAAGGATCAGAGATGAAAAGCAGATACAGAATTCCATGAGAGTGGTCACGGTGGCCAGGATATGGTTATAGATTATTTGTTTTGTATCAGTGCGAATGGAGAACGGGAGGCCTTCAATTCCCCCCACCATCCGCATAGGGTGAATTCAACCATTTCTTAGTAGGATCGATAAAATTCCCCAGGTAGAAGATCTCGGCTTGCAGGAGTTTAGGCAGCCGAAGAAATATTCGCCCAATATACAACGGCAACGGGATTTTCTGGCCGTATCCCATTAGGTTCAAGTTGTATCGTTTTACTGAAGAGGATCGGCGTTTCTCGCATTAGCGAGGAAGTGCCAGTAACAGATCAAGAAGTGGCTTCATTCGCTCATATGCAATCTCAAACTTTCACGTATAAATCACCGAAATCAGAGCTCCTTATCCACAAATAAACTTCACTGATTTCTTAAGCTTTCCCTGACCACTTCATATACCCATGTTCAGCCCAGTGACGATATGCATCATATGGCCCTATTTTGCTTTACCCTTTGAACACTTCACACCCTCTAACTTGTTTAGATCCAGAACACTGAAAGCATCCTTCAACCTCCTCCTTGATTTCCCTCTTCTTCTTGTTCACTCCACCTCCTACATATATGCTCTCTGTTTCAGCCTCTCCTCCCTTATCGTCACCATACGCAAAAACCATATCAGTATACCCACTTCAATTCTCTCATACATACTCATCTCACTACCACAACTGTGTCTTTCCTTATCAAACCTCTTCAAACCATATACTGTTTTCAACCATTTTATTACCAACACACTCACCCTCTTTCGTGCTTTGTCATCTAGATCCCACGCCTCCCTTTTCATACAATACTGACAACTTTAACTGTCAAACATACCCATCTTCATCCTCACAGACAATGAGTTTTTTATGTACACTTCCTCAGTGCGCTCAGGACCTTCGCCCCTCACCCATGGATGGGTCCACATCAGCTTCCATGGTTCCCTTCACTACCATCTCCACTTCCAGGTTTCAAACACATTCCACTTCCCCAAATTCTCTCCATTCAGACTCACACTTCAACTAACCTGGTCCTCTCCACTGCTAAACCGAATAATATTCATTCAATTCACATTAACTACCAACTTCTCCTTTAACATAATTTCTCAAACTCAGGCACCAACCTCCTACTGCTAAACTTAGAAACCAGCTTTTGCATTTCTTCAGTCGAATTTGTTGTGTCATAAGCAAACAGTAACTCCTCCCAGGCCAACCTCACCCCGCCTTTTCGCCATCTAGTTTAGCGAGGTAGTGGCATTAGATGTGACTGAAGGTGTGGTTACTGTTCTTATGTTACGAGTTACCCTCGTGTTACCCCAGATGCTTATACCTTTTGTATATCTACCGCGTCTTTACTCTTATGTGAATGAATACACACACCCAGAGCCTATGTCAGGAACCCGTTTGTCAACCAGCCCCGAGGGGAAGATGAACACCTAGGTTAGGTTGTAGATCGACTATCCACGCCCAGAATTCGAAGCCAGGAGGGCCGTGCGTGAATCATGGTCAGCGATGCTGATGCTGTATGTGCGTAATTACCTATTTCTATATATCTTTTTGTGATGTACGGTGTGTGTGTGTGTGTGTGTGTGTGTGTGTGTGTGTGTGTGTGTGTGTGTGTGTGTGTAAAGACGATCATAATGAAGCTGGCTTGTTATCATAAACATAAATTAAATCCTTAATGAAGCTTGTTCTTATGTAATCTGTAAAGGATCGTGATTTGTTGACCGGTTATTAAATAGAGAGCAATAATGAATACATTAGTGCTTAACCAGCGTACAGTGATCTCTGGTGAGGCAAACGCTGAGGTGTGGTTTATGAATATATTGCCTGGATAGCAAGGTGTATTGGTCCCTGTGTCCACCATACCTTGTGTCTGTTTAACAATCTTAATACAAATATAATGTTCAGTTTTACATGGAGTCCAGCATAGCTGCACCTGGAAGAAAAGGGGGGGGTTGAAGGGGTAAAAGATCAGCTTCACAGCCAACAATAGTTCAGAAAAGAGAGAGAGAGAGAGAGAGAGAGAGAGAGAGAGAGAGAGAGAGAGAGAGAGAGAGAGAGAGAGAGAGAGAGAGAGAGAGAGAGAGAGAGAGAGAGAGAGAGCAATGTACACACAGGACCTAATCATTGCTTTAGAATTCAACTGGTGAGTTACATGAAGATCTTATGTCTACTGGCAACACTTTGTATATGCTCCTTCTGTAGTGACGGTACCCATAGTCTGATCTTGTTGACTCACATATAGGAACCACCCCAGGCTGCCTCCTGGACACGCTTACGGGTATTAGATCATGTAGTGGACCACCTGAAACATATCAGATCACACAGGTTCAAAAGAAGAGAGCACTGGATCCTTTGACTGTGAGCTAGTTGTGGCGGTCTTGCTCGACCAACCCATATGTTTACAACGCTCTTGTACCAACAGACTAATGAGACCCAGGCAACCACTTGGTACTGTTAGCTGACAATTCTTATCTGGCTACATCACCTGAGGTTTCATCCGGCCACCGAGCCAGGTCGTCCCCACTGTCCACCTGACTTTTGTCCTTCATGGTACTACATCACCCAGCAAACCAGATGAGACATTTTTTTCGTGGTAGCCTAGATGACATCGGCTAATTTATGTCCCAGTTAAGGCCATCTCTCTCTCTCTCTCTCTCTCTCTCTCTCTCTCTCTCTCTCTCTCTCTCTCTCTCTCTCTCTCTCTCTCTCTCTCTCTCTCTCTCTCTCTCTCTCTCTCTCTCTCTCTCTGCAGAAGTTGGTGACTGAGTTTGGCAAAGTGTGTGAAAGAAGAAAGCTGAGAGTAAATGTGAATAAGGGCAAGATTATTAGGTTTAGTAGGATTCAGGGACAAGTAAACTGGGAGGTAACTTTGAATGGAGACAAACTGGAGGAAGTGAAGTGTTTTGAGATATCTGGGAGTGGATTTGGCAGTGGATGGAACCATGGAAGCGGAAGTGAGTCACAGGGTGAGGGAGGGGGCGAAGGTTCTGGTAGCGTTGAAGAATGTGTGAAAGGCGAGAACGTTATCTCGGAAAGCAAAAATGGGTATGTTTGAAGGAATAGTGGTTCCAGCAATGTTATATGGTTGTGAGGCATGGGCTACAGATGTGGTTATGCGGAGAAGGGTGGATGTGTTGGAAATGAAATGTTTGAGGACAATATGTGGTGTGAGGTGATTTGATCGAGTAAGTAATGAAAGGGTAAGAGAGATGTGTGGTAATAAAAAGAGTGTGGTTGAGAGAGCAGAAGAGGGTGTTTTGAAATGGTTTGGCCACATGGAAAGAATGAGTGAGGAAAGATTGACCAGGAGGATATATGTGTCAGAGGTGGAGGGAACGAGAAGTGGGAGACCAAATTGGAAGTGGAAGGATGAAATGAAAAAGATTTTGAGCGATCGGGGCCTGAACATACAGGAGGGTGAAATGCGGGCAAGGAATAGATTGAACTGGAACGATATGGTATACCGGGGTCGACGTTCTGTCAATGGATTACACCAGGGCATGTGAAGCGTCTGGGGTAAACCATGGCAAGTATTGTGGGGCCTGGATGTGGAAAGGGAACTTGGTTTCGGTGCAGTACACATAACAGTTAGGGATTGAGTGTAAACGAATGTGGCTGAAAGGCAAATGTTCCGTTCAGGATTCGAGCATTGGCGGGCTCTGACGTGATTCAAGCTTATCCTGATTCAAGATCGATAACATTAGCCACTGCAACGGAGAAGCACGTGATCAGTTCTCTTTACCGCTACATTCCTTCCCCTTGAATCTCACCACTTAGCTGCGTTATCTGGCCACTACACGGACACATTACCTTAACACCTGATCTGACCATTAGGCCACATTGCAAGACCATCGTATCTGATCATTGCATTTGTTCGCCTATTCTTGAAAACTCATTTTTCCACTGAACTTAATGCACCCTGGTACGTCCTCTGACCGCCGCACCTGGCCAGCTCATTTGACCACAATTCCTGACCAGCTCATTATACCACTATACCTGACTAATTCATCCGACTCCAACTCTTTGTCTGACCACGTCATAGTACCACTTCATTCACTATTTTATCTGACCACTTAACTTTGTTATATCACTTTGCCACTATCATTTAGCATTGTTTGTCCCATTGTCTTTTAGATTTGAGCACCACACCACGCATTCCAGCAGTGTTTCTGATCACCTCGCCTTATACTTGTTCAGTTCGCCAAATCTCGGAACGAACCGCTTCACCTCATAGCTTCATCTTGCGGATGCAATTGACCATCTCATCTGACCTCATCATATGGCAACCTCACTTCTCAACCTCACCAAACCACTGCAGCTGGCCATCTCCCCTCAAATCCTCATCAGAGTAATGCGTCTGTCCAGATACAGCAGCCACTTCGCCTTGCTGGCTCACTTGATCATTGCACCATTCAGTTGCTGGACTTAACCACCTCGTATGACTGACCATTTTCTACTGACAGCTTCCGTGACTTATTTCACCTGGCCATCTTACTGCACTACCTTGTTTAATCACACTAACTAGTTATGACTTGCCCCTTCCTCTAAATACACCATAAGACCATTTTTATCTTCTAATCTTATTGACTAGTCTAACTGGTCATGTCTTTCCATCTCACCTGACTATGCACTTGACCATTTCATTTTGCCTCCCTGTGTATCCACTATACCTGACCACCTTGCCTCTTTATCCTATCTGATCACTACATTTCGCTACCTCTCTTTGCCACCTCGTCTGAATAGTGCACATGACTGTTTTCCCCAAATTACGCACCTCACCACTTTCCGTAACCAGCGCTCCTGACCACATCTTGCCACTCCACCTGTTATATATGGCCACCTACCCTGATAACTTGAAGCTAACCAGGCCATATCACCGAGCCACCTTACCTGACTGTTTCACTTGATCACCTCATCTTGTTCACCTTGCCTGACTACTTCCCAAGACTAGTTCACCTGATCACATCATACTCCTATCCTACTTGGCTATCTCAGCTAATCACTACGTGTGATCTGCTATAACTCCATCCTAAGCATCATGCTGGGGACACCACCTATAGAAGTTTGGTGGCAACGTCTACCTTAGTGCTGGAGCGACTAGACTAACAGCACCTCGGTCTCAGTCCGGTAGCCGTCGCTTTGGTATGTCAACACAACCCCTGACCTGGTCCATGATGATAGCTATCTCCTTCGTTCGTCATTAATAATGAGGCACTGTGAGTAGCAACCATGTGTAAACATTATTTTCTTATGGCAGTTGTTTGGTCATGCTCCAAAGACCTGATCGTTAGTCCATGACCAACGGCTTTCTACTGTTAACGACTCAAACACTGTCTAGCGGTCATGACGAGCCTCACCAAGGACATAGTGGAATATTCCCGGGACCTTCAGGACCGGACAAAGACACTTTCATTCCACATTTGAACGCAGATGGCGCTAACTTCCTTGTGAAAGCTCAGATCAGGCAGTTAATGTTCCTAAGTATTCCTTCTCAAATAATGTAAGGTTATTTGTCTGAGAGAGAGAGAGAGAGAGAGAGAGAGAGAGAGAGAGAGAGAGAGAGAGAGAGAGAGAGAGAGAGAGAGAGAGAGAGAGAGAGAGAGAGAGAGAGAGAGAGAGAGAGAGTCTTAGTGGTCGCTGCAACGAGGTCGGTTAACATAGGTCAGACTTACATCAGTTTAATTATAAAATTCATGAGGAAACAGACCTGTAATAGAAAACCGTAAAAACTAAACTCTCACATCATTGAAGCAGCAGGTCTGCGGGAGTGGGCGGAGCCACATGTTGTAGTTATTTTCAGAGAAAGTGCAAAAGATCGGTGGAGGCACGTAGTAGAGCGGTTGCCTGGGGTATAATGGAGTTAGAAGTGGAGCAAGAGCCACAAATCAGGATGGCAGGGATTATCGTGAGGCTTAGCACAGGCTGGCCGTTCGTGCCGTCCTGTACGTGCGTTGTGCATCAGATGAGGGAATCCACTTACAAAATGTTCCTAAAAAATCAGTGGATCTCTTTCTACGGCAGAGCAAAAACAGACTTACCTGGCAGTGTTGCCTGATGTCCACTGGTTACAAAGGGTTAACATTTGAGTCCCTGTCTCTAATCACCAATAATAATATAATTACTGAGTAATACCAAGGTAAGGTACCTCTCCAGGGTCACTGACGCTGATTCATTACATTAACAGGCATTGCCTGCCATTGTGAGTGTACCTTGTTATTTGCGTCCACTAGTTTGTTCCTATGATCACTTACAGCCTCAAAGGTACAGTAGATTTAGTCACAGTCGTGAAATTTCTTCCATACAAACTTGAGGAAGAAAGTAGAAAAACAGGTGAGCAGAGGAGAGGAAGGTGAGAACAGAGGTAGAGGTGGAGTCACTTTTGGTTAACCTAGATGTTTGAAATAAACTACCGTTGACAATAAACTGCTTTGGATGAAAATGAAAGTCTAGCAACTATACTGCAATAGTGGACCTAGTGGTGTAGCGGTTAGCGCTACTGACCAAGTTTTTCAGTATACAGAAAACCAACAAACAAAAATGACTTCATACACTCACTGACTGAAGACAATGATAGAGTAAAATCATTTGTGATGATTGGATATTTTCTCAATTTGAGAATTTGAGCCTATTACAAGATGTTTTCAGGAGTTAGGTTATCCTAAAGGTCTGGTTTTGAAACTCAAAAACAAAGCTATACAAACAAAGCTATACAGACAATGGAGAAGAGAGATGATGATGAGGTGGAAAGATTAAACAGTGGGTCAGTGTGTAGATACTTGATAATCCCTCACTCTGCTGGAGCAGGTGAGGTCCTAAAACTATGGCCGAAAAGCAGCCAGGATCAGGAAGTCTGTTCGTCAGGTGTAAAGATAAGTGAGGTCACTCGAGGAAGGACCTGTAAGAGGATTAGTGACCTGAGTATAGCGTCCCATGTAATGGAGGCCAGAAAAAGTACTTTGGAGAATCATTTAGAGGATTATCGAGAAGGTTATTAGAACACAGGATAATGTTAAACTACATAGAATATCAAATGCTCTGGTACAATATATTGATGAAAGCAATCATATTCCAAACTGGGAGAATGCTAGTGTTGTTCAAAACCTTGAGGAAGTCTGTAGAGGCCATGCACATTGTAATGGAAGAATCAACCAATGGAAGAGCAGTGTTTGTGAACGGGTCTAGGACAGCAGCAGACGTGGCCAGCACAGACTGGAGTTCCAGAAGAGGGAGGAGCCAACGAGGGAGACCATAGTTTGACCCGACATGACTCAAGTCGGCCTGACCTTACCTAAGCATTTTGTCTTTCTAATTGTCAGTTCCATGATGGAAACTGTTTTCGAAACGTTGGGATAAAATTAGAGTTCCAGGCCAGAGTTTCCATTCACTTTCCCCCTCTATTATATATATATATATATATATATATATATATATATATATATATATATATATATATATATATATATATATATATATATATATATATATTTTTCGCCATTTCCCGCGTTAGCGAGGTAGCGTTAAGAACAGAGGACTGGGCCTTTTTTGGAATATCCTCACCTGGCCCCCTCTGTTCCTTCTTTTGGAAAATAAAAAAAAAACGAGAGGGGAGGATTTCCAGCCCCCCGCTCCCTCCCCTTTTAGTCGCCTTCTACGACATGCAGGGAATACGTGGGAAGTATTCTTAATCCCTATCCCCAGGGATAGTATATATATATATATATATATATATATATATATATATATATATATATATATATATATTCCTATGAGCCCACGGGGAAAATGAAATACGATAAGTTCCCAAGTGCACTTTCGTGTAATAATCACATCATCATGGGAGACACAAGAGAGAAATATAACAGCCAGTTGATATACAACGAAGAGACGTAGTTAGAACGTCATTTGGTAAAAATGTGGTTGTCCAAAGCAGACAATAAGCGTATCATAAACTTATTATGTAGACAAGAAGGGGAATTGCTTACAAATTTTATCAACAATAAAGATATCCAATTTGTATAGACCTTCACTAATATAAAGGTTATAATTCTTTGTGTATTTGATAATGGAAGATTCAATGATATTTCTCGTCGTACTGGAGTTAGAGTTAATAACTTAGATGACATTACTCCAGTCAATACAATAATCATAGTTTTTAACGTGATTAAACAAGGCATTAGATTCTTGTCCCGTTCTTATACTATATATATGTTGCTTAAGTCTAACAGAAAGATCCTTACTAGTCTGAGCAACATAAAATCTATCACAATTTGGAGTATGCATAACCTGCCACAAACCACTACCAATCTGGTTATACATAATATACCACCTGATACTAACCATTTTGGGTATACATAACTTGCCAACTAACCACTACCATGCTGTGTATACATAACCTGGCACCTGAACACAACCTTGCAGGGTATACATAACCCACCATTTGACCACTCTCATACTGAGCATACATAGCCTGCCACCTGACTACTAACATGCTCGGTATACATAACCTGCCACCTGATCACTTCCATATTTGGTATACATAATGTGCCACCTGACCACTACCATACTGGGTATACATAACCTGCCACCTGACCACTTCCATATTGGGTATACATAATGTGCCACCTGACCTCTACCATACTGGGTATACATAACCTGCCACCTGACCACTTCCATATTGGGTATTCATAATGTGCCACCTGACCACTACCATACTGGGTATACATAACCTGCCACCTGACCACTTCCATATTAGGTATTCATAATGTGCCACCTGACCACTACCATACAGGTATGCATAACCTGATACTTCACCACTATCACTCGGGATATACATACCCTGCTACTGCACTATACTAAGTATACATAAACTGCCAGGTGCCTCCTCAGCTGGTTGTACAAGTCTGGGCAGCTTGACCGCCTCCATCACCACAAGACACAGGAGCCAGTTTGACCAGTTGGCTGAGGCTGGCATGTTTGCGGCAAAAAATATTGAATTAAGTAGTGAACATTTTATATACAGCGAACACTTTATTCACAGTGGGTTTACGTCAACGCATATGTTATCTTCAGTGGCAACGTTACTGAATGATATTCAATAGTTTTTCTGACCCACAAAAGAACCTGGTTCCAGGTGTTATCAACCGTCCTGTTTTCATGATTACAAGAGTGATGGTATTAACATGGTTATAGAACTTTGTTCTCATCTACAACTGGAATATTATTGAAGTGACATTCAGATGGCAACACGGCTGGTCGTCCCTATCATCACCCTCGTCGAGCTGGGCCCATTGCCTGCATAATGTTTCGCTCTATTATCATTATGGCTTTGCTCTTGCATAAGGCATCGACTAAATGATGGAATGTGCTCTGCTCTTCATAGTCTCAAGAAATGTATCCTATCTTTATCTTCAAACTGTACGAATGGAAACATAAGGTCTATATGGACGACTTTCTGCTTGCATAGTGACGAACAAAAATTCTGGGACACGCCTGAAATCTGAAGTCCTGGTCCACACCTGCTTGAACCTGAATTTGAGGTCTCTCTCTCTCTCTCTCTCTCTCTCTCTCTCTATATATATATATATATATATATATATATATATATATATATATATATATATATATATATAGATATATATATATATATATATATATATATATATATATATATATATATATATATCAGGGTTAGGGAAAATGATTTGGTAAACAGAGAAGAGGTAGTAAAAGCTTTGCGGAAGATGAAAACCGGCAAGGCAGCAGGTTTGGATGGTATCGCAGTGGAATTTATTAAAAAAAGGGGGTGACTGTATTGTTGACTGGTTGGTAACGTTATTTAATATATGTATGACTCATGGAGAGGTGCCTGAGGATTGGCGGAATGCGTGCTTAGTGTCATTGTACAAAGGCAAAGGGAATAAGAGTGAGTGCTCAAATTACAGAGGTATAAGTTTGTTGAGTATTCCTGGTAAATTATATGGGAGGGTATTGATTGAGAGGGTGAAGGCATGTACAGAGCACCAGATTGGGGAGGAGCAGTGTGGTTTCAGAAGTGGTAGAGGATGTGTGGATCAGGTGTTTGCTTTGAAGAATGTATGTGAGAAATACTTAGAGAAGCAAATGGATTTGTATGTAGCATTTATGGATCTGGAGAAGGCATATGATAGAGTTGATAGAGATGCTCTGTGGAAGGTATTAAGAATATATGGTGTGGGAGGCAAGTTGTTAGAAGCAGTGAAAAGTTTTTATCGAGGATGTAAGGCATGTGTACGTGTAGGAAGAGAGGAAAGTGATTGGTTCTCAGTGAATGTAGGTTTGAGGCAGGGGTGTGTGATGTCTCCATGGTTGTTTAATTTGTTTATGGATGGGGTTGTTAGGGAGGTGAATGCAAGAGTTTTGGAAAGAGGGGCAAGTATGAAGTCTGTTGTGGATGAGAGAGCTTGGGAAGTGAGTCAGTTGTTGTTCGCTGATGATACAGCGCTGGTGGCTGATTCATGTGAGAAACTGCAGAAGCTGGTGACTGAGTTTGGTAAAGTGTGTGAAAGAAGAAAGTTAAGAGTAAATGTGAATAAGAGCAAGGTTATTAGGTACAGTAGGGTTGAGGGTCAAGTCAATTGGGAGGTAAGTTTGAATGGAGAAAAACTGGAGGAAGTAAAGTGTTTTAGATATCTGGGAGTGGATCTGGCAGCGGATGGAACCATGGAAGCGGAAGTGGATCATAGGGTGGGGGAGGGGGCGAAAATCCTGGGAGCCTTGAAGAATGTGTGGAAGTCGAGAACATTATCTCCGAAAGCAAAAATGGGTATGTTTGAAGGAATAGTGGTTTCAACAATGTTGTATGGTTGCGAGGCGTGGGCTATGGATAGAGTTGTGCGCAGGAGGGTGGATGTGCTGGAAATGAGATGTTTGAGGACAATGTGTTGTGTGAGGTGGTTTGATCGAGTAAGTAACGTAAGGGTGAGAGAGATGTGTGGAAATAAAAAGAGCGTGGTTGAGGGAGTAGAAGAGGGTGTTTTGAAATGGTTTGGGCACATGGAGAGAATGAGTGGGGAAAGATTGACCAAGAGGATATATGTGTCGGAGGTGGAGGGAACGAGGAGAAGTGGGAGACCAAATTGGAGGTGGAAAGATGGAGTGAAAAAGATTTTGTGTGATCGGGGCCTGAACATGCAGGAGGGTGAAAGGAGGGCAAGGAATAGAGTGAATTGGATCGATGTGGTATACCGGGGTTGACGTGCTGTCAGTGGATTGAATCAGGGCATGTGAAGCGTCTGGGGTAAACCATGGAAAGCTGTGTAGGTATGTATATTTGCGTGTCTGGACGTGTATGTATATACATGTGTATGGGGGTGGGTTGGGCCATTTCTTTCGTCTGTTTCCTTGCGCTACCTCGCAAACGCGGGAGACAGCAAACAAAGAAAAAAAAATATACATATATTCTTTTATCATACTTAGTCGCTGTCTCCCGCGTTAGCAAGGTATCGTAAGGAAATAGACGAAATAATGGCCCAACCAACCCACATAAGTGTATAAACATAAACGCCCACCCACGCACATGTACATACCTATACATTTCAACGCATACATACTTATACATACACAGACATAAAAATGTATACACATGTACATATTCATACTTGCTGCCTTCATCTATTTTCGTCGCCAGCCCGCCACACATGAAATAGCATCCCCCCCCCCCCCTTTCCACCCGCCCCATCCGGGGGGCGAAGTAGCGCTAGGAAAAGACAAAAAAGGCCACATTCGTTCACACTCAGTCTCTAGTTGTCATTTGTAATGCACCGAAACCACACCTCCCTTTCCACATCCAAGCCGCCAAAAACTTTCCATGGTTTACCCCAGACGCTTCACATGCCCTGGTTCAATCCACTGACAGCACATCGACCCCGGTATACTACATCGTTTCAATTCAATCTATTCCTTGCATGCCTTTCACCCCTCTGTATGTTCAGGCCCAGATCATTCAAAATCTTTTTCACTCCATCTTCCATCTCCAATTTGGTCTCCCTTTTCTCCACGTTCCTTCTACCTCTAATATATAAATCCTTTTTGTCAATCTTTCCTCACTTATTCTCTCTATGTGACCAAACCAATTCAACATACCCTCCTCTGCTCTCTCAACCACGCTCTTTTTATTACCTCACATCTCTCTTACCCTTTAATTACTTACTCGATCAAGCCACCTCACACCACATATTGTCTTCAAACATTTCATTTTCAATTCATCCACCCTCCTCCACACAACCCTATCCATAGCTCATGCTTCACAACAATATAACATTATGGAAACAACTATTCCTTCAAACATACCTATTTTCGCTCTCCGAGATAACGTTCCACACATTCTTCAACGCTCCCAGAACCTTCGCCCCGTACCCCACCCTGTGACTCATCGCGTTCATTCTTCCATCCGCTGCTAAGTCCACTCCCAGATATTCAAAACACTTCATTTCTTCCAGTTTTTTTCCATTCAAACTTACCTCCCAAGTTACTTGTCCCTCATCCCTACTGAAGCTAATAACATAGCTCTTATTCATATTTATTCTCAGGTTTCTTCTTCTACACACTTTACCAAACTCAGTCACCAACTTCTGCAGTTTCTCACCTGAATCAGCCACCAGCACTACATCATCAGCGAACAACAACTGACTCACTTCCCAAGCCCTCTCATCCACAACTGACTGCATACTTGCCCCTCCCTCCAAAACTCTTGCATTCACCTCCTTAACCACCCCATCCATAAACAAATCAAACATCCATAGAGACATCACGTACCCCTGCCGCAAACGGACATTCACTAGGAGCCAATCACTTTCCTTTCTTCCTACCCGTACACATGCCTTAGATCCTTGTTAAAAAACTTTTCATTGCTTCTAGCAACTTACCTCCCACACCATATACTCTTAATGCCTTACACAAAGCATCACTATCAACCCTATCATATACGTTTTCCAGATCCAAAATGTTACATACAAATCGCTTCGTTTTTCTAAGTATTTGTCACATTCATTTTTCAAAGCAAACACCTCATCCACACATCCTCTACCACTTCTGAAACCACACTTCTCTGGCCCAGTCTGATGCTCTGCACATCCCTTTACCTTCTCGGTCAATACCCTCCCAAATAATTTCCTAGGAATACTCAACAAACTTATGCTGCTGTAATTTGAATACTCATCTTTATCCCCTTTGCCTCTGTACAATGGCACTATGCATGCATTCCGCCAATCCTCAGGCACTTCACCGTGATCCATACATACACTGAATATCCTTACCAACCAATCAACAACACAATCACCCCCATTTTAACTGATACCACTGCAATACCATATATCATAGCCTAGCGGTAGCGCTCCCGCCTGTTGCACAGGGGTCCCAGGTTGGATCCTGGCTGTTGGAGGCTTGTATATGATATATATATATATATATATATATATATATATATATATATATATATATATATATATATATATATATATATATATATAAATCAAATTCTATTTATTATACTTTGTCGCTGTCTCCCGCGTTAGCGAGGTAACGCAAGGAAACAGATGAGAGAATACCGCAACCCATCCACATACATATGTAGATACGTCCACACACAGCACATATACATACCTATACATTTCAACGTATACATACTTATACATACCGACATACACATATATACATATGTACATATTCATACTTGCATCCTTCATCCAATCCCGCCGCCACCCCGCCACACACGAAATTGCAACCCCCTCCCCCCGCGATCGCGCGAGGTAGCGCTAGAAGACAACAAAAGCCACATCCGTTCACACTTACTCTCTATCTGTCACGTGTAATGCACCGAAACCACAGCTCCCTTTCCACATTCAGGCCCCACAATACTTTCCATGGTTTACCCCAGGCGCTTCACATGCCCTGGTTCAATCCATTAACAGCACGTCGACCCCGGTTTACCACAACGTTCCAATTCACTCTATTCCTTGCGCACTTTCACCCTCCTGCATGTTCAGCCCCCGATCGTTCAAAATCTTTTTCATTCCATCCTTCAACCTCCAATTTAGTCTCCCACTTCTCCTCGTTCCCTCCACCTCTGACACATATATCCTCTTTGTCAATCTTTCCTCACTCATTCTCTCTATGCGACCAATCCATTTCAACACACCCTCTTCTGCTTTCTCAACCACACTCTTTATTACCACACATCTCTTACCCTTTCATTACTTACTCGATCAAACCACCTTACACCACATATTGTCCTCAAACTACTAATTTCCAACACATCCACCTTCCTCCGAACAACTCTATCTATAACCTATGCCTCACAAGCATATAACATTGTTGAAACCACTATTCCTTCAAACATACCTCTTTTTGCTCTCCGAGATAACGTTCTCGCCTACCACACATTCTTCAACGCTCCCAGAACCTTCGCCCTATACCCCACCCTGTGCCTCACTTCCGCTTCCATGGTTCCATCCGCTGCCAAATCCACTCCCAGATATCTAAAACACTTCCCTTCCTCCAGTATTTCTCCATTCAAACTTACCTCCCACTTTTCTTGTTCTTCATCCCTACTGAATCTAATAACCTTCCTCTTATTCACATATACTCAAAGCTTTCTTCTTTCACACACTTTACCGAACTCAGTCACCAGCTTCTGCAGTTTCTCACATGAATCAGCCACCAGTGCTGTATCATCAGCGAACAACAACAGACTCACTTCCAAAGCCCTCTCATCCACAACAGACTGCATGCTTGCCCCTCTCTCCAAAACTCTTGCATTCAACTCCCTAACAACCTCATCCATGAACAAATTAAACAACCATGAAGATGTAACGCACTCCTACCGCAAACCGACATTCATAGGAAATCAATCACTTTCGTCTCTTCCTACTCGTACACATGCCTTACATCCACGATAAAACCTTTTCACCGCTTCTAGCAACTTACCTCCCACACCATATACTCTTAATACCTTCCACAGAGCATCTCTATCAACTCTATCATATGTTTTCTCCAGATCCATAAATGCCACAAACAAATCCATTTGTTTGTTTAAGTATTTCTCACATACATTCTTCAAAGCAAACACGTGATCCACACATCCTCTACCACTTCTGAAGCCACACTGCTCTTCCCCAATCTGATGCTCTGTACATCCCTTTACCCTCTCAAATCAATACTCTCCCATATAATTTCCCAGGAATACTCAATAAACTTATACATCTGTAAATTGAACACTCATCTTTATCCCCTTTGGCTTAGTACAATGGCACTATGCATGCATTCCGCCAATCTTCAGGCATTTCACCATGAACTATACATACATTGAATATCCTCACCAACCAGTCAACAACACAGTCACCCCCTTTTTTTAATAAGTTCCACAGCAAAACAATCCAAACCTGCCGCCTTGCCGGCTTTCATCTTTCGTAAAGTTTTCAATATCTCGTCTCTGTTCAACAAATCAAACTCCCTCACCCTCTCACTTCGTACACCACCTCCACCAAACCATCCTACATCGTCCACTCTATCATCAAACACATTCAATAAATCTTCCAAATACTCACTCCATCTCCCTCTTACTTCACCACTACTTGTTATTACCTCCCCATTTGCCCCTTTCACCGATGTTCCCATTTTCTCTCTTGTCTTACACACTTTATTTATCTCCTTCCAAAACTTCTTTTCTTCTACCTAAAATTTAATGATACTCTCTCAACCCAAATCTCATTTCCCTCTTTTTCACCTCTTGCACCTTTCTCTTGAGCTCTTGCCTCTTTCTTTTATACATCTAGTCATTTCCACTATTTCCCTGTAAAACTCGTTCAAATGCCTTTCTCTTCTCTTTCACTAACAATCTTACTTCTTCATACCACTACTCATTAACCTTTCTAATCTGCAGACCTCACACCTTTCTCATGCCACAAGCATCTTTTGCGTAAGCCATCACTGCTTCCTTAAATACATCCCATTCCTCGCACACTCCCCTTATGTCATTTGCTCTCACCTTTCTCCATTCTGCACTAAATTTCTCCTGGTACTTCCTCACACAAATCTCCTCTCCAAGCTCACTTACTCCCACCACTCTCTTCACCCCATCATTCTCTCTTCTTTTCTGAAAACCTCTACAAATCTTCATCTTCGCCTCATCAAAATAATGATCAGGCATCCATCCAGTTGCCCCTCTCAGCACATTTACATCCAAAAGTCTCTCTTTCACACCCTTATCAATTAACACGTAATCCAATAACGCTCTCTGGCCATCTGTCCTGCTTACATACGTATACTTGTGTATATCTCTCTTTTAAAACCAGGTATTACCAATCACTAATCCTTTTTCAGCACACAAATCTACAAGCTCTTCACCATTTCCATTTACAACACTGAACACCCCACGTATTTCAATTATACACTTACCTGCCATATTACTCACCTTTGCATTCAAATCACCCATCACTATAACCCGGTCGAGACTCGTGCATCAAAGCTGCTAACATACTCACTCAGCTGCTGCCAAAATACTTGCCTTTCATGATCTTTCTTTTCATAACCAGGTGCATAGGCATATATATATGCATATGTATATGTATGAAATGTATAGACATGTCCATGTGTGGGCGTGTATGTATATACATGGGTATATGGGTGGGTTGGGCCATTCTTTCGTCTGTTTCCTTGCGGTACCTCGCTAACGCGGGAGACAGCAACAAAGTATAATATATATATATATATATATATATATATATATATATATATATATATATATATATATATATATATATATATATATATATATAAGGTGAGTAATGTGGCAGTTGAGGGAATAATTGGTATACATGGGGTGTTCAGTGTTGTAAATGGAAATGGTGAAGAGCTTGTAGATTTATGTGCTGAAAAAGGACTGATGATTGGGAATACCTGGTTTAAAAAGCGAGATATACATAAGTATACTTATGTAAGTAGGAGAGATGGCCAGAGAGCGTTATTGGATTACGTGTTAATTGACAGGCGCGCGAAAGAGAGACTTTTGGATGTTAATGTGCTGAGAGGTGCAACTGGAGGGATGTCTGATCATTATCTTGTGGAGGCTAAGGTGAAGATTTGTATGGGTTTTCAGAAAAAAAGAGTGAATGTTGGGGTGAAGAGGGTGGTGAGAGTAAGTGAGCTTGGGAAGGAGACTTGTGTGAGGAAGTACCAGGAGAGACTGAGTACAGAATGGAAAAAGGTGAGAACAATGAAAGTAAGGGGAGTGGGGGAGGAATGGGATGTATTTAGGGAATCAGTGATGGATTGCGCAAAAGATGCTTGTGGCATGAGAAGAGTGGGAGGTGGGTTGATTAGAAAAGGTAGTGAGTGGTGGGATGAAGAAGTAAGAGTATTAGTGAAAGAGAAGAGAGAGGCATTTGGACGATTTTTGCAGGGAAAAAATGCAGTTGAGTGGGAGACGTATAAAAGAAAGAGACAGGAGGTCAAGAGAAAGGTGCAAGAGGTGAAAAAAAGGGCAAATGAGAGTTGGGGTGAGAGAGTATCATTAAATTTTAGGGAGAATAAAAAGATGTTCTGGAAGGAGGTAAATAAAGTGCGTAAGACAAGGGAGCAAATGGGAACTTCAGTGAAGGGCGCAAATGGGGAGGTCATAACAAGTAGTGGTGATGTGAGAAGGAGATGGAGTGAGTATTTTGAAGGTTTGTTGAATGTGTTTGATGATAGAGTGGCAGATATAGGGTGTTTTGGTCAAGGTGGTGTGCAAAGTGAAAGGGTTATGGAAAATGATTTGGTAAACAGAGAAGAGGTAGTAAAAGCTTTGCGGAAGATGAAAGCCGGCAAGGCAGCAGGTTTGGATGGTATTGCAGTGGAATTTATTAAAGAAGGGGGTGACTGTATTATTGACTAGTTGGTAAGGTTATTTAATGTATGTATGACTCACGGTGAGGTGCCTGAGGATTGGCGGAATGCGTGCATACTGCCATTGTACAAAGGCAAAGGGGATAAGAGTGAGTGCTCAAATTAGAGAGGTATAAGTTTGTTGAGTATTCCTGGTAAATTATATGGGAGGGTATTGATTGAGTGGGTGAAGGCATGTACAGAGCATCAGATTGGGGAAGAGCAGTGTGGTTTCAGAAGTGGTAGAGGATGTGTGGATCAGGTGTTTGCTTTGAAGAATGTATGTGAGAAATACTTAGAAAAGCAAATGGATTTGTATGTAGCATTTATGGATCTGGAGAAGGCATATGATAGAGTTGATAGAGATGCTCTGTGGAAGGAATTAAGAATATATGGTGTGGGAGGCAAGTTGTTAGAAGCAGTGAAAAGTTTTTATCGAGGATCTAATGCATGTGTACGTGTAGGAAGAGAGGAAAGTGACTGGCTCTCAGTGAATGTAGGTTTGTGGCAGGGGTGTGTGATGTCTCCATGGTTGTTTAATTTGTTTATGGACGGGGTTGTTAGGGAGGTGAATGCAAGAGTTTTGGAAAGAGGGGCAAGTATGAAGTCTGTTGTGGATGAGAGAGCTTGGGAAGTGAGTCAGTTGTTGTTCGCTGATGATACAGCGCTGGTGGCTGATTCATGTGAGAAACTGCAGAAGCTGGTGACTGAGTTTGGTAAAGTGTGTGAAAGAAGAAAGTTAAGAGTAAATGTGAATAAGAGCAAGGTTATTGGGTACAGTAGGGTTGAGGGTCAAGTCAATTGGGAGGTGAGTTTGAATGGAGAAAAAATGGAGGAAGTGAAGTGTTTTAGATATCTGGGAGTGGATCTGGCAGCGGATGGAACCATGGAAGCGGAAGTGGATCATAGGGTGGGGGAGGGGGCGAAAATTCTGGGAGCCTTGAAGAATGTGTGGAAGTCGAGAACATTATCTCGGAAAGCAAAAATGGGTATGTTTGAAGGAATAGTGGTTCCAACAATGTTGTATGGTTGCGAGGCGTGGGCTATGGATAGAGTTGTGCGCAGGATTATGGATGTGCTGGAAATGAGATGTTTGAGGACAATGTGTGGTGTGAGGTGGTTTGATCGAGTAAGTAACGTAAGGGTGAGAGAGATGTGTTGAAATAAAAAGAGCGTGGTTGAGAGAGCAGAAGAGGGTGTTTTGAAATGGTTTGGTCACATGGAGAGAATGAGTGAGGAAAGATTGACCAAGAGGATATATGTGTCGGAGGTGGAGGGAACGAGGAGAAGAGGGAGACCAAATTGGAGGTGGAAAGATGGAGTGAAAAAGATTTTGTGTGATCGGGGCCTGAACATGTAGGAGGGTGAAAGGAGGGCAAGGAATAGAGTGAATTGGAGCGATGTGGTATACCGGGGTTGACGTGCTGTCAGTGGATTGAATCGGGCATGTGAAGCGTCTTGGGTAAACCATGGAAAGCTGTGTAGGTATGTATATTTGCGTGTGTGGACGTATGTATATACATGTGTATGGGGGTGGGTTGGGCCATTTCTTTCGTCTGTTTCCTTGCGCTACCTCGCAAACGCGGGAGACAGCGACAAAGCAAAAAAAAAAATATATATATATATATATATATATATATATATATATATATATATTTATTTATTTATTTTGCTTTGTCGCTGTCTCCCGCGTTTGCGAGGTAGCGCAAAGAAACAGACGAAAGAAATAGCCAAACCCACCCCCATACACATGTATATACACACACGTCCACACACGCAAATATACATACCTATACATCTCAATGTACACATATATATACACACGCAGACACATACATATATACCCATGCACGCAATTCACACTGTCTGCCCTTATTCATTGCCATCGCCACCTCGCCACACATGGATTACCATCCCCTTCCCCCCTCATATGTGCGGGGTAGCGCTAGGAAAAGACAACAAAGGCCCCATTCGTTCACACTTAGTCTCTAGCTGTCATGCAATAATGCCCGAAACCACAGCTCCCTTTCCACATCCAGGCCCCACACAGCTTTCCATGGTTTACCCCAGACGCTTCACATGCCCTGATTCGTCTGGGGTAAATATATATATATATATATATATATATATATATATATATATATATATATATATATATATATATATATATATATATATATATATGTATATATATATATATATATATATATATATATATATATATATATATATATATATATATATATATACATATATATATATATATATATATATATTTTTTTTTTATACTTTGTCGCTGTCTCCCGCGTTTGCGAGGTAGCGCAAGGAAACAGACGAAAGAAATGGCCCAACCCACCCCCATACACATGTATATACATACGTCCACACACGCAAATATACATACCTACACAGCTTTCCATGGCTTACCCCAGACGCTTCACATGCCTTGATTCAATCCACTGACAGCACGTCAACCCCGTATACCACATCGCTCCAATTCACTCTATTCCTTGCCCTCCTTTCACCCTCCTGCATGTTCAGGCCCCGATCACACAAAATCTTTTTCACTCCATCTTTCCACCTCCAATTTGGTCTCCCTCTTCTCCTTGTTCCCTCCACCTCCGACACATATATCCTCTTGGTCAATCTTTCCTCACTCATCCTCTCCATGTGTCCAAACCACTTCAAAACACCCTCTTCTGCTCTCTCAACCACGCTCTTTTTATTTCCACACATCTCTCTTACCCTTACGTTACTCACTCGATCAAACCACCTCACACCACACATTGTCCTCAAACATCTCATTTCCAGCACATCCATCCTCCTGCGCACAACTCTATCCATAGCCCACGCCTCGCAACCATACAACATTGTTGGAACCACTATTCCTTCAAACATACCCATTTTTGCTTTCCGAGATAATGTTCTCGACTTCCACACACATATATATATATATATATATATATATATATATATATATATATATATATGTATATCCCTGGGGATAGGATAGAAAGAATACTTCCCACGTATTCCCTGCGTGTCGTAGAAGGCGACTAAAAGGGAGGAAGCGGGGGGCTGGAAATCCTCCCCTCTTGTTTTTTTTTCCTTTTTTCTTTTTAATTTTCCAAAAGAAGGAACAGAGAAGGGGCCCAGGTGAGGATATTCCTTCAGAGGCCCAGTCCTCTGCTCTTAACGCTACCTTGCTAACGCGGGAAATGGCGAATAGTTTGAAAGAAAAGAAAAGAAAGAATATATATATATATATATATATATATATATATATATATATATATACATATATATATATATATATATATATATATATATATATATATATGTATATATATATATATATTTATTTATATATATATATATATATATATATATATATATATATATATATATATATATATATATATATATATATATATATATATATATATATATATATATATATATATATATATATATATATATATATATATTTATTTATATATATATATATATATATATATATATATATATATATATATATATATATATATATATATATATATATATATATGTATATATATATATCCCTGGGGATAGGGGAGAAAGAATACTTCCCACGTATTCCCTGCGTGTCGGAGAAGGCGACTAAAAGCGAAGGGATCGGGGGGCAAGAAATCCTCCTCTCTCGTTTTTTTTTTTTCCAAAAGAAGGAACAGAGAAGGGCGCCAGGCGAGGATATTCCCTCAAAGGTCCAGTCCTCTGTCCTTAACGCTACCTCGCTAACGCGGGAAATTGCGAATAGTATAAAGGAAATATATATATATATATATATACGGAGTTTGGTAAAGTGTGTGAAAGAAGAAAGTTAAGAGTAAATGTGAATAAGAGCAAGGTTATTAGGTACAGTAGGGTTGAGGGTCAAGTCAATTGGGAGGTAAGTTTGAATGGAGAAAAACTGGAGGAAGTAAAGTGTTTTAGATATCTGGGAGTGGATCTGGCAGCGGATGGAACCATGGAAGCGAAAGTGAATCATAGGGTGGGGGAGGGGGCGAAAATTCTGGGAGCCTTGAAGAATGTGTGGAAGTCGAGAACATTATCTCGGAAAGCAAAAATGGGTATGTTTGAAGGAATAGTGGTTCCAACAATGTTGTATGGTTGCGAGGCGTGGGCTATGGATAGAGTTGTGCGCAGGAGGGTGGATGTGATGGAAATGAGATGTTTGAGGACAATATGTGGTGTGAGGTGGTTTGATCGAGTAAGTAATATAAGGGTAAGAGAGATGTGTGGAAATAAAAAGAGTGTGGTTGAGAGAGCAGAAGAGGGTGTTTTGAAATGGTTTGGTCACATGGAGAGAATGAGTGAGGAAAGATTGACCAAGAGGATATATGTGTCAGAGGCGGAGGGAACGAGGAGAAGTGGGAGACCAAATTGGAGGTGGAAAGATGGAGTGAAAAAGATTTTGAGTGATCGGGGCCTGAACATGCAGGAGGGTGAAAGGCGTGCAAGGTATAGAGTGAATTGGAACGATGTGGTATACCGGGGTCGACGTGCTGTCAATGGATTGAACCAGGGCATGGGAAGGGTCTGGGGTAAACCATGAAAAGTTGTGGGGGGCCTGGATGTGGAAAGGGAGCTGTGGTTTCTGTGCATTATTACATGACAGCTAGAGACTGAGTGTGAACGAATTGGGCCTTTGTTGTCTTTTCCTAGCGCTACATCGCACACATGAGGGGGGGGGCGAGGTGGCGAGGTGGCGATGGGAACAAAACAAAGGCAGACAGTATGAATTATGTACATATGTATATATGTATATGCCTGTGTGTGTATATATATGTGTACATTGAGATGTATAGGTATGCATATTTGCGTGTGTGGACGTGTATGTATATACATGTGTATGTGGGCGGGTTGGGCCATTCTTTCGTCTGTTTCCTTGCGCTACCTCGCTAACGCGGGAGACAGCGACAAAGCAAAATAACATGAATAAATAAATGAATATATATATATATATATATATATATATATATATATATATATATATATATATATATATATATATATATATATCCCTGAGGATAGGGGAGAAAGAATACTTCCCACGTATCCCCTGCGTGTCGTAGAAGGCGACTAAAAGGGAAGGAAGCGGGTGGCTGGAAATCCTCCCCTCATTTTTTTTTTGATTTTCCAAAAGAAGGAACAGAGAAGGGGGCCAGGTGAGGATATTCCCTCAAAGGCCCAGTCCTCTGTTCTTAACGCTACCTCTCTAATGCGGGAAATGGCGAATAGTATGAAAGAACTATATATATATATATATATATATATATATATATATATATATATATATATATGTATATATATATATATATATATATATATATATATATATATATATATATATATATATATATATATATATATATATATGTATATATATATATATATATAAACGCGGGAGACAGCGACAAAGTATAAAAAAAAAAAAAAAAAAAAAATATATATATATATATATATATATATATATATATATATATATATATATATATATATATGTGTGTGCGTGTGTGTGTGTGTGTGTGTGTGTGTGTGTGCACGTGTGTGTGTGTGTAAACCTGGTACACCGTAATTCATGCCATTATCTTATTAACTTATGAAGTTCCCTCAACAGGTCATCTGATACACCAGCAAGTCAATGCACAGGTCAACAGCAATGCCTTACTGAATTCGGTCCAAGACTCCTCCACACTGAGTATCTGCCTTGCTCTGCAGCAAGTCAGGATTTTCTTTTCCAGCTCCGTCAGATCTGAACAGAAAAACAAATCCTTTTGTTATGTAATTAAAAACCGAAATCTGAAACTAATTAGTTTTGCCAGAGGTCTCGGATCCGGGCAGCAAAAATCATGGCTGAAAAAGTTGAGGTCAATGGATTCATGTTTCACGTTACTCTGGGTTATGGCGGATGTAGTCTGTGGTTAAAGATTCTGTCCTCTGATTTATCTTATAATTAAAGTGAGGAAGTCTTAATGAAGTGTTTTCGAGGTTTTCCTGTCTGAGCAGGTGTGTGTGCTCTCCTGGCAGGGCTGTGTTGTCTAGTTCCATCATGGGTGCGGGTAAGGTCTGTCCTTCAGATGTGGTTGACAAAAACTCTCACATCAGACTAACCACTGCCATCTTCGGTACACGCACAACACCTCTGATTCCAAGGTATATAACACCCTCGGTACATGCCTGACTCCTCTGACGTTATCTGAGACATATGAACAGTCCGCAGCAACTCGTTTTATAATATTCTTATTATCTACAAAAGGCTATGTCTGTCTTTGCAATACTATTTTTTTTCCTTTTTTCTTATACAAAGCGGCTAGAAAAACATTCTTGTAGGTATCCGCAAAATGATACGAACCTGAAGAATGTTGGCTGAAGGCTAAAGCCTGTCTCATGTTCAAATAAGAATAAAAGATCACTCTTTCTTGCATTCTCTCATTTTGCACTTGTATCTGAGAGAATAGCAAGGTGGCTCCTGGACGACAAGATTGTACGCCAAACCATATCATGTGTCACCATCGAGGTTGGCCGGAGTCAACCCTGCACGAGGCTCCATCAGGACCGGTCTAGCCCTGGTCACCTGCAGCCTCACCTGGGTGGCCTACAGCGCTAGCACAAAGTCCCGCACCTGCAGCCAGGACACAGATCTCAAGTCCTTGGAGTCTCGATACTGAGTGTTCTGATCCCTTGGGATGGTCCCAGCTCACTGAAAGGCTGTTGGCCTTGGAGGGATCTACACGTGGATCTGATAATGACTTTATTGCTTGGGGAAGCTCCATGACTGTAAACACGACTGTGTATACTTTGGTCTCGCTTAGCCTCGTCTAGGTTTGGTACCAGCGCGTCATATTGTGTATCTGGCTGGAATGATGATAACAAGGCCTCTTGATGTCAAGAAAATTTATGTAAAATCTATACCACTAGGAAGTTTCAGGGAACATAATAACTGTATTTTTTGTCTAAATCAGTATGACATCCTTCTCTCTTTTAACGTTAATCAGAGTTTCTGACAGAAATAGAAGAATCATGAGCCCCCGGTGTCCTCTCATGTAAGAACGGTGTCTGCCAGATAACTCGACTGTGTTATGTGTATGGCGCAACGACTCCTGCGGTGGCACTAACTTCCTGCTAGCGAGACAGGACACTGGCGGCTGCTTGTCACTAGTATCAGACTCAACTTTTATGGAGCACAAGGATACTTTGCCTACCTTCTCACTGTTGAATTTGTACCGTCTAATATGGCTTCGAGTTCCTTTCAAGGTGTCGCGGCAAGGATGGTCACCTCGGATAGGAAGGCAGGTACTTGTCACAGCATGATGCTCTTATCGTCCATGACTTAATACATTGCCTGTGTTTTTGTCTTGCGCACCTTTGATCAACGTCTTGACAGACCTACAAGTAGATTACGTTATCGAGTCTCGTCAGCCCACCAGAAAATGAATCTCGGTCAACCCGGCTAAGCTTTAGCTCTTTCCACAAGTAGTACCGAAGTTCATCGACGTATCGTTTGTAAGCGACAAATTGAAATCTGACCTGTTTAACTTATTCCCAAGCCTCCTCTTGAACAGCGCACGTTGTCCTACGCCCTCCACAGCCTGAGGGCCTATGTATTTCAGAGGCATTCGATCTGTATCTTCCATAGCTGGTCAGTCTCTTCCCTTGATGGATCATACCGTCCCCAACCTGCGCTCTTGCCCTTACTGGACCAGGTAGGCCTCAGGCTTCGATCTACACACTTCTCATCCTGCCCACCAAATCAGCCCTTGGACTTGCCAACCTGTAAATGGAAACTTCACACCCTGTCGATCTGCATATTACAGAACTTTTCAATCTACACACTCAGTGGACATTCGATCTGCACGCTTCAAAACCTGTTGCACTATGCATCTCACAGTCCGGTGAGATGCGCTCTTTATAACCTGTTCGTATATGCATTTCAAAAGCAGTCAGTGTGTACAATGCGTCTTCTGAACTTTGCTAAGGCTACTGACCTGTACGCCCTACTTGCAACCTATATATCTTTTCCGTCTGTACACTTCCAGAACTGCAATCCTTAGTATGCCAGCCTCCCAGACAGTACACTCCACTTCTTGTTGCATTGCGTGCTGATTTGCACTCACACATCCTCAAAGTCTATATATTGTATATCGTACCGGTTTGCTATTATATCCCCATGTCGTTGTGCAATGGTATACACTGATATATATGCTGCTATCAAGCTTCAGTTAACATCATTTCGTATCTCTGTACCTAAACAAACTTCTTTATAAAGCTGTCCCTTCTGAAATGTCACCAGATCTTATAAGCAGTTTTACACAGGAACTTCTGACTAAACCCTATGGTTGGTTGACATCCTCACTGTTTTTCTGTCTGTCTGTATGTCACTCTATACTCTGTCTGTCTGTCTTTCTGTCTGTCAATCTTTGTATCAATCTGTGCGTCTGTTTTGTTCACATGTGGTGTAGTAGGGTAATATCAGCAAGTGAGCCTCTAAGACACAACAGCATCTCGTGTCTAAGAATGTGGCGGGAAAGTATCAGCTGTCCAGTCATTAGTGCACAAGAGTATCGTGTGTCAGGTGGTGTGGCAGACCAGTAGCGTGTACAGAACTGCTCGCGCTCGCACATATACATACACGTACACTGGAACAATGACAAGATACTAAATATAGTTAAGAGACGGGGCAGCACGAGTGTAAGTCTCTCTCTCCGTAGCACCCAAATAGTAATTACGCATACACACACACGCACACACACACACACACACACACACACACACACACACACACACACACACACACACACACTTACACACACGCACACACACACACACACACACACACACACACACACACAAACACACAAGTAAATCTTCTCCGTCATGCGCATATACACACGCTTCAGTTTACACGTTAACCAATACTGCAGATCTAATACTCGTACCCAATCTTCATTCTCGTGTCGTATAACATTTGTGTCGTACAACAGGCTGGTAGTCACTCCTCTCTGTTTGTGAGCAGATGTATTCTCTCTCTCTCTCTCTCTCTCTCTCTCTCTCTCTCTCTCTCTCTCTCTCTCTCTCTCTCTCTCTCTCTCTCTCTCTCTCTCTCTCTCTCTCTCTCTCTCTCTCTCACTCTGCAGTCTTCCCTGACTACAAACTTTCTGTGGCCCCTTCTGACCCTCCACACTAATCTCGTACTTCATGTGTCATAACGCAGGAGGCCACAATCCCCTGACATGTGCTGCACAACATTTATTGAATGATTATGATGGATTAACCTTTGAATAACCTTTTCCAGCAGCGTAGTGGCCGGAGATCAGGCCTCGTACCTGAGTTATGACCAGACTTTAAGGTTGATGCAGGATTTAGAATATTGGCCAACACTTAATTCACAGACGTTCATAGAAATGTGGCTCGTGAATGTACAGATTCTATCTTTATGCATGATGTACATGTCTATGTATTTATGTATGCATGTTTTACTTACACAGACACATACACACACACCACCGTCACCTCTTCTGGTCTAACTGTGCCAAAGATATCAAGAATTTTCGTAGCCAGTGTTGCTATGGTGGCACGCTGTCGGTGTGTGCCTGGAGCGCCTTAACCGAGTTCTCTGACTTAAGGACTTGTTCCCACATAGCGAATCACATGCGAGTTGCTTGCTTGTGTCTTATCTCCTATATCACCGCCTGTTCCACAATAAAATAACTCACTTTAGTACCAAATAAATGCCAAATCCTCCGTGGACATGCATACCAATCATACTCTAACCTTTGTTAAGAGGTGAGAATGATTAGGTATGATAGCAATAACCATTAATCTTGGCACGTAACAAGGCCACTAGAACCAGTCGCCTTGTAAGATGAGAATTATCATCAATATCTGCATGGTGACCTGGTTAGCAGAGGCAAGCTTTGTGTGCAATAAGGATGATCATTGTTCATAATTTCGTGACCAGGTCAGCATCTGGCGTAGCTATGATCAGGACAATCGCTAATTGTAGCATGGTGACCACGTCTGTACAAAACGTACCTTTGATGATGCTAGGTGTAGCATGGTGACCAGGTCAACGCAGGCTGTCTCTATGATGAGAAGTGTAGCAGGAATTCTGAGTGTAACAACCATCGTACCGGCACTGCCTATTGCAGTCAAGTCTGTTTACACTCAACAGGGGATTCAGGGTATCAGTGGAGGATAGATGGCATATGTCGTCATGTGGGAGTGATAGACCATATGTCTTACATATGTGAGTGGTAGGCGATATATGTTGCATATGGGAGTGTTAGACGGCAAACGTTATCATGTGTGAGTGATAAATAGTATGCGTTGTCTTATGGCAGTATATCTATCATGTATTAGGAAGTCTGTGTGTTTAGGTGATTTTTTTGCCCTATATAATACATAGGTCAAGAATTACCGTGTGAAGTCTTGCCGTGTATATGATTACATCATGTGTTGTATGCTACAGAATGCAGTGTATGAGATGCCACTTGTGACTTACAGTACTTGACCTGCCACTAGAGAGAGGTAGGCTCACGGTTGCTGGATTTGCCACTCACAAAAAGCGGGCTCATGTTTCATAACCTGCCACTAGGGAGCTATGTACTGGGATTCTAGAAATGAAAGTTTTATGGGAGGCAAAGCATCACAGTTAGCCAAAAGTTTGTCACTGAATGATCGTTCATGAAATAATCTGATTTCACTCATGTAAACATGTCAAGGACGTACCTTGTAGACAGACATCTCACCCACATCACCAGGTGTTCGTTTGTTGTGCAAAAATATGAGCCCTTTACAACAATGATCAGAGATATAAGACTGGCAATAGAAAGAGTTCTTCCATTTCCATTCACTCTCTCCTTCCTAGTATGAGAAAGAAGTGAGAGCGGAGGTTGACAGTGGCAATATCAGGGTACCACCCATTGCCTCCTCTTCTTTGACCCTTGTCTCTTACGTTCCATCTTTCCTTTTCACTTTCGTTTTCTTAAAAGTTTTCCCAAAGGGGATTGAGTTCGTTCCTGGAGAGTGGAAGGAGGTCCTGGAGATGGTCATGAGTCAGCGCCAAGAGCCGTCCATCAGGCGCGGTCGCTATACGCCAGGCCAGCCAGGCGCCGTCGCCTCACATAGCTCGTCTCTCAGCCTGCCTCCTTGAGGGGCGCTTCGTGTTCCTGCTCCCTCATTCACTCCTTCCTTGCCTTATGCGTCCAGGCCGACGTTCTATAACCTGTTGTTACACATAAACCAAGAGGCTTCTGAATGATTTAATGATTCGCCGAGCATCAATCTCGTTGCACCTGTAGAGTATTTTCTTCTTCTAGGAATTGTTTAAGCAATTTCTTACAGCTTAGCGGAATAATTTCCGACATCCACATTTTAATTTGGAGTACTTTCATCTCTGTTTCATATCTTAGGTGTATGCAAAGATCACATTCTTTATTGTGATTTGTTGTGGAAGTATCTGATAAATCTACAACCACTTCAGACTGAGAGCAAGACTTGGGTGTACTGAGCCGAGAAGAAACGAGATGTAAGGTGTCGCAAACAACTGACTGTACGCCGTCATCTTATCTGATAATATAAAAAGTTCACCAGGATTCTGGAGGAGGTTTCATTCTGTTGGGCAAGATGTGTTGATTGGCTTGGTTGTCTCGGGATGGTGTCGCAAAAGGCGACGGGTGCACGAGCGTCCCATGACCAGGACGACCGCTGGCTGGCTGGTTGGCAAGCCACCATCATCAATAAATCATTCACCTGTTTATACCCAGCTGACGCTGTCTGGCCTTAGCAGCTTGCCATCTGTTTTCTCAAATATCCAAAATTAAAATGATGAACAGTTCTCTTTCTGTAAAGGAAGATACCGAGGAAATTCTTGTGCGGTGAGAGTTGTTGGGAGTCAGAGAGGGCGTACGTGAGAGAAAGATGCTTAACGTGTATGGCGTGTTATGAAAAGTGAGGTGATAGTGAAGAGTTGGAGGAGGGAGGGAGCGGGCTGAACAGGAGTTGAATGGAGAAGCGACTCTGCCTGAAGGCAGTTACACGTCGAAAAGAAGTTACCTTCCGCTGGGCATCTCGCTGACGGCTTGATCACTTGCATTGTAGGAAGAGTCTTGTACACACACACACACACACACACACACACACACACACACACACACACACACACACACACACATAGACACACACACACACACACACACACAGACACACACACACACACACACACACACACACACAGAGTTACTGACAATGAGTCAGCATGCATCCACCCGGGGTCGGGCCTGCATGAGTTCGAATCGTAGACACGACAGTCGGTCCATATCCAACGAGGGTGTTGGTCCCCCCTTTGGGGCTGGTCGATATGTGGGTACCTGGCTTAGACTGGTGTGTGTGTGTGTGTGTGTGTGTGTGTGTGTGTGTGTGTGTGTGTGTGTGTGTTTGTGTGTGTATGCGCGCGCGCGTACACGCACATAGGAGTAAATCACGGTACACATATATAACGTTAGGCAACATGAGCGTAAAATTCTTTCCCCGTAGCACACATATAGTAATCACACACACATTACTGACCCATCGCTAGTATTCATGTTATAAGTCTTTGTATACTTAATGATCAGAGAAGATTCATTAATATTTCCCTTGTTAAGAGAGTTCCATGACTTAACTGGGGAAGCATTCGTCCAATCCATACAATGATTATCAACTGTGTATGAACAAGTCACTGGAAACCTGTCTTGTACTCTCGCAATATCTATGCTGTTTATGTCTAGGAGAAAGATTCTTACCAGAGTTGGTAGAGATGCTCTGTGGAAGGTATTAAGAATATATGGTGTGGGAGGCAAGTTGCAGTGAAAGGCTTTTTATCGAGGATGTAAGGCAGGTGTACGCGTAGGAAGAGAGGAAAATGATTGGTTCTCAGTGAATGTAGGTTTGAGGCAGGGGTGTGTAATGTCTCCATGGTCTTTTGATTTGTTTATGGATGGGGTTGTTAGGGAGGTGAATGCAAGAGTTTTGGAGAGAAGGGCAAGTATGCAGTCTGTTGTGGATAAGAGGGCTTGAGAAGTGAGTCAGTTGTTGTTCGCTGATGATACAGCGCTGGTGGCTGATTCGAGTGAGAAACTGCAGAAGCTGGTGACTGACTTTGGTAAAGTGTGTGAAAGAAGAAAGCTGAGATTAAATGTGAATAAGAGCAAGGTTATGAGGTACAGTAGGGTTGAGGGTCAAGTCAATTAGGAGGTAAGTTTGAATGGAGAAAAACTGAAGAAGAGAAGTGTTTTAGATATCTGGGAGTGGATCTGGCAGCGTATGGAACCATGGAAGCGGAAGTGAGTCACAGGGTGGGGGAGGGGGCGAAAGTTCTGGGAAGGTGAGAACATTATCTCGGAAAGCAAAAATGGGTATGTTTGAAGGAACAGTGGTTCCAACAATGTTATATGGTTGCGAGGCGTGGGCTTTAGACTGAGTTGTGCGGAGGAGGGTGAATGTGTTGGAAATGAGATGTTTGAGGACAACATGTGGTGTGAGGTTGTTTGACCGAGTAAGTGATGAAAGGGTAATAGAAGTGTGGTAATAAAAAGAGTTTGGTTGAGAGAGCAGAAGAGGGTGCTTTGAAATGGTTTGGTCACATGGAGATAATGAGTGACAAAGAGGATATATGTGTCGGAGGTGGAGGGAACGAGAAGAAGTTGGAGACCAAATTGGAGGTGGAAAGATGAGGTGAGACAGATTTTGAGTGATCGGGGCCTGAACATGCAGGAGGGTGAAAGGCATGCAAGGAATAGAGTGAATTGGAACAATGTGGTATACGGGATCGACGTTTTGTCAATGGATTGAACTAGGGCATGTGAAGCGTCTGGGGTAAACAATGGAAAGTTTTGTGGGGCCTGGATGTGGAAAGGGAGCTGTGGTTTCGGTGCATTATACATGACAGCTAGAGACTGAGTGTGAACGAATGTGGCCTTCGTCGTCTTTTCCTAGCGCTACCTCGCGTCCATGCGGCGGGAGGGGGGGTTGTCATTTCATGTGCGGCGGGGTGGCGACGGGAATGAATAAAGGCAGCAAGTATGAATTATGTACATGAGTATATATGAATGTGTCTGTGTATGTATACGTTGAGATGTATAGGTATGTATATGTGCGTGTGTGGACGTGTGCATGTGTATATGGGTCGGTTGAGTCATTCTTTTGTCTGTTTCCTTGCGCTACCTCGCTAACGCGGGAGACAGCGACAAAATATAAAAAGAAAATGGCATATATATCTATATATATATATATATATATATATATATATATATATATATATATATATATATATATATATATATATATATATATATATATATATCTCACACCTCCTGATCTAAACGGACATTCAGACTCTTCTGAAAGGTATAACTTCACCATAATCCCCTTTGAGTGATCGACGTTTTTGCCCTTATTGACATTAATGACCTTGGAACCCAAGAACACACCGAGCAAAATGCCTTCCGGGTTTACAGATGAAGCTAATGTGAGTCAGCAGATAAGATGTCGCCTCACTTTAGGGTGTAGGGATGATTTCGCCTTGTGAAAAAGATAAAGGCAGAGATCCCGCTATTCATATTGCTCGTCAAAATGTGATGTGAGAAACAAATTTACGTTGCAACTCATATGGGCGGAAGGAAAGAGGGCAATAATGCGCGTATGAGTTTCTGTAATGACAGCTTCTCGTCTCACAATGCAGAAAGTCTTCTTGAATCTAATTTGTCCATAGCTTTATCATGGTTATGGTGTGTGCAGCATGGGTTGCTGCATCACAGCCCAGTGGAACGGCTTAACCAAGCTGATGTGCTCCCATCAAGGAAGCTGCCTTACACCTGACGGTTTTGACAGCCGTCCTGGCTGTCAGACGGTGAAGGGTGTCGCTGACGGCAAGGTACTATCCTTCTTCCTCAGTGCAGACAGTGATGCATTGAAGATAAGGAGCGTGGTTGCCGGTGAAACCCACTCAGTAAGACAAAGGCTGACAAATCTGCTTAGTGTAGTCAGCAAGTTCTTGGCGACAGGATGAGAGCGAGGTTAACTATTTCCCTAACGTTCAAAGGGTCATACACTTTGACACCTATGATGGAGCCATATGGAAAGGATAACACTGCTTTATAAACCTTCTGATCTCTGAGAGTGAGAGGGTGATGGATATGGCTGTACTGTGTGGTTGAAGGTTGGGTAGGGTGTTATTGTTCCCTGAATGAACGCAATGGATGCTTCCCACGGAAAGCTTGAGCCAAGGTAACACGTCTGAGTGTTAGAGTGTCATCACTGGTTCCACCTCTTATTTCGCTGGTGCTGTTGTCGTTATCGGTCCAACAGTTTACTAGAGCCTTAATATTATGGGGCTTCGGAACATCCTTGGTAAACTTCTTACACTGTTGAAGAATGCGTGTTAGGTAGTCAACCCTCGGGGAATTCATTTAACGTCTGGATGTTGGAAATGAGAGACTTGTCACTTTTATCTGGAACTGCAAAATATGCTTCACCGAAGAGAAGAGGCTGTGCATTTGATAAGCCAATAGGGTATACAGAGACATAGATGACACCTCAGTTCTTTATTGAGAACAATAGTATGGCTCTGGGGCAAGATACAAATGCATGAGGTGTAGTGAGACAAAGATCCTTCGGTAACTGTGCAGGAGAAATGAATGTATGTCAGAGCTCATGTTGGAGAGAGTGAATCAAGGTATCATGAGACGTATTCAGGCGCAATAAACGTACAATTGTGTCTGAGAGTGAGGGACTGCCTGACTGCAATCATTCATGTCCAGGAATAAATAAGGCAAGATGGGTCAAACGTGCTGTTTGCGTTAATTGTTTGGGAGCAGCCGCCAAGTGCACTAGTAAGGTTATAGGAAAAGGGAGAGACAAACGTTAGTCAAGAAACCAGCAACTTCGTTGTACAAACAAGAAGGAAGTTTCATAACGATTAATCCTTATATGGATGTTCTCCACAGAAAAAGCTGCGGAGAAACAGAAGCCAAACCTGCCAGACCTCCTGCGCACGGGGGCAGCTCACGAGAGCAATGGGGACCGCGGCAATATCATGGTAGAAGAAACAGGGATAGAATATATGACGATGATAACTGCTCACAGGAAGAATAATTGTGGCAACTCTGGAACACACCCAGCTCTCGTAAAGAATTTTTTCTGATGTTCATTGTGTGAAGTCTCCATCTTAGGATGGAAGATATAGTTGTGCTGAGCTTGTTTATGCTGGTTGATTCATAATATTTTGAAGCTGATTAAGATTTAGAAAGATATATAGTTAGAAAAATGGTAGCAAGAGAAACTGAAAGGATGAAGTAAGCATATATTTTTCTAATTTAGTGTAGAGAAAATCTGGAGAATCAGGACACATCTTTATAGATAAACAAACATGTACGAAACTGGTGGAACGAGGTACTAGACACTTGGAAATGTTGCTACGTGTCGGTCTGCTACTGGTGGTAGTTTGCCATAAATTGACCAATCACAGAGCATCATTTGTACCGCCATCTTGGCTAAGCGTTACTATATGTTCTAGTGTTCATTCTAACGGCAATATACGTTGCTCCAAAAGGTTTCCTTGTTTCTTTGTCCACTCCATGGAGTAGAATATTTGCACACCTCTATCTTGGAAGTGTTCCTCCTTCTCCAGATGCACTAGAGTGACTAGATGGCAATGTTGTGGTTTCTGACGTCAGCTTCGTGTTCACGTAGCCTTCCCTGTAGAACACAGGTCAGTTTCACCATAATGATTTTCCTCACACCTGCTGCATGGGATCTCATATTGTGCATTGTTCTTGCTCTTCTGTGGCTCTTCATTACACCTCACGAGACCTCCTATCGTTAATCCTAATATAGTTGCCACGTCCACCGATGTTCGTAGAACTCTGTTAGGTGTTGTTTGCCGTTATTGATCCTGTCGTCTGTTTAACAGAGTTACTCTGTAAATTGCTTAAAGGAACACTTTCACGTGTAACACTTTTTTCTTTTTCTTTTGTATTTAAGAATCTTGAAATCTCGTGAAATGTACCTTCAGTAGGGCCAGTGATTGGAACCAGACATCTTGCTGATACCAATAGGAAGATGACTATATCGTTAGTTGGGAGTGGCCACAGTGACGGTAGTCAGCATTCATTTTCGTGAGATAGGGGATAGGGGATTAAGAATACTTCCCACGTATTCCCTGCGTGTCGTAGAAGGCGACTAAAAGGGGAGGGAGCGGGGGGCTGGAAATCCTCCCCTCTCATTTTTTTTTTTAAATTTTCCAAAAGAAGGAACAGAGGGGGCCAGGTGAGGATATTCAAAAAAAGGCCCAGTCCTCTGTTCCTAACGCTACCTCGCTAACGCGGGAAATGGCGAATAGTTTAAAAGAAAGAAAGAAAAAGTAAAGATCGTCTCCAGTGTCCATGTATGTGTGACACGTCACTTTTGCTTTTTCTCCAGCTACATGAGAAGCTACTTGGTATGAAGAGTTGACCACCTTGGGCTCCAGAAGCCACCACTCATCTGGTGTCATTGAGAGATAGACAGGGAGTGATGCGGGCCCTCCCCGCCATGAGAGATGAGCACAACACAAAGAAGAAAGGTTATTATCCATTATCTGTCTTGAAGGCTGATCATAATTGTTAAGTCGGGCCATGTTATCCAGGTGGTCGGGGCCTGATACACGGACGACAGGGCTCTCCCACGACTCTCACTCTCACTACGTCCTCCCAAAAAACTTCCACCTCTCAATCATCCTTTTATCGTATTCCTATCTCCTCTCTGTTTACACTTTCACATATTTCACAGTCCGATATCTATCAGTTTCCTTCACAATGTCACCCGTCCAGAACTCGCTTCCAAACACGGTGCTGGAAACTGCGGATGCGAATAAAATCTGATAGCGATGTTATCTTGGTGGCGGTGGTGGGATCGTCTGGCAAGTGAGAATGGTGGCGACTGATTAATGCTTGTGTGTGAGGAGGATGTTGAGACTGCAGAGCCGGATCTACAACCTCAGCCGAAGATTCTGTGCCTTTGTGTCGTCGTCAGACGTGTTCATGCTGACGACGAGTTCATGCCTGCTTATCTGAGTTGAAGTATCAGAGATATTTTGTGTCCTCCGCTGATATCAAAGTTTGTGATAAGGTCAAAATCATCGTATCCAGATTAAGTGAGAAGGAAATCATTTGTATCTTATGAGGAACTCACTAGTGGTTTATGCGTTTGTAATCATGAGGTGGTGGCAGCACCCAGCTGGCCTACCGCCACGAGAGTGTCAGCCACATGTGATGACCACTCGAGTGGTGGTCGTCTTGCCATGCTCCTACGTCCTGGTAACGGTTTGTGTTCTTCTCTGTGTACCCTGTCCTGTGTACCGTCCCAGCGTGTCTTGCACAGTCGGATGTATTATTCATCTTGAACTGTCTCACTGTACCTGTACCCTGGTGTACCCTGCTCCTGGCTCGCTTTTGTACATTGCGCAATGTGGATCCTCCTGACACGTCGTGTCCTCATGCACTGTCCTAGTGTACCCTGCCCAGGGCACCATCCTGGTGTGTTATGCATCATCTTGGAGTATCGTGCACTCACTCTCTTGGTATATCATACACCTATCAAATAAACCATTGATCATCCTGGTGTATATTGCATTACCCTGATTCAGATGAATTATACACTACTCTGGTATGTGATCTTACCCCGGTGTGTGGTATGCCACCCTGACCAAAGTGTGTTATATGCCATTTTGGCCCCAGTGTGTAATATGCCACCCTGGCCATGATGTATCATGCGCCATCCTGGTCCCGGTGTGTCATGCGCTATCCTGGTCTTGGTGTGTCATGCGCCATCCTGTTCCTGGTGTATAATGCGCCATCCTGGTCCTGGTGTGTCATGCGCCATCCTGGTTCCTGGTGTGTCATGCGCCATCCTGGTCCTGGTGTGTCACGCGCCATCCTGGTCCTGGTGTGTCATGCACCACCATGATGTACCATGCACTCTCCTGGTGAACTATACAATACCTGAAAAGTATCATGCGTCACCATGTAGTGTCATGCACTGTCTGCTGTATTGTCCATCATCCTGGATTATCATGCAAATTACTAGTGTGGTTTCCATCACCCTGGATTATCCTACAACGAACTAATAGATTCTCCATCATCCTGACGTATCATGTCCCACGCAAGTACATCATACAGTGACCTTGTATATCATGCACCACCGCAGTACATCATGTAATACCCTGATGTATCATGCACTGCCGTAGAGCATCATGTAATACCCTGATGTACCATGCACTGCCGTAGAGCATCATGTAATACCTTGATGTATCATGTAATACCGTAGAGCATCATGTAATACCCTGATGTGTCATGTACTACCATAGAGCATTATGTAATACCCTGGTGTGTCATGTACTACCGTACATCATCACGTAATTCCTTGATGTATCATGTACTGCCCTGGTGTATCATGCACCATCCTAGAGCATCATGCAGTAACCAAGAGTATTACGAGACTCTGCCATAACGTGATCGAACATCACCAGGCAAGAACCACTCGTGGAGTAGTTTGGTCTGTGGATTAACGAGATAACTTTCTTGACCCATCAGTATTACCATCAGACTTTACGATTTAGGAACTGAGTTAAGAGTGAAGGAGAAAGAATGAGACAATAAAGCATGTAAATTAGAATCAAGTCAAGTTAATCCTTCAGATGAATCAACTCGTGTCCAGTGGGATTATCTGGGTAGTGTCGAGATCTATCCTTACAATCAGACTCATGCTAACTTAAACTGGCTTTTCTCTCAGCATCGTGTCTTGCCTTACGTGTTGTTAATGCAATCTAATCCTAAACACTCGACATTATCCGAAACATATTCAGTTTGGCTGCCAGGGACGAGAGTCCAAAATTATCAATTAATGGCTAAATTGTTAATGCTCTAGCTTCCTTGCCTCACCTGGCCAGTCATATCGCAAGAGGCCGGGTAAGTGAGCTGCTCCCTCCAAACCTTCCTCCACTGTCAAAATCTTAGCAGCAGATGTTTGGGCATGCTGAAGCATTGTGTTCTTTGGATGTCTCGGAGGAGATATATATAGCATGTCCCTTCATTTCACAGGGAGGGACGATAAGGCACGAGCCAACATGCACGCCAACGCCTCCACTCTCTCCTGCATCGTCACCTGAAGTCACAAGAAAAACATCGCGTTTGTCAGTTTTGTTTGCCATGGCTTTTGGAAGTGGATGTTCAAACATTTGACTTGTGACTAGAACTTTTGAAGGAACTGCGAACCTGTTGTCACTCCTGCTTTTTTTCGGTAGATTTTTTTTTTCTTTGGGCAACTTGAAAGATCGCTGTGAGTGTAGGAGGTAGCGTGCAAGGCGGCAACATCATGTGTATGTGTACATACTAGTTAGAGTAGAGACTGTCTCTAATATGGCCTATTACCGGCATACAGGTGTATGAGCTCGAGTGTCACTAAATGGTTATGTGCCACTCACATAATGTGTTACCTTAACAAACAAATCTTCACCAGTTTTCGACTCATGCGGGATATGTTTTAACACGTGGCCATTAAGGAGGCCGTGTTGAGCATCTAACTGACTAATGTATACTGACAGGTTAGTTCTAGTGCCATGGACAGCCTGGTGGGACACTAAGATTGTGTTCTGTATATGTTGACACAGACGCGAAAATTACAAAGCCTAGTATTCATATATGCCGGGGAAAAGGGAAGGACTGTTCCCGAGAGCAATCTATAGATGTTGTGGGGATATAGTTTAACATCTGATATTTGATGGCAGTGACTGCAGCTACCGAAAGCCAGATCCTCAACGAGCCGCAATAGTTTTTTCGAATGCTTAGAGACTCGCTGAAATAAAATGTTATTAGGATTCTAGAAGCAAGCTTGAATGAAACTATATCTTTGTACATCCACGTTAAGTTTCACTTTCACCTGGCTGAGAACTAAACCTCTGACAAACCGTAGACAGATGACGAGAGACAGCGGCTGACAAACCATAGACAGATGACGAGAGACCGGCTGACAGACTGATGACAGATGACGAGAGACAGCATCAACGGTTAGTCCTCCAAGCTGAGATGATGATGGACCCTTAGCAAGAAGGAGGTCGTTGCTCACCCATCACCACACAGGCTAAAAGTGTCCTGTACTATAAGATCAGAACCATTCTCTTGGTGAGGCATTACTGTGATGAGAAAACCAGAGAGATATGTTCAACCTATGGAAAATCCTTCAGTAATGATTCCAAGCCTATTCTTTGTAACACCCATTGTAATATTAGCGCACGAGGGTCTGCCAAAGACCCTCTGTGACCTGTGTAATCCTTTTACTCTATTGCTCATAAGACGAGGGGCTACCGACACAAATAAATCTCAAAATTCGTTCCTTGTTGGCATGTCAGATCGAAAAATGTTGTGAAAATATCTCCAATAAGCTCAAAAGGTGCCATATATACACAGAGAGGAAGAAGAAAATCGTATCTCTTTACCTCACAACCAATAAATAGTATAGGTACTTTGTGCCACCCAGTGAACACCAAATATCCACACAGACCGGCCAGGTTTGGAGGTACAGTAAGCCCACTGTTCGCGGCTTTGAAAGTTTAATTAATCAGAAGCGTATCAGTGCAGTCTGGACGCAGAGCCATCTAGGAGGGTAGAGACTTCAAAATCACTGTATGGTATTCTTAGGCTAAGGTAAGATTATTATCAAACATTTATTCTAAGAGAAGAAAAAAGTCATTATTCTGGCCATTATTCTTGTCAACTTTATAATCCTACGGAAGATGTTTTTGTGAATCCATTGATGATCATCATTCCGCTCAAACCGCAAGAAAACTGCCACTACTCATTCTTGCCTGGTCATTATCGTTAATTAAAAGAGACGCCCATCGCTCATCCTCATCCTTGTGTCATGTTCAAGGTTACTTCAGTCACTTAAGGACATAAGTCATTACGTGGCCTTCCATTTTTCTTTTTTTCTCTTCTTTTTTACCAGCAGCGAGTACTATCTTTTTTGTGACGAAGGAAGGTCACAACCTGTTACTACAGTACCATGCCCCACGCCCTGTCAGGCCTTCGAAAGCCACGGTCGTCAGGAAGGTAGGTCATGCCTAGGCATAGTCTTGATTAGGAGCCTCGGAGGCCACGACGAGCCAATCTACTGCTTGACTGCTATCGGCCACAGTTTTCCTCAGTCATGATTAAGGCGTAGATCAATTAAGGCTCGTTGTTAGCACAGCTTTAATTTACGCGAGTCTTCCTCTCACTATAGCCCAAGTTAACCGTAGGTAAGTGGTGCTGCTACCAGCTCTCGCTCCAGGTCTAATGACTGATTACACCTGACTTGCAGATTCAGAGCTATGGACGAATTTTCTTGCAGCTTTCTTGATGTAGCCCACCCTACACGCATGATTAGTGTGGCTCATACCATCTGCAGGATTATTATGTGGCCCACCCTACCTGCAAAAGTACTAGTGTGACCCACCCCACCTGCAGGAGTACTAGTGTGACCCACTCCACCTGCAGGAGTACTAGTGTGACCCACTCCACCTGCAGGAGTACTAGTGTGACCCACCCCACCTGCAGGAGTACTAGTGTGACCCACTCCACCTGCAGAAGTACTAGTGTGACCCACCCCACGTGCAGGAGTACTAGTGTGACCCACCCCACCTGCAGGAGTACTAGTGTGACCCACCCCACCTGCAGGAGTACTAGTGTGACCCACCCCACCTGCAGGAGTACTAGTGTGACCCACTCCACCTGCAGGAGTACTAGTGTGACCCACCTGCAGGAGT
>NC_092235.1:37953023-38053023 GCF_036320965.1 Panulirus ornatus | reverse complement strand
GGCAGCGGATGGAACCATGGAAGCGGAAGTGGATCATAGGGTGAGGGAGGGGGCGAAAATTCTGGGAGCCTTGAAGAATGTGTGGAAGTCGAGAACATTATCTCGGAACGCAAAAATGGGTATGTTTGAAGGAATAGTGGTTCCAACAATGTTGTATGGTTGCGAGGCGTGGGCTATGGATAGAGTGGTGCGCAGGAGGATGGATGTGCTGGAAATGAGATGTTTGAGGACAATGTGTGGTGTGAGGTGGTTTGATCGAGTAAGTAACGTAAGGGTAAGAGAGATGTGTGGAAATAAAAAGAGCGTGGTTGAGAGAGCAGAAGAGGGTGTTTTGAAATGGTTTGGGCACATGGAGAGAATGAGTGAGGAAAGATTGACCAAGAGGATATATGTGTCGGAGGTGGAGGGAACGAGGAGAAGAGGGAGACCAAATTGGAGGTGGAAAGATGGAGTGAAAAAGATTTTGTGTGATCGGGGCCTGAACATGCAGGAGTGTGGAAGGAGGGCAAGGAATAGAGTGAATTGGAGCGATGTGGTATACCGGGGTTGACGTGCTGTCAGTGGATTGAATCAGGGCATGTGAAGCGTCTGGGGTAAACCATGGAGAGCTGTGTAGGTATGTATATTTGCGTGTGTGGACGTATGTATATACATGTGTATGGGGGTGGGTTGGGTCATTTCTTTCGTCTGTTTCCTTGCGCTACCTCGCAAACGCGGGAGACAGCGACAAAGCAAAAAAAAAAAAAAAAGAATATATATACACACATATATATATATATATATATATATATATATATATATATATATATATATATATATATATATATATATATATATATATATATATATATGTATATATATATGAGAGTTGGGGTGAGAGAGTATCATTAAATTTTAGGGAGAATAAAAAGAGGTAAATAAAGTGCGTAAGACAAGGGAGCAAATGGGAACTTCAGTGAAGGGCGCAAATGGGGAGGTGGTAACAAGTAGTGGTGATGTGAGAAGGAGATGGAGTGAGTATTTTGAAGGTTCGTTGAATGTGTTTGATGATAGAGTGGCAGATATAGGGTGTTTTGGTCGAGATGGTGTGCAAAGTGAGAGGGTTAGGGAAAGTGATTTGGTAAACACAGAAGAGGTACTAAAAGCTTTGCGGAAGATGAAAGCCGGCAAGGCAGCAGGTTTAGATGGTATTGCACTGGAATTTATTAAAAAAGGGGGTGACTGTATTATTGACTGGTTGGTAAGGTTATTTAATGTATGTATGACTCATGGTGAGGTCCCTGAGGATTGGCGGAATGCTTGCATAGTGCTATTGTACAAAGGCAAAGGGGATAAGAGTGAGTGCTCAAATTACAGAGGTATAAGTTTGTTGAGTATTCCTGGTAAATTATATGGGAGGGTATTGATTGAGAGGGTGAAGGCATGTACAGAGAATCAGATTGGGGAAGAGCAGTGTGGTTTCAGAACTGGTAGACGATGTGTGGATCAGGTGTTTGCTTTGAAGAATGTATGTGATAAATACTTAGAAAAGCAAATGGATTTGTATGTAGCATTTATGGATCTGGAGAAGGCATATGATAGAGTTGATAGAGATGCTCTGTGGAAGGTATTAAGAATATATGGTGTGGGAGGCAAGTTGTTAGAAGCAGTGAAAAGTTTTTGTCGAGGATGTAAGGCATGTGTACGTGTAGGAAGAGAGGAAAGTGATTGGTTCTCAGTGAATGTAAGTTTGCGGCAGGGGTGTGTGATGTCTCCATGGTTGTTTAATTTGTTTATGGATGGGGTTGTTAGGGAGGTGAATGCAAGAGTTTTGGAAAGAGGGGCAAGTATGAAGTCTGTTGGGGATGAGAGAGCTTGGGAAGTGAGTCAGTTGTTGTTCGCTGATGATACAGCGCTGGTGGCTGATTCATGTGAGAAACTGCAGAAGCTGGTGACTGAGTTTGGTAAAGTGTGTGAAAGAAGAAAGTTAAGAGTAAATGTGAATAAGAGCAAGGTTATTAGGTACAGTAGGGTTGAGGGTCAAGTCAATTATGAGGTAAGTTTGAATGGAGAAAAACTGGAGGAAGTAAAGTGTTTTAGATATCTGGGAGTGGATCTGGCAGGGGATGGAACCATGGAAGCGGAAGTGGATCATAGGGTAGGGGAGGGGGCGAAAATTCTGTGAGCCTTGAAGAATGTGTGGAAGTCGAGAACATTATCTCGTAAAGCAAAAATGGGTATGTTTGAAGGAATAGTGGTTCCAACAATGTTGTATGGTTGCGAGGCGTGGGCTATGGATAGAGTTGTGCGCAGGAGGATGGATGTGCTGGAAATGAGATGTTTTAGGACAATGTGTGGTGTGAGGTGCTTTGATCGAGTAAGTAACGTAAGGGTAAGAGAGATGTGTGGAAATAAAAAGAGCGTGGTTGAGAGAGCAGAAGAGGGTGTTTTCAAATGGTTTGGGCACATGGAGAGAATGAGTGAGGAAAGATTGACCAAGAGGATATATGTGTCGAAGGTGGAGGGAACGAGGAGAAGTGGGAGACCAAATTGGAGGTGGAAAGATGGAGTGAAAAAGATTTTGTGTGATCAGGGCCTGATCATGCAGGAGGGTGAAAGGAGGGCAAGGAATAGAGTGAATTGGATCGATGTGGTATACCGGGGTTGACGTGCTGTCAATGGATTGAATCAGGGCATGTGAAGCGTCTGGGGTAAACCATGGAAAGCTGTGTAGGTATGTATATTTGCGTGTGTGGACGTATGTATATACATGTGTATGGGGGTGGGTTGGGCCATTTCTTTCGTCTGTTTCCTTGCGCTACCTCGCAAACGCGGGAGACAGGGACAAAGAAAAAAAAAAAAAAAATATATATATATATATATATATATATATATATATATATATATATATATATATATATATATCAACAATACAGTCACCCCCTTTCTCAATAATTTCACTGCAATACCATCTAAACCCGCTGCCTTGCCGGCTTTCATCTTTCTCAAAGCTTTTAGTAACTCTTCTTTGCTTACCAAATCATTCTCCCTAACCCTCTCACTTTGCACACTACCTCGACCAAAACACCCTATATCTGCCACTCTATCATCAAACACATTCAACAAATCTTCAAAATACTCACCCCATCTCCTTCTCACATCACCACTACTTGTTATCACCTCCCCATTAGCCCCCTTCACTGAAGTTCCCATTTGCTCCCTAGTCTTACGCACTTTATTTACCTCCTTCCAAAACATCTTTTTATTCTCACTGAAATTTAATGATCCTCTCTCACCCCAACTCTCATTTGCCCTCTTTTTCACCTCTTGCACCTTTCTCTTGACCTCCTGCCTCTTTCTTTTATACCTTTCCCACTCATTTGCATTTTTTCCCTGCAAAAATCGTCCAAATGCCTCTCTCTTCTCTTTCACTAATAATCTTACTTCTTCATCCCACCACTCACTACCTTTTCTAATCAACCCACCTCCCACTCTTCTCATGCCACAAGCATCTTTTACGCAAGCCATCACTGCTTCCCTAAATACATCCCATTCCTCCCCCACTCCCCTTACCTCCTTTGTTCTCGCCTTTTTCCATTCTGTACTCAGTCTCTACTGGTACTTCCTCACACAAGTCTCCTTCCCAAGCTCACTTACTCTCACCACTCTCTTCAACCCAACTTTTTCTCTTCTTTTCTGAAAACCCCCACAAATCTTCACCTTCGCCTCCACAAGTTAATGATCAGACATCCCTCCAGTTGCACCTCTCAGCATATTAACATCCAAAAGTCTCTCTTTCGTGCGTCTATCAATTAACAGGTAATCAAATAACGCTCTCTGGCCATCTCTCCAACTTACATACGTATACTTATGTATATCTCGCTTTTTAAACCAGGTATTCCCAATCACCAGTCCTTTTTCAGCACATAAGTCTACAAGCTCTACACCATTTCCATTTACAACACTGAACACCGCATGTATACCAATTATTCCCTCAACTGCCACATTACTCACCTTTGCAATTAAATCAACCATCACTATAACCACCACAAACACACTCATTCGGCTGCTCCCAAAACACTTGCCTCTCATGATCTTTCTTCTCATGCCCAGGTGCATATGCACCAATAATCACCCATCTCTCTCCATCAACTTTCAGTTTTACCCATATAAATCTAGAATTTACTTTGTTACACTCTATCACATACTCCCACAACTTATGATTCAGGAGTAGTGCTACTCCTTCCCTTGCTCTTGTCCTCTCACGAACCCCTGACTTTACTCCCAAGACATTCCCAAACCACTCTTCCCCTTTACCCTTGAGCTTCGTTTCACTCAGAGCCTAAACATCCAGGTTCCTTTCCTCAAACATACTACCTCTCTCTCCTTTTTTCTCATCTTGGTTACATCCACACACATTTAGACACCCCAATCTGAGCCTTCGAGGAGGATGAGCACTCCTCGCGTGACTCCTTCTTCTGTTTCCCCTTTTAGAAAGTTAAAATAGAAGGAGGGGAGGGTTTCTGGCTCCCCGCTCCCGTCCCCTTTAGTCGCCTTCTACGACACGTGAGGAATAAGTGGGAGGTATTCTTTCTCCCCCATCCCCAGGGAAATATATATATATATATATATATATATATATATATATATATATATATATATATATATATATATATATATATATATATATATATATATATATATATATATATATATATATATATATATATATATATATATATATATATACATATATATATATATTCATATATATATATATGTATACATATATATATATACATATATATATATACATATATATATATACATATGTATATATATATATACATATGTATATATATATATGTATATATATATATATATATATGTATATATATATATGTATATATATATACATATATATATATACATATATATATATACATATGTATATATATATATACATATGTATATATATATATGTATATATATATACATATGTATATATATATATATGTATATATATATATATATACATATATATATATACATATATATATATATGCATATATATATATATATATATATATATATATATATATATATATATATATATATATATATATATATATATATATATATATATATATATATATATATATATATATATATATATATATATATATACATATATATATATATATATGTATATATATATATATATAAATATATTATATGAAAAATATAAGAAATAATTTAGAAAACTGAAACTTCTAGCTGGAAATGAAATGAAAAATGAATGTCACGTAATGGTTCAACCTCTGGCTATGCAAAAGGGAAATGTATAATTTATTTACACTAACGTCAATAGTAGTTTTCATCAATTCAACCACTGCATCATATTGCCTGGTCCACTTCTCTTATCATGAAACTGGAATATTGGCTCATGATGTTTCTCAATTGTCTTCACTACACAAAGTACAACCATATCTTGGATACATGAGGGTAGGTAGTTGGTCATCCGCCATAATAAAGTCTGACAGACCAAAAGTTTATCTGGACCTCAAGTTTTCCAGTACATTCATGAAAAACACCTTTTTGCTTTCCATCTCTATCACTTCCGACAATGTTGTATGGTTGCGAGGCGTGGGCTATGGATAGAGTTGTGCGCAGAGAGTGGATGTGCTGGAAATGAGATGTTTGAGGACAATATGTGGTGTGAAGTGGTTTGATCGAGTAAGTGATGTAAGGGTAAGAGAGATGTGTGGAAATAAGAAGAGGGTTGTTGAGAGAGCAGAAAAGGGTGTTTTGAAATGGTTTGGGCACATGGAGAGAATGAGTGAGGAAAGATTGACCAAGAGGATATATGTGTCAGAGGTGGAGGGAACGAGGAGAAGTGGGAGACCAAATTGGAGGTGGAAAGATGGAGTGAAAAAGATTTTGAGTGATCGGGGCCTTGAACATGCAGGAGGGTGAAAGGCGGGCAAGGAATAGCGTGAATTGGATCGATGTGGAATACCGGGGTCGACGTGCTGTCAATGGACTGAATCAGGGCATGTGAAGCGTCTGGGGTAAACCATGGAAAGTTCTGTGGGGCCTGGATGTGGAAAGGGAGCTGTGGTTTCGGGCATTATTGCATGACAGCTAGAGACTGAGTGTGAACGAATGGGTCCTTTGTTGCCTTTTCCTAGCGCTACCTCGCACACATGAGGGGGGAGGGGGATGATATTCCATGTGTGGCGAGGTGGCGATGGGAATGAATAAAGGCAGACAGTGTGAATTGTGTGCATATGTATATATGTATATATCTGTGTGTGTATATATATATGTGTGCATTGAGATGTAGGGGTATGTATATTTGCGTGTGGGGACGTGTATGTATGTGTATGGGGTTGGGTTGGGCCATTTCTTTCGTCTGTTTCATTGCGCTACCTCGCAAACGTGGGTGACGGCGACAAAGCAAAAAAAAAAATAATATATATATATATATATATATATATATATATATATATATATATATATATATATATATATATATATATATATATATATATATATAGATATAGATATATATAGATATATATCCACACACAAGGGCGGACGGGTGTCCCTGGGTCAGGCCAGCTGGTGGAGTATTCATCTTTCCCTCGGGTGTTGCCAGCAGCGTTAGCTTCCTCGTCGTCGTGACAGGTGGGAAGGTAGGCGTAGCCCCTCAACACTAATTGTCTGGAGAGCCACAACGCTGATAGATGTTGACACAAAAGGTGTAGGCCGCGGCCCTCAGTATGTGGTCCATTACCCAGATGATGGGTGTATCCCACCGTCCTGCATAAACGAACCATAACTATGAATCCTTGTACTATAACTTGCTAATCCTGTGACTTACGCAGCATTTTTGTCTGGTACCAACATCCTTTGTTGTAGTTTAAATCTTTACCACAGACATTACTCAGTTCTGATGACGCTTCTGTCGGGCTGCTGATCTGCATTTTCTATGAAAGACATCAAAGTAACTTGTCCTTCACTTCCTGTTGGACAAAGAGCAGTGGGTGTAGCTCGGGCAGAGAGGACTTGCTGGATATCACAGTATTTGTCCAAACTCGAACGTCCTGAAATGGAGCTTTAATCATAAAAAGAAAGAAAACTGATTTGATCCAAGACACGTCTTTACAAACATGCGTATGGACACCAGTACCGTAAGTTACTGTGGTGTTACTCCTTCGTGGAGTAAATCCTAAGTTCGTTGCAGGCCAGCCTGCTAGCGTGGATTCCTCTAGATGTAGGGAAGATTACTGCTGGTTACGGGCTGCGGAACAGCACTTTCAAGCAGAGCTGAGTATATACTGCTGATGCACACACTGCCGTGGTGAATAATAGTGGGAAAGGATAGTTGCACACAAGATTAGGCGAACAGTGCTGGTTCACGCAAATGCTAGTGGGGACACACTGTTTTTGCACATGTTACTGTGGGGACAGACTGATACACACATTACTATTGGAGACAGACCGACATGCCATACCTGAGCAAACATCATGATGCACATTCTCCCAATGAAAACACTGCTGGCAGATACTCTGCTCAGAAACAGACACTGCTGTGTGCTGGGTGGAGCATACAGTAGCGTATCCATTACTGGAGCAAAACGGCCCACGTACCACTGGGATGTACATTACAGTGAGCAGTATGGGACGCGCAATACTTAACCATGCAACATTATCGGAGGTGAGAGTTCATAATTTTGGGACGAGCAGAGATCAGTCTCCTTTGCTCATTATTAAACACTCGTCAAATTATATATATATATATATATATATATATATATATATATATATACATATATGTGAGAAATACTTAGAAAAGCAAATGGATTTGTATGTAGCATTTATGGATCTGGAGAAGGCATATGATAGAGTTGATAGAGATGCTCTGTGGAAGGTATTAAGAATATATGGTGTGGGAGGCAAGTTGTTTGAAGCAGTGAAAAGTTTTTATCGAGGATGTAAGGCATGTGTACGTGTAGGAAGAGAGGAAAGTGATTGGTTCTCAGTGAATGTAGGTTTGCGGCAGGGGTGTGTGATGTCTCCATGGTTGTTTAATTTGTTTATGGATTGGGTTGTTAGGGAGGTGAATGCAAGAGTTTTGGAAAGAGGGGCAAGTATGAAGTCTGTTGGGGATGAGAGAGCTTGGGAAGTGAGTCAGTTGTTGTTCGCTGATGATACAGCGCTGGTGGCTGATTCATGTGAGAAACTGCAGAAGCTGGTGACTGAGTTTGGTAAAGTGTGTGAAAGAAGAAAGTTAAGAGTAAATGTGAATAAGAGCAAGGTAATTAGGTACAGTAGGGTTGAGGGTCAAGTCAATTGGGAGGTAAGTTTGAATGGAGAAAAATTGGAGGAAGTAAAGTGTTTTAGATATCTGGGAGTGGATCTGGCAGCGGATGGAACCATGGAAGCAGAAGAGGATCATAGGGTGGGGGAGGGGGCGAAAATTCTGGGAGCCTTGAAGAATGTGTGGAAGTCGAGAACATTATCTCGTAAAGCAAAAATGGGTATGTTTGAAGGAATAGTGGTTCCAACAATGTTGTATGGTTGCGAGGCGTGGGCTATGGATAGAGTTGTATGCAGGAGGATGGATGTGCTGGAAATGAGATGTTTGAGGACAATGTGTGGTGTGAGGTGCTTTGATCGAGTAAGTAACGTAAGGGTAAGAGAGATGTGTGGAAATAAAAAGAGCGTGGTTGAGAGAGCAGAAGAGGGTGTTTTGAAATGGTTCGGGCACATGGAGAGAATGAGTGAGGAAAGATTGACCAAGAGGATATATGTGTCGGAGGTGGAGGGAACGAAGAGAAGTGGGAGACCAAATTGGAGGTGGAAAGATGGAGTGAAAAAGATTTTGTGTGATCGGGGCCTGAACATGCAGGAGTGTGAAAGGAGGGCAAGGAATAGAGTGAATTGGATCTATGTGGTATACCGGGGTTGACGTGCTGTCAGTGGATTGAATCAGGGCATGTGAAGCGTCTGGGGTAAACCATGGAAAGCTGTATAGGTATGTATATTTGCGTGTGTGGACGTATGTATATACATGTGTATGGGGGTGGGTTGGGCCATTTTTTTCGTCTGTTTTCTTGCGCTACCTCGCAAACGCGGGAGACAAGACAAAGCCAAAAAAAAAAAAAAAAAAAAAAGAAAATGTATATATATATATATATATATATATATATATATATATATATATATATATATATATATATATATATATATGTTTTGCTTATTTATTTTGCTTTGTCGCTGTCTCCCGCGTTTGTGAGGTAGCGCAAGGAAACAGACGAAAGAAATGGCCCAACCCACCCCCATACACATGTATATACATACACGTCCACACACGCAAATATACGTACCTATACATCTCAATGTGCACATATATATACACACACAGACACATACATATATACCCATGCACACAATTCACACTGTCTGCCTTTATTCATTCCCATCGCCACCTCGCCACACATGGAATACCATTCCCCTCCCCCCTCATGTGCTCGAGGTAGCGCTAGAAAAAGAAAACAAAGGCCCCATTCGTTCACACTCAGTCTCTAGCTGTCATGCAATAATCCCCGAAACCACAGCTCCCTTTCCACATCCAGGCCCCACACAACTTTCCATGGTTTACCCCAGACGCTTCACAAGCCCTGATTCAATCCACTGACAGCACGTCAACCCCGGTATACCACATCGATCCAATTCACTCTATTCCTTGCCCGCCTTTCACCCTCCTGCATGTTCAGGCCCCGATCACTCAAAATCTTTTTCACTCCATCTTTCCACCTCCAATTTGGTCTCTCACTTCTCGTCGTTCCCTCCACCTCCGACACATATATCCTCTTGGTCAATCTTTCCTCACTCATTCTCTCCATGTGCCCAAACCATGTGTGGTGTGTGGTGGTTTGATCGAGTAAGTAATGTAAGGGTAAGAGAGATGTGTGGAAATAAAAAGAGCGTGGTTGAGAGAGCAGAAGAGGGTGTTTTGAAATGATATATATATATATATATATATATATATATATATATATATATATATATATATATATATATATATATATATATATATATATATATATATATATATATATATATTTATTTATTTATATACTTATTTATTCATTTTGCTTTGTCGCTGTCGCTCGCGTTAAAGAGGTAGCGCAAGGAAACAGACAAAAGAATGGCCCAACCCATCCCACATACACATGTATATACATACACGTCCACACACGCAAATATATATACCTATACATCTCAACGTATACATATATATATACACACACAGGCATATACATATATACACATGTACATAATTCATACTGTCTGCCTTTATTCATTCTCATCGCCACCTCGCCATACATGAAATAACAATCCCCTCCCCCCTCATGTGTGCGAGGTAGCGCTAGGAAAAGCCAACAAAGGCCACATTCGTTCACACTCAGTTTCTAGCTGTCATGTAATAATGCACCGAAACCACAGCTCCCTTTCCACATCCAGGCCCCACAGAACTTTCCATGGTTTGCCCTAGACGTTTCACATGCCCTTGTTCAATCCATTGACAGCCCGTCGACCCCGGTATACCACATCGTTTCAATTCACTCTATTCCTTGAACGCCTTTCACCCTCCTGCATGTTCAGGCCATGATCACTCAAAATCTTTTTCACTCCGTCCTTCACCTCCAATTTGGTCTCCCACTTCTCCTCGTTCCCTCCACCTCTGACACATATATCCTCTTTGTCAATCTTTCCCCACTCATTCTCTCCATGTGACCAAACCATTTCAAAATACCCTCTTCTGCTCTCTCCACCACACTCTTTTTATTACCACACATCTCTCTTATCCTATTATTACTTACTCGAACAAATCAAACCACCTCACACCACATATTGTCCTCAAACATCTCATTTCCACATCTAAGCCCCACAAAACTTTCCATGGTTTACCCCAGACGCTTCACATGACCTGCTCCAATCCACTAAATGCACGTTGACCCCGGTGTACCACACCGTTCCAATTCACTCTATTCCTTGCACGCCTTTCACCCTCCTGCATGTTCAGGCCCTGATCGCTCAAAATCTTTTTCACTCCATCCTTCACCTCCAAGATATATATATATATATATATATATATATATATATATATATATATATATATATATATATATATATATATATATATATATATATATATATATATATATATATATATATATATATATATATATATATATATATATATATATATATATATATATATATATATATATATATATATATATATATATATATATATATATATATATATATATATATATATATATATATATATACATATATATATATATATATATATATATATATATATATATATATATATATATTTGAAACCGTGAAGAGAAATATGCAACAATCACCACTGGAAAGAGAAAATAAAATCGGTGTGTACTTTCGTTTAACACATCCTCAGACAGAGTGGGGGAGATACACTCTTTTTAAGACTTTCGGACTTCTGCTTGGTCCGACACGGGCCTTTGCCTGTTAGCGGCCCGTTCCCTGGTTTCTAAGCATGGTCTTCTGAGATGCAGGCAACTTCTTGTGGAGATGGTGCTGGGCGCGCTATTTTCATCGGGAAGGTGGGTATTCACGTATGGTCCGAGATAGTAGTGAGGTCGCTGGTAGTATATGGTCGCCCTCACTGAAGTCTTTGTGAGTTGAGGTCCTTAAAAGCATAGAGGTAGCTGTGAGGCGGGGCTTCATTAATCCCCGTGGAGTGCAGGTGGGCACTAGTTATGTGACCTGACATCTGACCTTCCTCCCTTTACATTGTGTTTGGACAGGGGTATTCTGGTGGATACTTCTTAATTCTTATTTCAGTTAACAGCTTGTCACATTTAAGATGGCCGAAGTACAATTTTGCATTATGATCAAATGTGCCAGAGATTAAACATGATTCAATTACATTTCTTTCACAGAAACAAGTTGATTTAGCTGTGGTCTTAGCTCCTTCGCAGTCGCTGACTGAGTTTGGAAAAGTGTGTGAAACGAGAAAGTTGAAAGCAAATGTGAATAAGAGCAAGGTTATTAGGTCCAGTAGGATTAAGGGACAAGTTAATTGAAAGGTAAATTTAAGTGGAGAAAAAATTGGAGGAAGTTAAGTGTTTTAGACATCTGGGAGTGGACTTAGCAGCGAATGATACCATGGAAACGGAAATGAGTCACAGGGTAGCGGAGACGGTGAAGGTTCTAGGAGCATTGAAGAATGTGTGGAAGGCGAGAACATTATCTCGGAGAGGAAAAATGGGTATGTTTGAGGGAATAGTGGTTCCAACAATATCATATGGTTGCGAGGCATAGGCTATAGATAGGGTTGTGCTGAGGATGCTGGATGTGTTAGAAATGAAATGTTTGAGGACAAAATTTGGTGTGAGGTGGTTTGATCGAGTAAGTAATGATAGGGTAAGAGAGATGTGTGGCACTAAAAAGTGTGTGGTTGAGAGAGCAGAAAAAGTTGTGTTGAAATGGTTTGGATGTAAAGAGAGAATGAGTGAGGAAAGGTTGACAAAGAAGATATATGTGTCACAGATGGAGGGAACGAGGAGAAGTGGGAGACCAAGTTGGAGGTGGAAGGATGGAATGAAAAAGAGTTTGAGCGATCGGGGCCAGAGCATACAGGAAGGTGAGAGGCGTGCAAGGAATAGATCGAATTGAAATATGTGGTGTATCGGGGTCGACGGGCCGTCAATGGACTGAACTAGGGCATGTGAAACGTCTGAAGTATATCATAGAAAGGTTTGTGGGGCCTGGATGTGGATAGGAAGCTGTGGTTTCGGTGCATTACACATGACAGCTAGAGACTGAGTGTGGAACGAATATATATATATATATATATATATATATATATATATATATATATATATATATATATATATATATATATATATATATATATATATATATGTGTGTGTGTGTGTGTGTATGTCTAAGTGGGCGGGCTATTCTATGTCGCTGATGCGGGAAACGGCGATCAAGTATAATAAAAGACATGAATATAATATATCATCCGCCATGAGTCATGCAGTTTTGGTTAATGAACTCCGTTCTTTTTTGTTCCAGGTACGAGAGTGTTGTTTGTGTGAGGCGGAGGATGCCCGAGGTAAGTCATAATTAGTGGCTGCCCTACCTGGTGGGCGCCGGGGCGACGCAGACAAAAAGGGGCGTAACACGGGGTCCCTCGCTGTCATCGCTCAAATTGCAGCATCACGTGGTCACGTTGTCATTACCTGCCCACACACACACACACACAATAGAGGTGCGGTTTATTTGAAATTTAGTAAGACGATATCAACCCGTCTCTCACCAACGAACAACCTGTCTTAAGATGTGAATGAGGCCCACCAGCGCTCCTTGTGGTGGTTGTCTTCGCTGTTACGCAACGCAGGCTTGGCGTGACGCCAGATCTTCATGTACGAAAAGTTTTGAGTTATGTGAGGGTCGTGCTGGAGCGGCCGGTGTCGCCGGCATTGCTAATGTGACATTCACCCCCATATAGAGTTTTCCAGGTTTCGGACGTAGACCCGCCCCAGTTTAAACGCTGGCAGTCTCGTACGTCGAGCACACTCTGCATCATACCAGTAACATAAGTTTTCATTCCCTCACACTTGTGTTTTGACGACTAGAAATTTGCTTTGGAGGTGGGAGGGCGAGAAGCAACACTGCTCTACAGAAGAAAACCGAAGAGTTTCGGCAAGTTCTGATGTGTCGGTCATCTAGCGTGTGTCACCTGGGCAGCCACACCAACCCTTTGTTTACGTGGGCAAGTGACTCACAAGGTGCTGGGAGGAGTGGCCTAGTGGGCCAGCCTGCAGGCTCAACACGGTTGTCCGGGCCATTGGACCAACCTGCAAGGCCAGCATAGGGTTCGGGTCAGTGGGTCAACCTGAAAGGCCAGCACGAGGGTTGAACCAGCGGGCCAACCTGCAGGTCCAACACTGTTGTCCGGACCATTGGGCCAGCCTTCAGGCTCAACACGGTGGTCAGGGCCAGTGGGTCAGCACAGTGGTCGGGCCAGTGGTCCAGTCTGCAGGCCTAGCACGCTGGTCAAGCCAATAGGGCCAGTCTATAGTGCCAGCAAGGAGGTTGGGCCAGTGGACCAACTGACAGAGTTCAGCAAGGTGGCCAAGCTCACACAACACACTGTGGCGCCTCCTGACGCGTTGATGCTGTGTGCTGCTGTTGATGCCATGCTGCTGACAGCCCCACATGCTGACGCCGGGTAGCTGTTCCACTTGCTGAGGTCAAGATGTTGCTCTCATTGCTCTTGATATGCTGCTACCTTACCTCCTCTGCTTTAGATAAAATGATATTTTCTTTCTCAGGAAGAAGACGTTTACCTTTCACACACAGGGCATCGCTTCATTGTATATTAGTCATTATGGTACCTATGGGGTCTTCCATTTACCTAAAGGTTAAGTGATAAACGGTTTCAGAAATACAGATAACATGTGCATGTAATGAAATAAGCAATCAAAAGACTCCCTGACTTAGAAAGGCACTGAGATATGAATATCAAATGATGATTTCGATGGGAGTCAACCTATGTTTCTATCTTTAACTCCATTCCTATTCCACAGGATAGAGTTGGAACATGATAGTTTCTGAAACAGAAGCCCGGTGTGTTTAAAGCATATCTGCACTTTGCTAATTTTGCAAACTGTTCCTTACTTTCAATTCTTTTTAAATCAAGTTATTTTTTCCAATGGGACCAATGTCTCCAACGTCACCAACCCTGTATATAAATTGCTTGTATTGAATCCTATTCTAAATAATTGCTCTGGCCTCATCATATCTATCCGTGGCCTAAAGAACTTTCTCACTGCTTCTGTTGACATCTTCCGCAATCTACCTCGCTTCATGCACCTTCGATTGTTCTACCATTTGTTTTCTTGATCATCCTGTCATCTGCTATACGGTCTCCATGACCTTATTATGCTAAAAGACTTTAATCCATGTGTGTTTCTGAGGAATTCCTCAAACCACTTATTCTTCTCGTATCTTCCCTTCTCATTGTCTGTCCTTATGATTCCAATATACCACACATGTAACCCATCTGTACCACTCTCGTTTCTCTTACTTATCCTGCTTTACATAACTTGGCTTTACATCTATATATCAGAGTTGGGACGAGGATTTCTTCATTCAAGATCCTTGAACAGTCTACTTCTTTTCTGTTTACAAAGGCTTTCGTTGTCCCTCCAAACCTTCTCCCTTATAATGCTTTGTTCTCGTCTGCAGCTTTCCCGTTCCCTTATAAGAGTGTTCTCAACTTCACCTTTCCCTCCACCATCTCCATGCACACTGATACTACACTATGACTTCTCAATTCCCTCAAAACCCAAATTCTTACTTTTGCCTACAATTACTTTCATCACTTTTCTCCTGCATTTCATGTCTTGAAAGTGACCCACCGTTCTATCCCAATCTTCCTTTGATTCGACATATCAACGTCTCACAGCAACTCTGCCTGCTTCCTCTCTGTATCACAAAGGTACACGAATAATGATGATAATAATAATAATGATAACATTGATAATTATTATTACTATTATTACTATTATTATTATCATTATTATTATTATTGTTATTATCATTGTTCTTATCATTATTATTATAATTATTATCATTATCACTATTATTTTATTATTACTATTATTATTATAATCATTATTATTATCATTATTATCAATATTATTATTATCATTAGTAGTAGTAGTAGTAGTATTATCATTATTATTATTATTATTATTATTATTATTATTATTATTATTATTATTATTATTATTATTATTATTATTATTATTATAATTATTATATTATCATTATTATTATTATTATTATTATTATTATTATTATTATTATTATTATTATTATCATTATCAATATTATTATTATCATTATTATCATTATTATTATTATTATTATTATTATTATTATTATTATTATTATTATTATCATTATTATTATCATTATCATTAATATTATTATCATTATTATTATCATTATTATTATTATTATCAATATTATTATCATTATTATTATCATTATTATTATTACTATTATTATCATTACTATTATTATTATTATTATTATTATTATTATTATTATTATTATTATTATAATTATTATTATTATTATTATTATTAATATCATTATTATTATTATTATCATTATTATTATTATTATTATTATTATTATTATTATTATCATTATTATTATTATTATTGTTATTATTATTACTATTATTATTATTATTATTATTATTATTATTATTATTATTATTATTATTATTATTATTATTGTTATTATTGAATGTCTGTTTGCATTGAATACTTTGTATATTCATTTTATTCATTATATTACAATATCATGGTGCTGATTCATTATATATACTGTCAATACTTGTATGATTCATTAATTATATCTGTGAAAGTATAATTTATACATATATTTGATATATAACAATATGAATATTATATCAAGTTGTTGAGTAAGCAACTTTGGTAAGAAGACAAACATACTAAATCAGGTAGATGATGAAAGATGCTCTTTTGGTCTGGCATGGAATAACATGAAGGACAATGTATTCATTAGGTGGATGAGGTGAGGAAAATGGGAAGCCTTAATGTGGCAAAATTTGCAAACTTACTCGAAGTGAAAAGTGTTGAAAAGAATTGGTGTTCCAACTGTTGATGGTTGTCGACACATGGAGGTTTAATTGATGCCGGCGGTGTCAGATTTCATGATAAGTGATGTTTAGGACAATGTTTGGAAAGTGTTTGAGATAAGTGTTCAGGTAACAAGTAAGGTATGCAAGAAAATAGCCTTCAGCTGGTTAAGTGGCACAACGAGGCGTCCTGCAAGTTATGGCACCAAAAGAAAGATGCGAAATGTAGGTGAACTCATATACGAGTCCATTTGAAGCTAGTGGAAAGCGTGTACTTAATTAGAGTGGAAGTTTGGCGTATAAATTTCTGTGTTTGTCCGCTGAACGGGAGATGAAGAAAGGAGGATAAAGGATACGGATGGAGATGCATAGAAATGCAAAGGACTCTGATTGGCTTTGGTCTTCTGACAGTGAAGGTAACGTTAACTGTAATCATGGGTTATCAAGCTATGACCAGAAGGTGTGAGGTAAGTACCTGTGACCTACCGACCGCATTAGTCTTGTGGGAATCTTGGTGTCACACTGCAATAGGTCGATGTTGCCATTTCAATTCACTTATTTGTAAGTACATTATAGAATCCAGAGTATTTTTTTTGTTTCTGCTGTTGACAGTAATAATACAATAATAGTAAGCAGATGGATTATTATTATCATTATTATTATTATTATTATTATTATTGTTATTATCATTATTATTATCATTATCATTATTATTATTATTATTATTATTATTAATATTTCTATTACCATTAATATTATCATCATTATTATTATCATCATTGTTATTATTATTATTATTATTACTATTATTATCATTATTATTATAATTATTATCATTATCATTATTATTATTATTGTCATTATCATTATTATTACTTTACTGTTATTATCATTTTTACTATCATTATTGTTATAATTATCATTATTGTTATTATCAATATTATTATTACTATCATTATCATTGTTATTATCATCACTATTATTATTATCATTAATGTTATCATTATCATTATCATTATTATTATCATTATCATCATGAATATTATCATCAAAGTTATTGATATAATTAGCAACTTTCTTAAGAAACATCACACATATCTAAATCAAGTTTTCAGATGATGAAAGAGTGCCTTCCCTTTCTTGGTTCCCTGATGAATATACAGTTAAGGTACAATGTATTCATTAGAGTGATATATTCAAGACACATGCAAAGTACCTTATTAGATGGCAAAAACTTGTGCAACGCAACGTACGTTGGGAAAGTTGTGAACACCAAACTTGGTGTTCCATACTGTGATGTTAACCAGGTCAGACCACAATGGAGAGGTCTCTAATTCGAATCCCGGCCGTGTCAGAGTCTTAGGATAGAGTGTGGTTTACGTCATCCTTTGAGCAAAAAATACGTACCCAAGAGTTAAGTTGTTTCGGTAACAACGTTAAGGTAATGCAGGGAGAATGCCTTCACGAGTAAGTGGCACAACGAGGCGACCCGATGCCAACTTATCACGACACCCAAGACGAAAGATCGCGAAATGTTAGGTCGAACTCCATATACCGAGCCATTTGAAGCATAGTGCTTTTAAACCTTCTTTTCTTCTCTACCTGTCAGACTTTCTTGGCCTATCTATCTACCTGTGTTTGTCCTCTGCAGAGACGGGAGTATGAAAGAAAGGAGAGATAAAGAGTGACGGAGGATGGAGATGCACTAAGAAATCAAAGAAAACCTCCTGATGTATTGGCTTTGTGTTCTTCTGGTACAGGTGAAGGTAACAACGTTAAACATGTTAATATCATGCATTGGTTATCAAGCCATAATCCAGGAAAGGTGTGAGGAGATGTGAGCCTTGTGACCCTACCCTGACCCCGCCATTAGTCTTGTGGGAATCTCTGGTGACCTCACCCACTTCAAAATAGGCTCAGCCACTTGTTCTGCCATTTCAAATTTCACTTTATTTTGTCAGAGTAACATCTAATAAGAACTACTCACGAAGTATTTTTTTTGTTTACTAGGCTTGTATGACCTAGTAATAATACACATAATAGTACAACGCAGATGGCGCCATAACTTGTGCCATCTGTAGGTAACTTATTCATGATCAGTGTCAGGCCACTGCCGGCAGATACTGGTTAAAATAAAGTTTCGATTTACAGCTGGTTGACCATTGACAGATGATTTTGCAACAATGGTAACAGTGACACATATTCAGTTCTAAGAAACTTTGTATTTATCAACGGCACTTTCTCTGGCATCTAGAAACCTGCCATACCTCGCAAATGTGGTCCTTCTTTGCTCTTACCTCAGCCATATTTCAAACCATGTGACTATCATAAGCAAACAATATGATCGTTATCCTGAATTAACCAACCATCAGATCAGCTGCAGTAACCATTTTCCGAAGTATTAAATCAAGTGTTCGCTTAATTTCATTCGTTGGGTCATTCAGGAACTTTAATCCACTTGGATCTATTCTATTCTGGTCTCATTAGTAATACAATGATATATGAATCATACATAGTTTCCCACTGATATAACGGAATCCCAAGGCTTCACTCTTGTACCTACCTTCCTTTCTCTTTTGGTTACCTGCTCCAGGTCAACACAAGGATTGAGAACTCAGATAGATGCGATCCTGTTTCTCAAAGACTCCTCGCCATTACACTCCTGCATCTATTATGTTACGTATCAGTTCTGTCTGTTGACTCTGCTCTGATATCTGAACTCAGCCATTGCTGCTAGTGAACTCCAGGGTCAATAATTGGCTATTGCTAAAAAGTAGTTCCACCTATTTCTTCTAGTCAGTAGCAGCCTTGCTGCACCATCCTCCGACACCAATGCTATTAAAGCAGCCAGAACCGACAACCTCTCGCCCGGTGAACATATCTCAAGCTGCTAACATTGAGCTCAAAATATTTGGCTTTCTTTATCTGAGTGGTTGGCCGTCTTCTTTCTCACCGTCCTCCTTTTGCGAAGGCTTAGTCCGCTCTCACATGGAGTGTTCATATCCCTCCTCTCTCATTCCTCAACAATATTATCTCATAAAGCTCATCAATCAAATCATCTTCATCGGAACACAGGAGCTCTTCTCACTACCCAACAACTGTCACCATAACAGTGTTGGCACCTCGTATATATATACAGATATACTGGCATCTGTCTTCTGTTTTTCCCTGAACTTTTCTGTCGAAAACATCGTACCTTGGTCTTCTTTTCCCTACTACGTACATCTTACACAGATGCACGGACTATTTAATAGACGATGTCTATCGTTCTAATACCAATAAAGAGTAAAATGTCGGCACAGTCTGCTTATGTTACTATGCTCTTCTGTTCTACTTCTACACCTGCTAACAAACAAATAGGAATGGTACCACATAGACGGTAGCTATGGTAACCAGATGAGCTTACAAATGGTAACGTTCTCAGTTGGCGTAAATGTTACGAGTGGTAGTATGTAGCTTACAGATGGTCACGGTGGTAGAGAGATGATGTACGATGTGACACAGAAGGTAGCACATATCTATACGCGGCTGATGCTGAACGAAAAATGTTGAAGGTAACGACGTGAGGGCAGGACCATAGACGATGATATACTTTGTCGGTTGATTTTGCTACATTTTGTAAATATCTGTAAAGGCAATCTCTGAATTTGATATCAGTGTGTATATAATGCTTGTAATATTTGCAGATAGAGTACCGGTCACTTTCGAGCCCCGGTCATTTACGGCACATTCTCTGGTTGCATTTTCGGTACTGTTTTGTTTGATTGGTGATTTACTGCAGTATACCATACTAATCGCTCCCTTAAGGAATGATTTTCGAGTGTAGACTTGGGACCAGGCTCTCCAAACTGTTTCTCGTTACACAACTCCACACGATTAAGTATGAATGACGTCATGGGTTTTCCAGGAACTCCGATCTTGTTAGTCAAAGCGGCCGGTGAAATGTTTTTGCACTTTTTCTCTTCCCATATTTTATCTGCCTTTATAATGCTCTGAAAGCTGATATCATTGCGTTTTGTTTTCTCTCCATTACTCATATTTCCATATACTATCTCCACTTCCTCTCTCATCCTACATATCACTTACTCATCGACCCATTCCACCCATAACACCTCCATTTACACCTTCAACCCTCCTTATGATCTCTCATCCCTCAACTCTGATAAGTTCCATCCTTTCCCTTCTCCACCCCAATATATATCATCACTTACCGGCTCCTATGCTCGACCCACGCCAACTCTATCTATCCACATCGACCCCACTCATTCACTTAGTCCTCATCTCCTCACCCACAAGGCGTTGACGGAGGAGAAGTTGTAATTTGCTGGGAAAGACATGTTTAATGCATCATCTCGAGGGATGGATAGTTTCCGTCACGTAGGCTGGACACAGGCCGTCACCTCGGTCAGCTCTGCTACACGTTAGCCTGGGCCGGACTCTCGTTGTCCAGGGTTTCATCATCTGCCACATTCCCTACTGTTTTCAGGGGATTTACAACACATGTTAGTGCAACGAAACGTCTCTACATCTACTACGTCATACAACTGCGAAACAGAATTTCATTCTTGCGCATACGAGACGCTCTAGCATGTAGCAGACAAGAGAATTACGTCTTCACAATTTAATGAACAAAGACATATTTCACCAGCTTCAGTGAGTCATGCAGTACTCAACAGTCAAATGCTAATGCTGAGTGGCTAGTGAAGCTGACGGTGGTTATGTCATTATACTTCATTTTCTCTGGACTTTCGAGACTAAATCTTTCCACTTCAAGTCTGATAGTGATAAGTAAGGACCACTTTCCTGTTAGCTTAACCGTCACGTCAGTGAGACGACCAACGTCTCTAGCATTTGCCTTTGGCAAAGTGAATTAGAGATCTGATACTCCAAGGGAAACCTGTCTTCATGTGTTACGATAAGACGTCTGATGAGTCTCTTAGATATGATAAGAAACCTTGGTAGGGATCCGCTACGTCCTTCCTAATGTGGAGTCTGTGAGGCCACGCTCAGGGAGGTCAGGACCTGTCCAGGGTGGTAATGAGATGGTATAAAAGGGTTGGAATGTTAATAAGAAACGAGGAGTTTTGGCCTCTGAGGCAGGTGTCCAGATGACTCACAAATGAGGAGGCGATGAAACGGTAATTAATTAGGCAAGGAGTTGATGGATGAGTAATGGGGCGCCTGTGAGTTGTTTATGAGGATGGTGACGATGTAGTTGTATAAGAATGAGGGTATAGCTTAGCAGTGAAAGGAATAGTGGTATGGTAATGAGGGAAGTGGTGAACTGGTGATCAAAAATGAGTTGGACTGGTAATGAGAGAAGTGTTGGGTTGGTAATGAGAAAATCTATGGACAAATAATGATGGAAGTGACGGATGGTGATGAGGAAAATGGTGGACTAATAATGATGGAAGTGGCGGATTGTAATGAGGGAACTGGGGACCGATCATGATGGAAGTGGTGGATGGTAGAGGGGAGTAAGTGGATCGGTATTGGGATACTGAATTGGAAAGTAAAACCATGGCGTACAAACAGTACTATGAGGAAGATACTGGGTTGGTTGTAAGGAGTGAATCAGTAATGATGTAGGTGGCTAATTGATTATGAAGAAATTGGTTGATTAGTAATGAGGAAAATGAGCTGGAAATGATGAGAGGGAGAAGAGAAAAGTGTGGAGTGAAGGATAGAAGAAAATGGAAGAGGGTGTAGTGTGAGGACTGGGTGACGAAGTACGGGAAGATAGGGGATTGGTGCCATGCAGGTAGATGGATAGAGACTGACACACAGAATGTCGGAGACGAACCTAAACTGTTAGAAGTTGACCTGTTCAGTGATGGAGACCTGTCCAGTGATGGAGACCTACCCAGTGATGGAGACAGATGCAGATACGAACAGATAATCTTGATTGTGACGGATCTATGGACTCACGAAAACAAACCTACTGACTGACAGAAGCAGATCTACGGGAGCCTGGAGATAGATCTATTGACTGTCAGACAGAGACTAATGACTGTTGAAAGCTGTACCAAAGGATAGACAGAAACAGACCTGTAGACTGATTGAGACATTCTAACGGAATGGAAGAGACAGATGTAAGAGCTGGTACAGACAGACCTGCGGACTAACTAAAATGGACTGAGGGTTTGTTGGAGACGCCTGTAGATGGAGAGAGACCCACTGGCCGAGAAAGGCGTGCGGACTGACTCAGAGCAGCTTGTAGTCTGACAGAGACAGACCTATGGACTGACAGAGACAGAGAGAGCTGGTTTGACGAAAGGCTTGTGGTTTGATTTATGCTTGCTGGCCATTACATATGCGTCCAGGAGTCTGGCGACAACCACATTCCTAAGGCCAAGACCCACTCCTATTGTGTATGTTACGTGATCACTTTGAGTGTAGAGATGCACCCGTCCCTACACCAATCCTCCTTAATGTCAACTAAAGCATGAGATCGATTATTGAAAGTCTTCCATAAGACATTTATGGACGTGGCCAAAAAGCGCCTCTCTCTCGCCGCCACCTTTTAGGAGATAGTAAGGCAGGATTGATTTGCCTGGCACCAGCAGCTACACACAGTTTTCATCATAATCCCTGGGGCTCGTCTGAGTCTCGGTATGCGCAGCATAAGGTGGCGACTGTGACCACGTTCTGTGTCATCTATGGTTGGGAGGAGACACTGAACGAGAAACAAAAGCACATTACCTTCACCCCACTTCCTTTGTTTGTTCCATCATCTGCGTAGGTCTTCTGTCTTCTTGATATAACCTTTCGCATGCTTCATTAAAGCACAAGAGCATGATATATGATATTGTCTTGCAGAGGCCACACACAAAGTTGAGTGGCAACCTTATCTAAACCTCAAAAATCGCTGAGTCAATCAGCAGACCAGAATGTGGTCTCGAGACACAGTTGCGGGATGAGGCCCTCTTGCTCCCACACTGTAAATAAACGGCAGACTTTATTACTGGGTCATAAAGATGCTGTACACGGAGTCAATATCATCTGACGTCTTATCATCGTACAACCTAACCTAACCCGAAAGGCACAACCAATGTGAAAATCAACTGCTAATCATTATAAAAGTGATGAAGATTATCAACATATTCAGTCACCCCTCCAGCAAATGTATCTCACAGCCTCGGACTGTTTTGTCTGTGTTTGATATTGTTATGTTCATTTTCATTAATGTTATATTCTCATTTTTTTTTAGCGGGAAATGATTGGATGAGTTTTCCGTTCATGATAGAGTATATTCATCGTGTCATATTTCATATTTCATTTAAAGTTATCTAATAAATCTTTTGGTTTAATCGTTAATATCAAAGGTCGTTGATATGACAGGGACCAGTATTTCTGTACACATAGCAACGTATTATCGGTGATGATAACACTGTGTTGTACAGTAAGAAATGGTGTGTTTATGGAGCAATTATGAATTGTCCCCTTTAACAAGGCAGGTTTTTCACTTCCACCAATTTGTAACAATTCATGTAGCGAGTATATTCCCAGTTCGATCTGACAAAGACTTTTTGTGAACTTTTGCGCAACCGCTCGCAGGATGAGCATGGGATGCACAGTAAACTCGTCATGGATACCAGAGCAAATCAAAACCCAAGCCTCTCAGATTGTTTCTCCTCTTTCCCCTTTGTTTTCCTATCTCTTTCATACGCATTTCCCTTCACTTTTCTATCTTTTTAGCCTTTTTCTATGTATAGTTTCTTGCCTAGCATAGTATAGGACATCATAAATGACTGGAGCCCACGGCATTAAAGAGAAAAAATTCCACATTATTACGTAGCTCTGTGTTGATCAGTATCCCAGATGAGGGACCACCACCACAGCAGCTAAGGGAACACATTACCACTTTTAGCAGTGGTTCCTCAGGTTCTTAAGTACCCCGACTGGAGACTCGTAAATAATTCATAGAAAGTATACACGAGGTTCAAAAGGAAGCTTCTTGAGTCACGTGATATTCATCACTTCTTCAATCAACTTCCGGGCCTTTACTTTACTAAGATCTCCACAACATCCTTCATAGGTCATCCTACATGATGTACCCAACGTCTGCCCCACTGATCAAACTGATCCAGGAGCCAGACTTCAACTTGTTCATAATTGAAGTGAATCTCAACCTCTGTCGGTCACCGTTGTGTGCAAGATTTCCGCTCGTGGACAAAGCTCGTTCCACGCGCAAGTCCCGGGAAATAAAAGAATGGAGAAAGTAATGTTGATAATAGACAAAAGAGGAGTAAAAACAAGGAAAGGAGAAAGAAGTACAGTGATAGTAAGGGAAGAACAGATATAAGATTGTGGCAGTAGGATAATGGCATGGCAGAGGCTATAGATACTACAAGATCCGTATATATAGGATTAGAATGACAAATATTATGATAGATGGCTAAAAGCAAGTGGTATAGTTATGGAACAGCAATCAGTGAGAAGGATTAGAGGGCAGAAAAGAATATCAGATTCATGTTCTCGTGACCTGATCGTGAGGTGGAGACCATAGTGATAAAGCTACTGAAGATGACTTTAATGGTGAGGAATGAGAACTGCGTTGAGGGAAGGTCACAGGGACGGTTTTATAATCATCGTAGTTTATGGTGAGAAAGAATCAGGATGGAACAGCTATGTACAGTACATGCGCTGCGGGCTACAGCTGTCGTCACAAGGGGAGGTATAGTAAGAGGCTATTCATGTATAAAGTAGTTTAGACCATGAGATGACTGTGCGAATACTCATGGTATGCACAGCTTACTTCATGCAGGTACAGTTTTGGGATCGCTCCAATGATGTGGTGTGATTGGGGTAGTGTGGATAACATGGTACTGTTAGCATGGAGTGAATAGACTGGGCGCTTAAGTGTGATGTGGCTGGCGTGGTATGGATAACATTGTGACTGGTGTTGTGTGGCTGGCGTAATGTGGGTAACATGATGTGGTTAGCGTGGTGTAACGGGAGTGGTGTGGTGTGGTGTAGTGTGGTGTGGTGTGGACAGTGTCATTTGTTGTCGACTACATGTCTATGGCTGCTGCTGCTCCAGTTACTTTCCTGGGATGTTGTAAAACGAAACAAAACGAAACAAAATTTCCCCAGCCAAATGGGAGCTTCCTTGGCAAGCAAAATCTATTTGCCATTAACGGTACATCATGGAATGAAAATGAATCGCATCAAACAATCACAATGAACTCAAACGTATATGAATATTAAGTCTATTACATTAAACTTGAGAACTTAAAGACTTGCCCTGAAATCTTCTTTTATTTATGAGATCATACATTTGCTCTCTTGTGTTTTCATTTCTTTACATTTCTGGAAGAACCTCATGGAGCTTCTTGGAACCAGGAACTGATTCTGGCTGGAAACCCAAGTCCTGTTTTGCCAACCCTTACAAGCTACATGACAGACATCTCGTGGATTTCCTAAAGATTCTCTGAAATCAATTCGCACCTTTCTCTCTCACCAGATGCCAGGGAATCATGTCTGTCACTCGCCGACCCTTCAATCCGTTATCTTGAATGACATTTATACAGGAAAGGTCGTCACAGCTGCAGCTGACACTTCATCACGTATCGTGAGAATTATGTTAAGTGTAAGAGAATGGTGGTAGTTTGGCTGCTGGCACGGCTTGCTGGTGTCCCAGGATTGGCAGTGAGGTTGATTGCATGTCGGTGCCCCAGGGATGACAATGAGGCTGCTGGCGTGCTGGTGACCCATGGTGGGCAGTGTCAGCAGAGCGCGGTGTAGCGTGAGCACGATAGTAGTTTGTGTAAACATTCGCTAAGATGAGGCCTAGCATGACCTCCTGTCAGCTTGTTCTCGAGGTTTGACTTGCACAGGTCAACCCGTGTGTGACTGTGAGTGTAGGGCATTGTAGATGTGTGTGTGTGTGTGTGTGTGTGTGTGTGTGTGTGTGTGTGTGTGTGTGTGTGTGTGTGTGTATTTCGTAAAATGTTTTGTGGGTACGGTATTGGATGACTTATTTGGTGCCATGAAACTAACCTGGGAACACCAAGATATCCTGAAGAGTGAAAGGACTGTGCTATTCAATTTGACACGGCTTCAAATGGTTAAGATAGAGATAAAGAAATCCCTTGCTTCAGAAGGTCATATGGATGGTTTTAATGAGCCGCATGCCAGACTATATCCAATCAGTTGCAGGAAACTTTCGTATATTTGGGTAATACAAGACTCATTCCAGAAAACAAAACTTGATACGGAACCTGCGTGACTATCAATCTTGTGGATCCAGCTGAACAACTTCTCATAGATCCACCATAACAATTTCTGAATCATGCGTAACAACTTTTCATACGGATACTGTTTAACAATTTATGGATCCCGGATAACAATTTATTCTCTTATAACGTATTGTATTTTCTTTTGTGTGTGTAACGAAATATACTTTGAGATATTACATATTATTACTGTTGGATGATAGATCATGCCTACCTGATTGTATAATTGTTTTGAAATATCTAAGACATCAGGTTTAGTTACTTGCTACCTTATGTAGCCAGTTATAACGGTACTTGATCAATCCTCTCCAACAGGTCATAATGATCCTTCACCAGTTGATGTAAAGGTTTTGATACTTTTCATAAATCTTTTTCTGGCAAACCATAACATCATTCCATTAATAACTATAAGAAAGAAGTAATATTTCCTCATAATCATTCACAAGAAATTGCTTAAATGACTTCATCTATCACTGGAGGTAGGTTAGGTTTTTACTTCATAAGTCATCTACAACAGGACACGTTCCTTCGTAAGTCTGTCTACTGGGCAGGCTTATACAGTAACCCCTCATTGGTAGGACGGGTTGTATATTTCCTTCATTAGTTTTATAGAGTAGGTAACATGTTTATTTCGTAGAAAAGAACATGTATCTTGTACATAAGTCGCACAAAAGGCTACATGTCCATTTCATAAGTTTCTTACAACAGGAAGTGTAGCTAATTCAAAAGTCTTGAGCGCTCGATTGTATATTCATTTCATTTATTTCACAGAATTATATAAAAATTCACTTTAAGAGTCACGAACAACAGGTTACATAGCCATTTTTCAAGTACCGTACTATGGTTCGTCCTATCTGATCAAAAACAAATTATTCTGTTGCTTTACAAATCTCGTACACCTGGTTGTTTATTCGCATGAGCTCCGAGCTGTTACTACGTGTTTCTGTGGCTAGAGTGCACTCATATATCCACATGGAGGCGCGCTGGGCCAAGTACATCATAAGACATCAAAGTTCACACCAGAAAGTTGAGTTGTTCCACTGTATCATTCTCAGCTGAGGCATTGGTCATGTCATGAATCCTTTAATATTCAAGTGGATCCTGATGGTAATAGTAGTACTGTAGGTGTCGGTTAGAAGTTATGCTCGTTTTTAGGTTTCGAAGTGCGGCCATTAGTTAACTATACTGGCAGGTGTTGCCTCCCACCTCGTTCTCCTAGTGACCGCTGCTCACCCAGGTAATGTATAACTTGTTTGTGTAGATATATGAGCTCTTACTGGCTGCAGGTTAGGTGGGTCAAGTTCTTGTACCTAACATAACATTACTGAGTCTGAAAGCTTACACCTCCAGATGTAGTACGTACTTATGATGTCGAATCATACGAGGCAAGAGAACCCATGTTTATAGGGCCAGTTTCAAACACGGTATCACAACAGCTTCGCTAAGAGAGGCACCTGCCTCGAGGCGAAGAAAATTGTTTTCCTTGAGAATCTCCTGGAATATACGTCTGGTAGTTCTACCTTGTACATACCATGTGGCAGCACACTCTGCTACAGTCCTGGTGAGATCATTTGCGTTTGTATAGTACCTCCATATTTTTCAAAGAATTATAATAGCCTGCCTCAAGCCCTCACTGGAGTCAGGCTTCCTACGATAGATGCTGTGCGTCCAGCATTCTGGTAATCTACGTCAGAGTCTTGGTGCGGCTCATATGTGAGCCAGTTGGACTGGACCCACTCCAGTAGTATTTCAACTATGATCATACAAGTACATCTATATTTATTTTACTTGTGATCCATGAGGAAAGTTATTTGAAAGTGAACCTGTGAGGAGCGGTTTATCTATCCCAATGGCCACTGAAATAAGCATTGTTTCTCTGGAAGATCGACAAAAGGCAGCGGGACAAAATCTTTTTCTTAAGGCAAAAATAACTAACTACCCTTGGTAATGTTAGGAACCTTAATCTTTTTTCTCTAACATCGTTAAATCGGTTTGATGCAATCTCGTTTGATCATCCTATCATTGCCTTTACTGTATGGCGTCTTAGGAGTAATGCCTCCAGCAATCTTTTTGATGTCTGAGATCATCAATTGTTGCACTCCCGGTGTTAAGTGTTAAGTGCTAAGTGAGCGGTGCTAGTTTATACTTGTGGGAGACATATTGATACGAGAACACACTGGGAGGTTGTGACCCTCGCCACACTGACTCCAGGTTCTTTAATGTGTCTGACGTGGAAATCTTGAAGATTCTTTCCTTTATCATCAGTCTCTGTGAGTGACTGTGAGGGACTGAGTAATATTATAGCATTGGTATCCCAAGATTGATATCATGCCACTGGCATTCCAAGTTTGGGACTGTTTGATACCTTGATACCAAACTTGGATCTGTGTGATGCTATGACTCTTGTGTCTCAAGCTTGGGGCTGAATGATACCATGACACTAGCAGCTTAAGCTTGGGAGAGAGTGGTAGCATGAGACTGGCATCTTAAAATTTATACTGGTGTCATGTCATGATATCGACATCCCAAGCTTCAGGCAAATATTGCATGTGAACATAAGCTCTGGTAAGATGTTGCTCCTGCTTGATCAAACACTTCACTTATTCATGGCCGAGATTAGCTTATACATTTGTGTCACTGAGCCTACGTCTCCAGCTTACCGTGTATGTTGTTTTGCCTATCACTGTTGCCTGCGCTGTTCTTGTCCCTGCATGAAATATCACTACCATCAACTGCCAGTCTGGCTGAACCTCCACACATATCTAGCATTATTTGGCACTACCAGTTTACCAGGTAGATTGTCCTATACCATCTCAGAGGCGACGGTGACGAAGAAATATCAAAATAGTTAACACCTCAACTCGACGCTGTTTGCTCTTTCTAGTGTCTTGGTCACGCATGCACTGAGCCATTAACTAGTCAGGGAGAAAGATCTGTCAAATTTATGAAGATGAAGAGATGTCGGAGAGAAGACAAGATGTGTTTTATCTCTAGCTTAATTTGTCGTTGTAATCTGGCGTGGCTGACGCGGTGTTAAGGGAGGAGGACAGTGTGCACACGTGCCATTCAGGGTTTGTTTTTTCCTAAACCATCACACTTGTGGGAGAGGTTACCAGGGTCCGGTAACAGTTGAGCTTAGAAGCTGAGTAATTTCGTCAGGTAATGGGAAAGCGTTGGAGGGAGCCAACCACGATCACCAGTGCCACACTCGTATCATTACCTCGCGATTTTCCATTCTATCCACTGTAAAGTGCGTTAAGAACCTTAACCATCCTCTCATCTAGATACAGCTTGTCAACCATGATCATAATGCTTTACCAACAGCATTACGAACCTCATACTGTCCTCTCCTCCCCACACCTCTACCACTATCCTCTGTACTCACAACTCTACCACTATCCTCTGTACCCACAACTCTACCACTATCCTCTGTACCCACACCTCTACCACTATCCTCTGTACCCAAAACTCTACCACTATCCTCTGTGCCCACAACTCTACCACTCCATATTTTCTTTCACTTAACCTGTAAATATTTTCATTTTCCCACCTATCTTTCCAGGACATACTCCTACCTCTTCACACCTCCTATCTTCCAACAGAACCGAGAACACGATATCGTAATTTTGACTGAGTCCCACTGATTATCACAGAACACGATGGTCTTGGAGACACATTAAACACAGACACACAAGTGAATATACATATATATATATATATATATATATATATATATATATATATATATATATATATATATATATATATATATATATATATATATATATATATATATATATATATATATATATATATATATATATATATATATATATATATATATATATATATATATATATATATATATATATATATATATATATATATATATATATATATATATATATATATATATATATATATATATATATATATATATATATATATATATATATATATATATATATATATATATATATATATATATATATATATATATATATATATATATATATATATATATATATATTATCCCTGGGGATAGGGGAGAAAGAATTCTTCCCATGTATTCCCTGCGTGTCGTAGAAGGCGACTAAAAGGGAAGGGAACGGGGGGCTGGAAATCCTCCCCTCTCGTTTTTTATTTTCCTAAAGAAGGAACAGAGAAGGGGGCCAAGTGAGGATGTTCCCTCAAAGGCTCAATCCTCTGTTCTTAACGCAACCTCGCTAATGCGGGAAATAGCGAATAGTATGAAAAAAAAAAAAAAAAATATATATACATATATATATATATATATATATATATATATATATATATATATATATATATATATATATATCCCTGGGGATAGGGGAGAAAGAATACTTCCCACGTAGTCCCTGCGTGTCGTAGAAGGCGACTAAAAGGGAAGGGAGTGGGGGGCTGGAAATCCTCCCATCTCGTTTTTTTTTTTTTTTTTAATTTTCCAAAAGAAGGAACAGAGAAGGGGGCCAGGTGAGGATATTCCCTCAAAGGCCCAGTCCTCTGTTCTTAACGCTACCTCGCTAACGCGGGAAATGGCGAATAGTTTGAAAAAAAAGAAAAAAAAAAAATATATATATATATATATATATATATATATATATATATATATATATATATATATATATATATGTATATATATATATATATATATATATATATATATATATATATATATATATATATATATATATATATATGTGTATATATATATATATATATATATATATATATATATATATATATATATATATATATATATTTTTTTTTTTCTTTTTTTTTAAACTATTTGCCATTTCCCGCGTTAGCGAGGTAGCATTCAGAACAGAGGACTGGGCCTTTTTTGGAATATCCTCACATGGCCCCTCTCTGTTCCTTCTTTTGGAAAATTAAAAAAAAAAACGAGAGGGGAAGATTTCCAACCCCCCGCTCCCTTCCCTTTTAGTCGCCTTCTACGACACGCAGGGAATACGTGGGAAGTATTCTTGATCCCCTATCCCCAGGGATAATATATATATATATATATATATATATATATATATATATATATATATATATATATATATATATATATATATATATATATATATATATATATATATATATATATATATATATATATATATATATATATATATATATAAATATATATATATATGTACACATATATATATATATATATATTTTCTTTTTCTTTCAAACTATTCGCCATTTCCCGCATTAGCGAGGTAGCGTTAAGAACAGAGGACTGAGCCTTTGAGGGACTACCCTCACCTGGCCCAATTCTCTGTTCCTTCTTTTGGAAAATTAAAAAAAAACGAGAGGGGAGGATTTCCAGCCCCCCGCTCCCTCCCCTTTTAGTCGCCTTCTACGACACGCAGGGAATACGTGGGAAGTATTCTTGCTCCCCTATCCCCAAGGATTATATATATATATATATATATATATATATATATATATATATATATATATATATATATATATATATATATATATATATATATATATATATATATATATATATATATATATATATATATATATATATATATATATATATATATATATATATATGTACATATATATATATATATATATATACATATATATATATATATATATATATATATATATATATATATATATATATATATATATATATATATATATATATATATATATGTACATATATATATATATATATATATATATATATATATATATATATATATATATATATATATATATATATATATATATATATATATATATATATATATTTTTTTTTTTTTTTTTTTTTTTTTTTTTTGCTTTGTCGGTGTCTCCCGCGTTTGCGAGGTAGCGCAAGGAAACAGACGAAAGAAATGGCCCAACCCACCCCCATACACATGTATATACATACACGTCCAGACACGCAAATATACATACCTACACAGCTTTCCATGGTTTACCCCAGACGCTTCACATGCCCTGATTCAATCCACTGACAGCACGTCAACCCCGGTATACCACATCGATCCAATTCACTCTATTCCTTGCCCTCCTTTCACCCTCCTTCATGTTCAGGCCCCGATCACACAAAATCTTTTTCACTCCATCTTTCCACCTCCAATTTGGTCTCCCTCTTCTCCTCGTTCCCTCCACCTCCGACACATATATCCTCTTGGTCAATCTTTCCTCACTCATTCTCTCCATGTGCCCAAACCATTTCAAAACACCCTCTTCTGCTCTCTCAACCACGCTCTTTTTATTTCCACACATCTCTCTTACCCTTACGTTACTTACTCGATCAAAGCACCTCACACCACACATTGTCCTCAAACATCTCATTTCCAGCACATCCATCCTCCTGCGAACAACTCTATCCATAGCCCACGCCTCGCAACCATACAACATTGTTGGAACCACTATTCCTTCAAACATACCCATTTTTGCTTTCCGAGATAATGTTCTCGACTTCCACACATTCTTCAAGGCTCCCAGGATTTTCGCCCCCTCCCCCACCTTATGATTCACTTCCGCTTCCATGGTTCCATCCGCTGCCAGATCCACTCCCATATATCTAAAACACTTTACTTCCTCCAGTTTTTCTCCATTCAAACTCACCTCCCAATTGACTTGACCCTCAACCCTACTGTACCTAATAACCTTACTCTTATTCACATTTACTCTTAACTTTCTTCTTTCACACACTTTACCAAACTCAGTCACCAGCTTCTGCAGTTTCTCACATGAATCAGCCACCAGCGCTGTATCATCAGCGAACAACAACTGACTCACTTCCCAAGCTCTCTCATCCACAACAGACTTCATACTTGCCCCTCTTTCCAAAACTCTTGCATTCACCTCCCTAACAACCCCATCCATAAACAAATTATACAACCATGGAGACATCACACAACCCTGCCGCAAATCTACATTCACTGAGAACCAATCACTTTCCTCTCTTCCTACACGTACACATGCCTTACATCCTCGATAAAAACTTTTCACTGCTTCTAACAACGAGCCTCCCACACAATATATTCTTAATACCTTCCACAGAGCATCTCTATCAACTCTATCATATGCCTTCTCCAGATCCATAAATGCTACATACAAATCCATTTGCTTTTCTAAGTATTTCTCACATACATTCTTCAAAGCAAACACCTGATCCACACATCCTCTACCACTTCTGAAACCACACTGCTCTTCCCCAATCTGATGCTCTGTACATGCCTTCACCCTCTCAATCAATACCCTCCCATATAATTTACCAGGAATACTCAACAAACTTATACCTCTGTAATTTGAGCACTCACTCTTATCCCCTTTGCCTTTGTACAATGGCACTATGCACGCATTCCGCCAATCCTCAGGCACCTCACCATGAGTCATACATACATTAAATAACCTTACCAACCAGTCAACAATACATTCATCCCCTTTTTTAATAAATTCCACTGCAATACCATCCAAACCTGCTGCCTTGCCGGCTTTCATCTTCCGCAAAGCTTTTACTACCTTTTCGATTAATATGGGTAACACGGAAAGTTGATGCACCTGGGCATGAGAAGAAAGATCATGAGAGGCAAGTGTTTTGGGAGCAGCTGAATTAGTGTGTTAGTGGTTTTGATGCACGAGACCGGGTTATAGTGATGGGTGATTTGAATGCAAAGGTGAGTAATGTGGCAGTTGAGGGAATAATTGGTATACATGGGGTGGTCAGTGTTGTAAATGGAAATGGTGAAGAGCTTGTAGATTCATGTGCTGAAAAAGGACTGGTGATTGGGAATACCTGGTTTAAAAAGCGATATATGCATAAGTATACGTATGTAAGTAGGAGAGATGGCCAGAGAGCGTTATTGGATTAAATGTTAATTGACAGGCGAGCGAAAGAGAGACTTTTGGATGTTAATATGCTGAGACGTGCAACTGGAGGGATGTCTGATCATTATCTAATGGAGGTTAAGGTGAAGATTTGTATGGGTTTTCAGAAAAGAAGAGTGAATGTTGGGGTGAAGAGGGTGGTGAGAGTAAGTGAGCTTGGGAAGGAGACTTGTGTGAGGAAGTACCAGGAGAGACTGAGTACAGAATGGAAAAAGGTGAGAACAATGGAAGTAAGGGGAGTGGGGGAGGAATGGGATGTATTTAGGGAATCAGTGATGGATTGCGCAAAAGATGCTTGTGGCATGAGAAGAGTGGGAGGTGGGTTGATTAGAAAGGGTAGTGAGTGGTGGGATGAAGAAGTAAGATAATTAGTGAAAGAGAAGAGAGAGGCATTTGGACGATTTTTGCAGGGAAAAAATGCAATTGAGTGGGTGATGTATAAAAGAAAGAGACAGGAGGGCAAGAGGAAGGTGCAAGAGGTGAAAAAGAGGGCAAATGAGATTTGGGTGAGAGAGTATCATTAAATTTTAGGGAGAATAAAAAGATGTTCTGGAAGGAGGTATATAAAGTGCGTAAGACAAGGGAGCAAATGGGAACTTCAGTGAAGGGCGCAAATGGGGAGCTGATAACAAGTAGTGGTGATGTGAGGAGATGGAGTGAGTATTTTGAAGGTTTGTTGAATGTGTTTCATGATAGAGTGGCAGATATAGGGTGTTTTGGTCGAGGTGGTGTGCAAAGTGAGAGGGTTAGGGAAAATGATTTGGGAAACAGAGAAGAGGTAATATATATATATATATATATATATATATATATATATATATATATATATATATATATATATATATATATATATATATATATATATATATATATATATATATATATATATATATTTTTTTTCTTTTTTTTTTTTGCTTTGTCGCTGTCTACCGCGTTTGCGAGGTAGCGCAAGGAAACAGACGAAAGAAATGGCCCAACCCACCCCCATACACATGTATATATATACGTCCACACACGCAAATATACATACCTACACAGCTTTCCATGGTTTACCCCAGACGCTTCACATATATATATATATATATATATATATATATATATATATATATATATATATATATATATATATATATATATATATATATATATATATATATATATATATATATATATATATATATGTATATATATATATATATATATATATATATATATATATATATATATATATATATATTTTCCCTGGGGATAGGGGAGAAAGAATACTTCCCACGTATTCCCTGCGTGTCGTAGAAGGCGACTAAAAGGGGAGGGAGCGGGGGGGCTGGAAATCCTCCCCTCTCGTTTTTTTTTTTTAATTTTCCAAAAGAAGGAACAGAGAATTGGGCCAGGTGAGGGTATTCCCTCAAAGGCCCAGTCCTCTGTTCTTAACGCTACCTCGCTAATGCGGGAAATGGCGAATAGTTTGAAAGAAGAAAGAAAAGATGTATATATATATATATATATATATATATATATATATATATATATATATATATATATATATATATATATATATATATATTTATATATATTTATATTTATATGTTAATGTGCTGAGAGGTGCAACTGGAGGGATGTCTGATCATTATCTTGTGGAGGCTAAGGTGAAGATTAGTATGGGTTTTCAGAAAAGAGGAGTGAATGTTGGGGTGAAGAAGGTGGTGAGAGTAAGTGAGCTTGGGAAGGAGACCTGTGTGGGGAAGTACCAGGAGAGACTGTGTACAGAATGGAAAAAGGTGAGAACAATGGAAGTAAGGGGAGTGGGGGAGGAATGGGATGTATTTAGGGAATCAGTGATGGATTGCGCAAAAGATGCTTGTGGCATGAGAAGAGTGGGAGGTGGGCTGTTTAGAAAGGGTAGTGAGTGGTGGGATGAAGAAGTAAGAGTATTAGTGAAAGAGAAGAGAGAGGCATTTGGACGATTTTTGCAGGGAAAAAATGCAATTGAGTGGGAGATGTATAAAAGAAAGAGACAGGAGGTCAAGAGAAAGGTGCAAGAGGTGAAAAAAAGGGCAAATGAGAGTTGGGGTGAGAGACTATCAGTAAATTTTAGGGAGAATAAAAAGATGTTCTGGAAGGAGGTAAATAGGGTGCGTAAGACAAGGGAGCAAATGGGAACTTCAGTGAAGGGCGTAAATGGGGAGGTGATAACAAGTAGCGGTGATGTGAGAAGGAGATGGAATGAGTATTTTGAAGGTTTGTTGAATGTGTCTGATGACAGAGTGGCAGATATAGGGTGTTTTGGTCGAGGTGGTGTGCAAAGTGAGAGGGTTAGGGAAAATGATTTGGTAAACAGAGAAGAGGTAGTAAAAGCTTTGCGGAAGATGAAAGCCGGCAAGGCAGCAGGTTTGGATGGTATTGCAGTGGAATTTATTAAGAAAGGGGGTGACTGTATTGTTGACTGGTTGGTAAGGTTATTTGATGTATGTATGACTCATGGTGAGGTGCCTGAGGATTGGCGGAATGCGTGCGTAGTGCCATTGTACAAAGGCAAAGGGGATAAGAGTGAGTGCTCAAATTACAGAGGTATAAGTTTGTTGAGTATTCCTGGTAAATTATATGGGAGGGTATTGATTGAGAGGGTGAAGGCATGTACAGAGCATCAGATTGGGGAAGAGCAGTGCGGTTTCAGAAGTGGTAGAGGATGTGTGGACCAGGTGTTTGCTTTGAAGAATGTATGTGAGAAATACTTAGAAAAGCAAATGGATTTGTATGTAGCATTTATGGATCTGGAGAAGGCATATGATAGAGTTGATAGAGATGCTCTGTGGAAGGTATTAAGAATATATGGTGTGGGAGGCAAGTTGTTAGAAGCAGTGAAAAGTTTTTATCGAGGATGTAAGGCATGTGTACGTGTAGGAAGAGAGGAAAGTGATTGGTTCTCAGTGAATGTAGGTTTGCGGCAGGGGTGTGTGATGTCTCCATGGTTGTTTAATTTGTTTATGGATGGGGTTGTAAGGGAGGTAAATGCAAGAGTCCTGGAAAGAGGGGCAAGTATGAAGTCTGTTGGGGATGAGAGAGCTTGGGAAGTGAGTCAGTTGTTGTTCGCTGATGATACAGCGCTGGTGGCTGATTCATGTGAGAAACTGCAGAAGCTGGTGACTGAGTTTGGTAAAGTGTGTGGAAGAAGAAAGTTGAGAGTAAATGTGAATAAGAGCAAGGTTATTAGGTACAGTAGGGTTGAGGGTCAAGTCAATTGGGAGGTGAGTTTGAATGGAGAAAAACTGGAGGAGGTGAAGTGTTTTAGATATCTGGGAGTGGATCTGTCAGCGGATGGAACCATGGAAGCGGAAGTGGATCATAGGGTGGGGGAGGGGGCGAAAATTTTGGGAGCCTTGAAAAATGTGTGGAAGTCGAGAACATTATCTCGGAAAGCAAAAATGGGTATGTTTGAGGGAATAGTGGTTCCAACAATGTTGTATGGTTGCGAGGCGTGGGCTATGGATAGAGATGTGCGCAGGAGGATGGATGTGCTGGAAATGAGATGTTTGAGGACAATGTGTGGTGTGAGGTGGTTTGATCGAGTAAGTAACGTAAGGGTAAGAGAGATGTGTGGAAATAAAAAGAGCGTGGTTGAGAGAGCAGAAGAGGGTGTTTTGAAATGGTTTTGGCACATGGAGAGAATGAGTGAGGAGAGATTGACCAAGAGGATATATGTGTCGGAGGTGGAGGGAACGAGGAGAAGAGGGAGACCAAATTGGAGGTGGAAAGATGGAGTGAAAAGGATTTTGTGTGATCGGGGCCTGAACATGCAGGAGGGTGAAAGGAGGGCAAGAAATAGAGTGAATTGGAGTCATGTGGTATACAGGGGTTGACGTGCTGTCAGTGGATTGAAGCAAGGCATGTGAAGCGTCTGGGGTAAACCATGGAAGGCTGTGTAGGTATGTATATTTGCGTGTGTGGACGTGTGTATGTACATGTGTATGGGGGGGGGGGGTTGGGCCATTTCTTTCGTCTGTTTCCTTGCGCTACCTCGCAAACGCGGGAGACAGCGACAAAGTATAAAAAAAAAAAAAAAAAAAAAAAAAATATATATATATATATATATATATATATATATATATATATATATATATATATATATATATATATATATATATATATATATATATATATATATATATATATATATATATATATATATATATATATATATATATATATATATGTAACTGAAAGTAGATGGAGGGAGATGGGTGATTATTGATGCATATGCTTCTGGACATGAGATGAAAGATCATGAGAGGCAAGTGTTTTGGGAGCAGCTGAGTGAGTGTGATAGCAGTTTTGATGCACAAGACCGGGTTATAGTGATGGGTGATTTGAATGCAAAGGTGAGTTATGTGGCAGTTGAGGGTATAATTGGTGTACATGGGGTGTTCAGTGTTGTAATTGGAAATGGTAAAAACTTTGTAGACTTGTCTGCTGAAAAAGTACTGGTGATTGAGAACACCTGGCTTAAAAAGAGAGATATACATAAGTGTACGTATGTAAGTAGGAGAGATGGCCAGAGAGCGTTATTGGATTACATGTTAATTGATAGGTGCGTGAAAGATTGACTTTTGGATGTTAATATGCTTAGAGGTGCAACTGGAGGGATGTATGATCATTATCTTATGGAGGCGAAGGTGAAGATTTGTAGAGGTTTTCAGAAAAGAGGAGAGAATGCTGGGGTGAAAGAGTGGTGAAAGAAAGTAAGCTTGGGAAGGAGACTTGTGTGAGGAAGTACCGGTAGAGACTGAGTACAGAATGGAAAAATGTAAGAGCAAAGGACCTGAGGAGAGTAGGGGAGGAATGGGATGTATTTAGGGAACCAGTGATGTCTTGCGCAAAAAAATGCTTGTGGCATGAGATGCGTGGGAGGTGGGCAAATTGGAAAGGGTAGTGAGTGCTGGGATGAAGAAATAAGATTATCATCGAAAGAGAGGGAAGAGGGATTTGGACGATTTTTGCAGGAAATAGTGCAAATGACAGTGAGATGTATAAAAGAAAGAGGTAGGAGGTCAAGAGAAAGGTGCAAGAGGTGAAAAAGAGGACAAATGAGAGTTGGGGTGAGAGAGTATCATTAAAGTTTAGGGAGAATAAAAGAATGCTTTGGAATGAGGTAAATAAAGTGCTGAAGACAAGAGAAAAATGGAAACATCGGTGAAGGGGGCTAATAGTGAGGAAATAACAAGTAGTAGTGATGTAAAAAGGAGATAGAGGGAGTATTTTGAAGGTCTGGTGAATGTGTTAGAATTCATGAATAGTGCCGTTGTAAAAAGGCAAAGGGGATAAGGATGAGTGTTCAAATCAATGAGGTATAAGTTTGTTGAGTATTCCTGGGAAACTATATGGGAGGGTATTGATTAAGGAGGTGAAGGCATGTACAGAACATCAGATTGGGGAAGATGTTCCTATTTGTTCTCTTGTCTTGCGCAGTTTATTTACCCCCTTCCAGAACATCTTTTTATCTTCCCTGAAATTTAATAATATATATATATATATATATATATATATATATATATATATATATATATATATATATATATATATATATATATTTATATATATATATATATATTTTCTTTTCTTCTTTTAAACTATTCGCCATTTCCCGCGTTAGCGAGGTAGCATTAAGAACAGAGGACTGGGCCTTTGAGGGAATACCCTCACCTGGCCCAATTCTCTGTTCCTTCTTTTGGAAAAAAAAAAAAAAAAAAAAAAAAAAAAACGAGAGGGGAGGATTTCCAGCCCCCCGCTCCCTCCCCTTTTAGTCGCCTTCTACGACACGCAGGGAATACGTGGGAAGTATTCTTAATCCCCTATCCCCAGGGATAATATATATATATATATATATATATATATATATATATATATATATATATATATATATATATATATATATATTTTTTTTTTTTTCCATACTATTCGCCATTTCCCGCATTAGCGAGGTAGCGTTAAGAACAGAGGGCTGGGCCTCTGAAGGAATATCCTCACCTGGCCCCCTTCTCTGTTTCCTCTTTTGGAAAATTAAAAAAAAATGAGAGTGGAGGATTTCCAGCCCACCGCTCCATTCCCTTTTAGTCGCCTTCTACGACACGCAGGGAATACGTGGGAAGTATTCTTTCTCCCTATCCCCAGGGATAATATATGTATATATATATATATATATATATATATATATATATATATATATATATATATATATATATATATATATATATATATATATATATATATATATATATATATATATATATATATATATATATATATATATATATACATATATATATATATATATATATATATATATATATATATATATATATATATATATATATATATATATATATATATATATATATATATATATATATGTATATATATGTACATATATACATATATATATATATATATATATATATATATATATATATATATATATATATATATATATATATATATATATATATATATATATATATATATATATATATATATATATATATATGTGTGGTGGCTGATTCATGTGAGAAACTGCAGAAGCTGGTGACTGAGTTTGGTAAAGTGTGTGAAAGAAGAAAGTTAAGAGTGAATGTGAATAAGAGCAAGGTTATTAGGTACAGTAGGGTTGAGGGTCAAGTCAATTGGGAGGTAAGTTTGAGTGGAGAAAAACTGGAGGAAGTAAAGTGTTTTAGATATCTGGGAGTGGATCTGGCAGCGGATGGAACCATGGAAGCGGAAGTGGATCATAGGGTGGGGGAGGGGGCGAATATCCTGGGAGCCTTGAAGAATGTGTGGAAGTCGAGAACATTATCTCGGAAAGCAAAAATGTGTATGTTTGAAGGAATAGTGGTTCCAACAATGTTGTATGGTTGCGAGGTGTGGGCTATGGATAGAGTTGTGCGCAGGATTATGGATGTGCTGGAAATGAGATGTTTGAGGACAATGTGTGGTGTGAGGTGGTTTGATCGAGTAAGTAACGCAAGGGTGAGAAAGATGTGCTCATCCTCCTCGAAGGCTCAGACTGGGGAGTCTAAATGTGTATAGATGTAACCAAGATGTGAAAAAAGGAGAGATAGGTAGTATGTTTGAGGAAAGGAAACTGGATGTTCTGGCTCTGAGTGAAACGAAGCTCTAGGGTAAAGGGGAAGAGTGGTTTGGGAATGTCTTGGGAGTAAAGTCAGGGGTTAGTGAGAGGACAAGAGCAAGGGAAGGAGTAGCACTACTCCTGTAGCAGGAGTTGTGAGAGTATGTGATAGAATGTAAGAAAGTAAATTCTCGATTAATATGGGTAAAACTGAAAGTTGATGGAGAGAGATGGGTGATTATTGGTGCATATGCACCTGGGCATGAGAAGAAAGATCATGAGAGGCAAATGTTTTGGGAGCAGCTGAATGAGTGTGTTAGTGGTTTTGATGCATGAGACCGGGTTATACTGAAGGGTGATTTGAATGGAAAGGTGAGTAATGTGGCAGTTGAGGGAATAATTGGTATACATGGGGTGTTCAGTGTTGTAAATGGAAATGGTGAAGAGCTTGTAGATATATGTGCTGAAAAAGGACTGGTGATTGGGAATACCTGGTTTAAAAAGCGAGATATACATAAGTATACGTATGTAAGTAGGAGAGATGGCCAGCGAGCGTTATTGGATTACGTGTTAATTGACAGGCGCGCGAAAGAGAGACTTTTGGATGTTAATGTGCTGAGAGGTGCAATTGGAGGGATGTCTGATCATTATCTAATGGAGGTTAAGGTGAAGATTTGTATGGGTTTTCAGAAAAGAAGAGTGAATGTTGGGGTGAAGAGGGTGGTGAGAGTAAGTGAGCTTGGGAAGGAGACTTGTGTGAGGAAGTACCAGGAGAGACTGAGTACAGGATGGAATAAGGTGAGAACAATGGAAGTAAGGGGAGTGGGGGAGGAATGGGATGTATTTAGGGAATCAGTGATGGCTTGCGCAAAAGATGCTTGTGGCATGAGAAGAGTGGGAGGTGGGTTGATTAGAAAGGGTAGTGAGTGGTGGGATGAAGAAGTAAGATAATTAGTGAAAGAGAAGAGAGAGGCATTTGGACGATTTTTGCAGGGAAAAAATGCAATTGAGTGGGAGATGTATAAAAGAAAGAGACAGGAGGTCAAGAGAAAGGTGCAAGAGGTGAAAAAGAGGGCAAATGAGAGTTGGGGTGAGAGAGTATCATTAAATTTTAGGGAGAATAAAAAGATGTTCTGGAAGGAGGTAAATAAAGTGCGTAAGACAAGGGAGCAAATGGGAACTTCACTGAAGGGCGCAAATGGGGAGGTGATAACAAGAAGTGGTGATGTGAGAAGGAGATGGAGTGAGTATTTTGAAGGTTTGTTGAATGTGTTTGATGATAGAGTGGCAGATATAGGGTGTTTTGGTCGAGGTGGTGTGCAAAGCGAGAGGATTAGGTAAAATGATTTGGTAAACAGAGAAGAGGTAGTAAAAGCTTTGCGGAAGATGAAAGCCGGCAAGGCAGCAGGTTTGGATGGTATTGCAGAGGAATCTATTAAAAAAGAGGGTGACTGTATTGTTGACTGGTTGGTAAGGTTATTTAATGTATGTATGACTCATGGTGAGGTGCCTGAGGATTGGCGGAATGCGTGCATAGTGCCATTGTACAAAGGCAAAGGGGATAAGAGTGAATGCTCAAATTACAGAGGTATAAGTTTGTTGAGTATTCCTGGTAAATTATATGGGAGGTTATTGATTGAGAGGGTGAAGGCATGTACAGAGCATCAGATTGGGGAAGAGCAGTGTGGTTTCAGAAGTGGTAGAGGATGTGTGGATCAGGCGTTTGATTTGAAGAATGTATGTGAGAAATACTTAGAAAGGCAAATGGATTTGTATGTAGCATTTATGGATCTGGAGAAGGCATATGATAGAGTTGATAGAGATGCTCTGTGGAAGGTATTAAGAATATATGGTGTGGGAGGCAAGTTGTTAGAAGCAGTGAAAAGTTTTTATCGAGGATGTAAGGCATGTGTACGTGTAGGAAGAGAGGAAAGTGATTGGTTCTCAGTGAATGTAGGTTTGCGGCAGGGGTGTGTGATGTCTCCATGGTTGTTTAATTTGTTTATGGATGGGGTTGTTAGGGAGGTGAATGCAAGAGTTTTGGAAAGAGGGGCAAGTATGAAGTCTGTTGTGGATGAGAGAGCTTGGGAAGTGAGTCAGTTGTTGTTCGCTGATGATACAGCGCTGGTGGCTGATTCATGTGAGAAACTGCAGAAGCTGGTGACTGAGTTTGGTAAAGTGTGTGAAAGAAGAAAGTTAAGAGTAAATGTGAATAAGAGCAAGGTTATTAGGTACAGTAGGGTTGAGGGTCAAGTCAACTGGGGGTAAGTTTGAATGGAGAAAAACTGCAGGAAGTAAAGTGTTTTAGATATCTGGGAGTGGATCTGGCAGCGGATGGAACCATGGAAGCGGAAGTGAATCATAGGGTGGGGAGGGGGCGAAAATCCTGGGAGCCTTGAAGAATGTGTGGAAGTCGTGAACATTATCTCGGAAAGCAAAAATGAGTATGTTTGAAGGAATAGTGGTTCCACAAATGTTGTATGGTTGCTAGGCGTGGGCTATGGATAGAGTTGTGCGCAGGATGGTGGATGTGCTGGAAATGAGATGTTTGAGGACAATTTGTGGTGTGATGTGGTTTGATCGAGTAAGTAATGTAAGGGTAAGAGAGATGTGTGGAAATAAAAAGAGCGTGGTTGAGAGAGCAGAAAAGGGTGTTTTGAAATGGTTTGGGCACATGGAGAGAATGAGTGAGGAAAGATTGACCAAGAGGATATATGTGTCGGAGGTGGAGGGATCGAGGAGAAGTGGGAGACCAAATTGGAGGTGGAAAGATGGAGTGAAAAAGATTTTGTGTGATCGGGGCCTGAACATGAAGGAGGGTGAAAGGCGGGCAAGGAATAGAGTGAATTGGATCGATGTGGTATACCGGGGTTGACGTGATGTCATTGGATTGAATCAGGGCCTATGAAGCGTCTTGGGTAAACCATGGAAAGTTGTGTGGGGCCTGGATGTGGAAAGGGAACTGTGGTTTCGGGCATTATTGCGTGACAGCTGGAGACTAAGTGTGAACGAATGGGGCCTTTTTTGTCTTTTCCTAGTGCTACCTCGCACACATGAGGGGGGAGGGGGATGGTATTCCATGTGTGGCGGGGTGGCGATGATAGTGAATAGGGGCAAACAGTGTGAATTGTGTGCATGGGTATATATGTATGTGTCTGTGTGTGTATATATATGTGTAAATTGAGATGTATAGGTATGTATATTTGTGTGTGTGGGCGTGTGTGTGTGTGCATCGTGTATGGGGGTGGGTTGTGCCATTTCTTTCGTCTGTTTCCTTGCGCTACCTCGCAAACGCGGGAGACAGCCACAAAGCAAAGCAAATATATATATATATATATATATATATATATATATATATATATATATATATATATATATATATATATATATATATATATATTTATATATATATATATATATATATATATATATATATATATATATATATATATATATATATATATATATATATATATTGGAAAGTTCCCTTGTCTTACGCACTTTATTTACCTCCTACCAAAACATCTTTTTATTCTCCCTAAAATTTAATGATACTCTCTCACCCCAACTCTCATCTGCCCTCTTTTTCACCTCTTGCACCTTTCTCTTGACCTGCTGCCTGTTTCTTTTATACATCTCCCACTCATTTGCATTATTTCCCTGCAAAAATCGTCCAAATGCCTCTCTCTTCTCTTTCACTAATAATCTTAATTCTTCATCCCATCACTCACTACCCTTTCTAATCTGTCAACCTCCCACGCTTCTCATGCCTCAAGCATCTTTCGCGCAAGCCATCACTGCTTCTCTAAATACATCCCATTCCTGCCCAACTCCCCTTTACCTCCTTTGTTCTCACCTTTTTCCATTCTGTTCTCAGTCTCTCCTGGTACTTCCTCACACAAGTCTCCTTCTCAAGCTCACTTACTCTCACCATTCTCTTCACCCTAATATTCTCTCATCTTTTCTGAAAACCCCTACAAATCTTCACCTTCGCCTCCACAAGATAATGATCAGACATCCCTCCAGTTGCATCTCTCAGCACATTAACATCCAAAAGTCTCTCTTTCGCGCGCCTATCAATTAACACGTAATACAATAACGCTGTCTGGTCATCTCCCCTACTTGCATATGTACACTTATGTATATGTTTCTTTTTAAACCAGGTATTCCCAATCACTAGTCCTTTTTCAGCACATAAATCTAAAAGCTCTTCACCATTTCCATTTACAACACTGAACACCCCATGTATACCCATATATATATATATATATATATATATATATATATATATATATATATATATATATATAGGAGGGCAGGGAATGGAGTGGGTTGCATCGATGTGGTGTACCGGTGTTGACGTGCTGTCAGTGGATTGAATCAGGGCATGTGAAGCGTCTGGGGTAAACATGGAAAGCTGTGTAGGTATGTATATTTGCGTGTGTGGACGTATGTATATACATGTGTATGGGGGTGGGTTGGACCATTTCTTTCGTCTGTTTCCTTGCGCTACCTCGCAAACGCGGGAGACACCGACAAAGCAAAAAAAAAAAAAAAAAAAAATATATATATATATATATATATATATATATATATATATATATATATATATATATATATATATATATATATATATATATATATATATATATATATATATATATATATATATATATGCGATATGAAATTGGCAGGAACACTGTATTCTGTGTAACCCTTCTTGTGGCAGCCGTCCAGACTGATAACGGGAGATACATATGAATATGAGGAGAAAAAGGTCACTCTTCCCTGTTGTTTTGTTCACCTTGGAGCCACGACTCAAGGACGGGTTCAGACGGGATACGAGATTCACATCATGTCCACCTCGTTAGCTCTCTTATGCAAGATTCATTACCCAGGTCCCGTGAGCACATCCTCCGTCATTAGCTTTTTCCCTCGGTGAATCTGTTGGTCCACAGACCAGGTTGTTTGGTGACCTACAGGGGAGTGAAAGTGATCCATCATCCGGGAGCCCACACCTGTCTGACAGAACCCACCTGTCAGGGAGGGAGGGAGGAATGGAGGAGGTTGGCCATCTTCAGGCCAGTAGTCAGCGCTCTCGGTGCGTCTGTCTGTCTTCATCCTCGCGTCACATGACGACTACACTATGTTGCTTTTATGTCTAATTACTTGTAAAGTACACTTGTTGCCCTATTCTCAACCTTCTATGTATGTACCGTGTCCTTACTATATATATGTATATATAAACTGAGAGGTATTAAGAATGGATAAGAAGAGAAGCACTAAGATAACAGAGGAATTAGTGATACATCAATATTAGATATAAATGAAAAGCACAAGAGAGACGCCTAGCTAGGAGACCTAAAATGTGGTGGATTAAGAGCACTCAGAGCTCGCTCGAAAGGAGTGGGAAGACAGAGAGACTAGGATAGGAACGAGTGTTGAATACTGACTGGAAGGCTGGTGGCTGAAAGAATTCCATAAGTCTACCTGACATCTGATAAGATCAAAAAAGGTGTACATCTTGGCGCACGTCTGGTCTGTGTCGTAGACAGCAAATAGTTTTCCATGGCGTAGAAGTACAAGTTGATTTTGCTTATATCTGGATAGTCACGAATGGGTGGAGTCGACCTGGCAAAACCTATTACATTAGATCTCCTGGCCAGTGAACTATGTTTATATGATGGACTGAGATAGTCCCATAGAGAAGACGAGGACGCGAGAACCTGGCAACCCAAAGTCTAGCTGCCCCTCTCAAGCGCAGTACTGTAGCGCATCTATGAGCGCGGCATGCCGTCATCACCTGATGAACAGTAGGAGAGGAGTATAAACACAAGACTGGGAATTGAGATCATGTGTGTGTGTGTGTGTGTGTGTGTGTGTGTGTGTGTGTGTGTGTGTGTGTGTGTGTGTGTGTGTGTGTGTGTGTGTGTGTGTGTGTGTGTGTGTGTGTGTGTGTGTGTGTGTGTGTCCCAGCAACATAATTAACACTGGACCCTGGACGTATGTGTCCTGCCATTACCGTCAACAGTTAACAAGAAGATTCCGGCAGTTTAACCCCAGGAACAAAATTTATGAGCAAAATGTGAAAGGTTTAAGATCAAGATAGTGTAGGTCCCGGTGCGATCCTCTGTGGGAGGTCTCCTTCCTAAGTTGTCGTTTATGTCCCCTTTACGTCCCTTGTGTTGGGTCTCCATCACGATAATGGTGCAGACCCGACTACTGTGTCGGCCGACTCTCTTGATAACAGCTCTCAGGTAAGATTCAGACCGACGTGTGTCCAGGATAGTTATTTACTGTTTTCCAAGACGTTGGCTGTATCCTTGAACGCATTGCCAGGCACATATGGATTATTTTCTACTGAACAACAGTACTGCGCCTCTGTCAGAAATAAAGCACAGGGCCACTCAATCTCGTCTACAGTTAAAATCATCGTCCCAGGTGGGTTGATCACTCCAGCAGATAACCCCAGCGATAAGACGGATATTATGTTGGGTACTAATTGGTTGCCGTCTCCCGGCCCCAGAGGCACAGATGACTACATGCTGAATGTGGCCTCATTAAGGAGAGTCTGCGTGGCTTGGTCGTTCATGATGCCCGGGACTTTCTCACCTGTCAGGTTGGCACAGTCGCTCCCATGAGGGTCACTGCATGATACTGGAGACAGAGAATGATGGCAGTGAAGTACAAAACTAGAATGATTAAAGTAGATCTATCCTCGCTGGTATGAGTGGAAGCATGTGTAAGGGAGAGGGCGAGGATCCTGCCGTCGGTGACCCAGATGCGTCTGCGAGTCCCAGTGTAATCAGTGACGTCACGTGATGAATCAACCAACTAAGGCCATCTGTGCGGCCAGTCATGAACGCCACCCCGGGAACCAAACCTCGACCCTGTTAGACCTGTTGAACCTTTCCAGCCTAAGAACACACAGAGGATTTCTTATAAAAAAATTGAATTGAGAGTTGCACAGCAGTTCTGTAGACTCCACATTCATACACACTTTGCAACCCCCATAACGCAGTTGTCTTCTCTAAACCCAAGCGTGTACAGCCTCAAAAAATTGCAAAGAAATCTATAACTCCACAAAGAACCTTTTGTTTGCGCTCCCGTCACCAGTGACATCGGGAACTCGCTCATTTTCCACATAAACAACTGAGGGTGAGAGGCACAAAACTGAATGGCTCTAGTGATGTACAGCTTTCCATTTTCCTAAACATCGATAAGGCTCACCTGTTCTTCTCACCCCATCCTTAATCTTGCACGATCCTCTCTCATCACCCTCGATACGGATTTACCAACCCTCTCTCTCTCTACACTCAACGAGGTCATTCCATTCTTCGTCCCTCATCTTGGGCCCCTCCCTCATCTACCTCCCTACGGGACTTTTCTACTCCCTCCCCATTCTCGAGGGGACGATTGCACTCTTTTTTCCATGGCTAAGTTGGGTACTCCTCACTCTTCCTGCCTCATCCTTGACAGGGTTTTCCCATTTCTTCTCAACCATACTATCCAGCTTCAGTAAGGTAGGACCCTGTCGCTCCTCCTCCTGTCCTTCATCCCACTCCCAGTGAGGCATTCCCTGGAGTCTAAGATGACCTTCCCATACCCTCCCCACAAATGAAGGATCCATCCTACTCTTCTCTCTCCACGCTCGACAGGGTCCTTCTTTTCTTTCCTGTCTGTGCTGGACGGTCCCATACATAGCTGATATTGTGAATCAGTTTACTGTCACACAGTCATCACGATTAACTCTCTTTCCCTTCCATCTGACAGACTAAACTTTTTTTGTTGCCAAGAGCAAAGCCAACAGCATTCCTTCCCATGTGGATCTTGGCGTAGCACCCTCCGCTATACTCTGGATGTTTGCCGGCCAGCTGATGAATCAACCTTAATGACATATTCCATTTACCACGGCCATTGCCTTCCTTTTGGCATCAAGTTCAAGAGATCCTGAGCTGAGGCCCGATAGCCAACCTATTGCTTATTTCATCCTGAAGAGTTTGAAGAGTGACGGTGGAGAATTGCCACGCGAGTTTAATTCTTTGCTCTACCAGTGTCTATTGTTCGCAGATGACATAGAGGCACCCTTGGCCATTAGCGCTGACATTTACCACACCCTGATCCTTGGGTTCAGATGTTCCTTGGTATTCTGATCTCCCACATCGTAAATCTCATGTTCTGATCTCTCATGCTTTCACTACTATGTTCTGATTTATCTCTTCCCAACCTTGGCGTTCTGATCTCCCATCTTTGGTTCTTCTGAGTTAATCTACCATTCCCTGAAGCTTGTGTTCTGATCAATCAGGTTATAAGTCTTTTGTTCAGATAGGCCTACGGAGCCCTCGCTTTTTGTGTACTGATGTACAACACTGAAACTCTTCTGTTCTGATGTATCATGCCCCAGTCTCTATGTTCTGATCTCCTTTGCTAAGAGTCTCATGTTCTAACGAGTCACTCTCCAATTCCTGCATTCTGATCCAGCAAGCCCAGTAATTTGTATATAATCAAGCAAGTCTTAATTCCTTTCCTTTGACTTGCTACACCATAGCTCTCAGGATCTAATATACCATGCCGTAACGTTCTGTGATCTGATAAGAAACATTGTAACTGTTTCGTCCAGACGTGTCTACCATACTCTTACATCTTTGTTCTGATCTGCCATGTGTTAGCTGTTTTGTTCTGTTCCGTCAAGTACTAACCCTTGAACATCTGATCTATGACACCCTAAGCGTCACACCTTATTATGCCTCACCCTCGCTCTTGCCTGATGTCTCGCTAAACCCTTGTGTTCTGCTCTACCACATCCGAAATACATTTTCAGTTTTGTGTTCTTAACTGCATCAACATATGTTTTGAAAATATCACCGAACCCGAGATGTTTTGGTCCGTTTGCGCTCAAGTAACCATGGATGACAGCCCATGAAACATCAAAACTGGTAAAAAAGTGGGTCAAGGGAAGACATATTATCTGTATAAGATGATCAAATGCCATGACAAAGTTTACATCGAATAGCTTTTCAAAATTAGACGACATGGAACATAAGGACGCAACAGGAACACAGGTGGAAAAGATATACGAAAAGTGACGGAAAACCTCAAAAGTTTATGAGTGATGATAAGAAGCATTAAAGGGGGGACCCTCGAATGTTAAGCTTCATCTAACACACACACACACACACACACACACACACACACACACATCACTACCTGTCATTGCTTCCCCCTTTTCTCCTCCATCGATGTTCCCATTTGTTCTCTTGTCTTTCGCACATTATTTACACCCACCGAAAAGATTATTCTATTTACCTTCCCTAAGATTTAACGATACTCTTTCACCTAAAACTCATTTGCCATCTGCCCACCTTCCACTCATTCTCTCCTGGTGTCTCCTTACACAAGTCTCCATTCCAAGCTCATTTACTTTCACCACTCTCTTCTTCCCGACATTTTCTCTTCTTTTTCGAAAACCTCTACAAATCTTCACCTTCGCCTCCAAAAGATAGTGATCAGACATCCCACCAGCTGCCCTTCCCGGCAGCTCTACATCCAAAAGTCTCTCTTTTACATGTTTATCTATTAACACGTAATCTAATAATGCCCTTTGACCATCTATCTTACTCATATACGTATACTTGTGTATATCTCTTTTTAAACCAGGTTTTCCCAATCACCATTCTTTTTCCAGCACATGAATCCACAAGCTCCTCACCACTTCCATTCACAACACTTGAATACCCTATCCATATCCATTATACCCTTAACTACCACATTACTAACCTTCGTGTTCATATCATCCACTGATAATACCCGGTTTGGTGCACCAAACTTAGCTGCTCCAAAAACACTTGTCTCTCATGACCTTTCTTCTCATGAAGAGGTGCATGAGCACCCATCTCCCGGTATCTACTTTCAGTTTTACACACATCAATCTAGAATTTACTTCCTGGCACTCTATAACACTCCCACAACTGCTTCAGGAGTAGTGCTACTCCTTCCTTACCTTTTGTCCTCTCACCAATCCCTGACTTTACTCCCAAGATGTCTCCAAACCAGTCTTCTCCTTTACCCTTGAGTTTCGATTCACTCAAAGTCAAAACATCTAGGTTTCTTTCCTTTCTTTTCATCTTGGATATATTCACAAATATTCAGATACCCCAGTCTGAGCCTTCCAGAACGATGAGTACTCCCTGCTACATTTCTTCTGTTTCATACTTTAGAAATTTAAATACAAGAAAGGGAAGGTTTCTACCAACCAGCTCCCGCCCCCTTCAGTTACCTTCTATGAAAAGCAGGGGATAATCGCGAAGTATTCTTTTTCTATATCCCAAGGGCTATTTATATATATATATATATATATATATATATATATATATATATATATATATATATATGCATATATACCTATTCATAGTGATTAGTAACTGTCTTCCGCGTTAGCAAGGGAGCGCAAGGAAACAGACGGAAGAATGGCCTAACCCACCCGCATAAACATGTATATACATAAACACCCACACACGCACATATACGTACCTATACATTTCAACGTATGCATACATATACATACACAGTCATATATATATATGTATATATATATATATATATATATATATATATATATATATATATATATATATATATATATATATATATCTTTTTTTTTTTTTGCTTTGTCGCTGTCTCCCGCGTTTGCGAGGTAGCGCAAGGAAACAGACGAAAGAAATGGCCCAACCCACCCCCATACACATATATATACATACGTCCACACACGCAAATATACATACCTACACAGCTTTCCATGGTTTACCCCAAACGCTTCACATGCCTTGATTCAATCCACTGACAGCACGTCAACCCCGGTATACCACATCGCTACAATTCACTCTATTCCTTGCCCTCCTTTCACCCTCCTGCATGTTCAGGCCCCGATCACACAAAATCTTTTTCACTCCATCTTTCCACCTCCAATTTGGTCTCCCTCTTCTCCTCGTTCCCTCCACCTCCGACACATATATCCTCTTGGTCAATCTTTCCTCACTCATTCTCTCCATGTGCCCAAACCATTTCAAAACACCCTCTTCTGCTCTCTCAACCACGCTCTTTTTATTTCCATACATCTCTCTTACCCTATTATTACTTACTCAATCAAACCACCTCACACCACATATTGTCCTCAAGCATCTCATTTCCAGCACATCCACCCTCCTGCGCACAACTCTTTCCATAGCCCACGCCTCGCAACCATATATCATTGTTGGAACCACTATTCCTTCAAACATACCCATTTTTGCTTTCCGAGATAATGTTCTCGACATCCACACATTCTTCAAGGCTCCCAGAATTTTCGCCCCCTCCCCCACCTTATGATTCACTTCCGCTTCCATGGTTCCATCCGCTGCCAAATCCACTCCCAGATATCTAAAACACTTCACTTCCTCCAGTTTTTCTCCATTTACTTTCTCCCAATTGACTTGAACCTCAACCTTACTGTACCTAATAACCTTGCTCTTATTCACATTTACTCTCAACTTTCTTCTTTCACACACTTTACTAAACTCATTCACCAGCTTCTACAGATTCTCACATGAATCAGCCACCAGCGCTGGAACATCAGCGAACAACTGACTCACTGTCCAAGCTCTCACACCCACAACAGACTGCATACTTGCCCCTCTTTCCAAAACTCTTGCATTAACCTCCCTAACAACCCCATCCATAAACAAATTAAACAACCATGGAGACATCATATACCCCTGCCGCAAACCTACATTCACTGAGAACCAATCACTTTCCTCTCTTTCAACACGTACACATGCCTTACATCCTCGATAAAAACTTTTCACTGCTTCTAACAACTTGCCTCCCACACCATATATTCTTAGTACCTTCCACAGAGCATCTCTATCAACTATATCATATGCCTTCTCCAGATCCATAAATGCTACATACAAATCCATGTGCTTTTCTAAGTATTTCTCACATACATTCTTCAAAGCAAACGCCTGATCCACACATCCTCTACCACTTCTGAAACCACACTGCGCTTCCCCAATCTGATAATCTATACATGCTGTCACCCACTCAATCAATACCCTCCCATATAATTTCCCAGGAATACTCAACAAACTTATACCTCTGTAATTTGAGCACTTATTCTTATCCCCATTGCCTTTATACAATGGCACTATGCACGCATTCCGCCAGTCGTCAGGCACCTCACCATGAATCATACATACATTAAATAACCTTACCAACCAGTCAACAATACAGTCACCCCCCTTTTTTAATAATTTGCACTGCACTACCATCCAAACCTGCTGCCTTGCCGGTTTTCATCTTCCGCAAAGCTTTTACTACCTCTAAATATATATATATATATATATATATATATATATATATAAATAAATTATACATTTCCTTTTTTTCCATAGCCAGAGGTTGAACCATTATGTGACATTCATTTTTTTCATTCATTTCAAGCTAGAAGTTTCAGTTTTCTAAATTGTTTCTTACATTTTTCATATGTATATATATGTGTGTGTGTGTGTGTGTGTATATGTGCGTATGTATGTGTATGTGTGTGTATGTGTGTATGTATATATATATGTATATTATCCCTGGGGATAGGGGTGAAAGAATACTTCCCACGTATTCCTCGCGTGTCGTAGAAAGCGACTAGAGGGGACGGGAGCGGGGGGCCAGAAATCCTCCCCTCCTTGTATTAACTTTCTAAAATGGGAAACAGAAGAAGGAGTCACGCGGGGAGTGCTCATTCTCCTCGAAGGCTCAGAGTGGGGTGCCTAAATGTGTGTGGATGTAACCAAGATGTGAAAAAAGGAGAGATAGGTAGTATGTTTGAGGAAAGGAACCTGGATGTTTTGGCTCTGAGTGAAACGAAGCTCAAGGGTAAAGGGGAAGAGTGGTTTGGGAATGTCTGGGGAGTAAAGTCAGGGGTTAGTGAGAGGACAAGAGCAAGGGAAGGAGTAGCGATACTCCTGAAACAGGAGTTGTGGGAGTATGTGATAGAGTGTAAGAAAGTAAATTCTCGATTAATATGGGTAAAACTGAAAGTTGATGGAGAGAGGTGGGTGATTATTGGTGCATATGCACCTGGGCATGAGAAGAAAGATCAAGAGAGGCAAGTGTTTTGGGAGCAGCTGAATGAGTGTGTTAGTGGTTTTGATGCACGAGACCGGGTTATAGTGATGGGTGATTTGAATGCAAAGGTGAGTAATGTGGCAGTTGACGGAATAATTGGTATACATGGGGTGTTCAGTGTTGTAAATGGAAATGGTGAAGAGCTTGTAGATTTATGTGCTGAAAAAGGACTGATGATTGGGAATACCTGGTTTAAAAAGCGAGATATACATAAGTATACTTATGTAAGTAGGAGAGATGGCCAGAGAGCGTTATTGGATTACGTGTTAATTGACAGGCGTGCGAAAGAGAGACTTTTGGATGTTAATGTGCTGAGAGGTGCAACTGGAGGGATGTCTGATCATTATCTTGTGGAGGCTAAGGTGAAGATTTGTATGGGTTTTCAGAAAAGAAGAGTGAATGTTGGGGTGAAGAGGGTGGTGAGAGTAAGTGAGCTTGAGAAGGAGACCTGTGTGAGGAAGTACCAGGAGAGACTGAGTACAGAATGGAAAAAGGTGAGAACGATGGAAGCAAGGGGAGTGGGGTAGGAATGGGTTGTATTTAGGGAATCAGTGATGGATTGCGCAAAAGATGCTTGTGGCATGAGAAGAGTGGGAGGTGGGCTGATTAGAAAGGGTAGTGAGTGGTGGGATGAAGAAGTAAGAGTATTAGTGAAAGAGAAGAGAGAGGCATTTGGACGATTTTTGCAGGGAAAAAATGCAATTGAGTGGGAGATGTATAAAAGAAAGAGACAGGAGGTCAAGAGAAAGGTGCAAGAGGTGAAAAAAAGGGCAAATGAGAGTTGGGGTGAGAGAGTATCATTAAATTTTAGGGAGAATAAAAGATGTTCTGGAAGGAGGTAAATAAAGTGCGTAAGACAAGGGAGCAAATGGGAACTTCAGTGAAGGGCGCAAATGGGGAGGTGATAACAAGTAGTGGTGATGTGAGAAGGAGATGGAGTGAGTATTTTGAAGGTTTGTTGAATGTGTTTGATGATAGAGTGGCAGATATAGGGTGTTTTGGTCGAGGTGGTGTGCAAAGTGAGAGGGTTAGGGAAAATGATTTGGTAAACAGAGAAGAGGTAGTGAAAGCTTTGCGGAAGATGAAAGCCGGCAAGGCAGCAGGTTTGGATGGTATTGCAGTGGAATTTATTAAAAAAGGGGGTGACTGTATTGTTGACTGGTTGGTAAGGTTATTTAATGTATGTATGACTCATGGTGAGGTGCCTGAGGATTGGCGGAATGCGTGCATAGTGCCATTGTACAAAGGCAAAGGGGATAAGAGTGAGTGCTCAAATTACAGAAGTATAAGTTTGTTGAGTATTCCTGGTAAATTATATGGGAGGGTATTGATGGAGAGGGTGAAGGCACGTACAGAGCATCAGATTGGGGAAGAGCAGTGTGGTTTCAGAAGTGGTAGAGGATGTGTGGATCAGGTGTTTGCTTTGAAGAATGTATGTGAGAAATACTTAGAAAAGCAAATGGATTTGTATGTAGCATTTATGGATCTGGAGAAGGCATATGATAGAGTTGATAGAGATGCTCTGTGGAAGGTATTAAGAATATATTGTGTGGGAGGCAAGTTGTTAGAAGCAGTGAAAAGTTTTTATCGAGGATGTAAGGCATGTGTACGTGTAGGAAGAGAGGAAAGTGATTGGTTCTCAGTGAATGTAGGTTTGCGGCAGGGGTGTGTGATGTCTCCATGGTTGTTTAATTTGTTTATGGATGGGGTTGTTAGGGAGGTAAATGCAAGAGTTTTGGAAAGAGGGGCAAGTATGAAGTCTGTTGGGGATGAGAGAGCTTGGGAAGTGAGTCAGTTGTTGTTCACTGATGATACAGCGCTGGTGGCTGATTCATGTGAGAAACTGCAGAAGCTGGTGACTGAGTTTGGTAAAGTGTGTGGAAGAAGAAAGTTAAGAGTAAATGTGAATAAGAGCAAGGTTATTAGGTACAGTAGGGTTGAGGGTCAAGTCAATTGGGAGGTGAGTTTGAATGGAGAAAAACTGGAGGAAGTGAAGTGTTTTAGATATCTGGGAGTGGATCTGGCAGCGGATGGAACCATGGAAGCGGAAGTGGATCATAGGGTGGGGGAGGGGGCGAAAATTCTGGGGGCCTTGAAGAATGTGTGGAAGTCGAGAACATTGTCTCGGAAAGCAAAAATGGGTATGTTTGAAGGAATAGTGGTTCCAACAATGTTGTATGGTTGCGAGGCGTGGGCTATGGATAGAGTTGTGCGCAGGAGGATGGATGTGCTGGAAATGAGATGTTTGAGGACAAAATGTGGTGTGAGGTGGTTTGATCGAGTGAGTAACGTAAGGGTGAGAGAGATGTGTGGAAATAAAAAGAGCGTGGTTGAGAGAGCAGAAGAGGGTGTTTTGAAGTGGTTTGGGCACATGGAGAGGATGAGTGAGGAAAGATTGACCAAGAGGATATATGTGTCGGAGGTGGAGGGAGCAAGGAGAAGAGGGAGACCAAATTGGAGGTGGAAAGATGGAGTGAGAAAGATTTTGTGTGATCGGGGCCTGAACATGCAGGAGGGTGAAAGGAGGGCAAGGAATAGAGTGAATTGGAGCGATGTGGTATACCGGGGTTGACGTGCTGTCGGTGGATTGAATCAGGGCATGTGAAGCGTCTGGGGTAAACCATGGAAAGCTGTGTAGGTATGTATATTTGCGTGTGTGGACGTATGTATATACATGTGTATGGGGGGGGGTTGGGCCATTTCTTTCGTCTGTTTCCTTGCGCTACCTCGCAAACGCGGGAGACAGCGACAAAGTATAAAAAAAAAAAAAAAAAATATATATGTGTATACATCCACTCTTGCTGCCTTCATCCATTCTCGTCGCCATCCCGCCACTCATGAGATGGCACCCCCCCCCCCCCCCCCTTCCCGCGGGGTAGAGCCAGGAAAAGACAACAAAGGCCACATTCGTTCACACCCAGTCTCCAACTGTCATGTGTAATTCACCGAAACCACAACTCCTTTTCCATATCTAAGCACCACACAACTTTCCATGGTGTACCCAAGACGCTTCACATGCCCTGGTTCAATCCATTGAGAGCACGTCGACCCCGGTATACCACATCTGTCCAATTCACTCTATTCCTTGCATGCCTTTCCCCCTCCTGTATATTCAGGTCCCGATCGCTCAAAATCTTTTCCACTCCATCCATCCACCTCCAATTTCGTCTCCCACTTCTCGTTCCCTCTACCTTTGACACATATATACTCTTTGTCAATCTTTCCTCACTCATTCTCTCCATGTGACCAAACTTTTTCAATACACCCTCTTCTGCTCTCTCAACCACACTCTTTTCATTACCATACATCTCTCTTACCCTTTCATTACTTACTTTATCAAAGCACCTTACACAACATAATGTCCTCAAACATCTCATTTCCAACGCATCCACCCTCCTCCACGCAACCCTATATGTAGCCCACGCCTCGCAGCTATATAACATTTTTGGAACCACTATTTCTTTAAACATACCCATTTTTGCTCTCCAAGATAACGTTCTCGCCTTCCACACATTTCCAGATCCATAATTGCTTCATGCAAATCCATCTGTTTTGGTAAGTATTTCTCACACATTTTTCAAAGCAAACACCTTCATCCACACATCCTCTGCATCTTCTAAAACCACACTGCTCTTCCCCAATCTAATGCTCTGTACATACCTTTACCCTCTCAATCAGTACCCTCCTATATGATTTCCTTGAAATATTCAATAAACTTATACCTCTGAAATTTTAACACTCACCTTTATCCCCTTTGCCTTTGTACAATGGCACTATGCATGCATTCTGCCAATCCTCAGGCACTTCACTTCACAATAAACCATACATACACTGAATATCCTTACCAACCAGTCAACAGCACAGTCACCCCTCTTTTGATAAATTCCACTGCAATATCATCCAAACCTGCCTCCATGCCGACTTTCATCTTCCGCAAAGCTTTCATTAGCTCTTCTTTGTTTACCAAACCATTCCCCCTGACCCCTCTCACTTCGCACACCACCTCGACCAAAACACCCTATATCTGTCACTCTATCATCAAACACATTCAACAAACCTTCAAAATACTCAATCCATCTCCTCACTTCTTCACTACTTGTTATTACCTCCCACTTAACCCCCTTCACCGATGTTCCCATTTGTTCTCTTATCTTACGCACTTTATGTATATATATATATATATATATATATATATATATATATATATATATATATATATATATATATATATATATATATATATATATATATATATATATATATATATATATATATATATATATATATATATATATATATATATATATATATATGTATATATATATACATGTATCAGGAATCTACAAAACAGAGAAGAAACTGCCGCACAATACTTGGATATGAAATGTAAAACGCAAATGAAATGTATAAGAAACATGCTTGGAAAAAGCACATCATACATAAAATGTAACGGAAAAAAAGCAACGATACAGATTAAGAAAATCATGACTGGTAGTATAAGTTACAATTTAGATACAAAATAAGGAAACCGAAGTTTAGAAACCTTACAGTTGAGGAAGCAGAACAATATTAAACGAGATTGGCATACAGACAGTTCATCACTAATGACACTAAGTTGTGCCAGACGAGATCGTTATCATCTGGGTGTGCAGTTGAGGTAAGATCGGGTTCATCTAATTCTCTTTGACTTTCCTAACCCAGAAAAACCACCGTAACCGATTCCAAGAACCTTCAGGCATAAGATTTACAACAGAGTTCTATAATAATGGTAAATTTCCTTTCTTGGGAGTAATGGGGCTTTGAAGCAAACCTTCAATTTGTCTCTTTCGTTCTGGATGCCACCAAGTCACTCTAATGGCCTTTGGTGCCACCAAAGGGGCTCTTAATAAAACCTTCAATTTTCCTTTTTGGTTCTGGATGCCGCCAAGCCATTCTTTCTTCAATGACATTTACAGAAAGCCCTCTAACCCACGTAGATATATGAATGGAATAAGTGAATGCACTCATAATTACAGGCGGAGTGTCATTCGTGAATACTTGAGGAGAGCGATCAAGGTGTGCTCAACCTGGCAGCTTCTACACCAAGAACTCCGACGTGTCCGGCAAATGTTAATTAACAAAGGAGATTGAAATATCGAATTGGTTACCATTGTGAACAACATACTTGAGGAACATTTCGTGGTAAAGAGACTGCCAGAAAGCGACTATTAAAGTTTGCTGCAGGAACACATTTACGACAACATATCGAAAGGAGGAGAAGGTCTTGCGAGATATTGTGGCTAGAAAATGCAAGGTGATTGATGAAGACAAAGATATCTTTCTGATGATATGTTACAGCAATCCGAAAACACGTTCGCTCGTACTGAGCAATAATATGGTAGGTCGCTCTGGAAGTTTGAATCGTACCGATGTGGTGTATGAGTACCGATGTAATATTGGGGACTGTCAGCCCCACCACATAAACTACATCATGCACCCTGAGCTGTTTCCCTCCACTCACAAGAAGGTGGAATTAAACATCATGAACAAAAGACTAACGAGGGATATCATAGTGAATAACACCAAAATTATTACTAGTCGCAGTGATCGGAGGAGACTACAGATATTAGAAGCCATTCACATTAGAGAGAAAACACCTGTCATCAACATCCAGACAAATATGACCACCACCATACAGCTCTGTGATGACCCGCCTATAGTATGTAGACTTAATGACATTTTAAGACAGGTGGAACACGTCAATGACCCGCCACAAGCTAGTGAATCCTCCATTTGTGGACACGAGGAACGCTTCAATGACTCACCCGGTCCTGGTTTACGAAGGTCAGAAAGAATCAAACGAGCCTGACCTGACCTCAACTCCACACCTGGACAATAACGGTCTCGTTTGACATAACTTAGTGTATTTAGTAACGTTCTATGCTTCCTCAACTGTAAGTTTTTTCTATATTTGTTTCCATATCTATCATTTGATTTGTAAGTCATACTACTTATCATGATATTGGAGATTTCTATCGTTTCTAGTGTTTTCCCTTACTTTTTAGGTGCTATGTACTGTGATTTTTTTCTGAGTACGTTTCTTATATACATATTGTTTGTGCTTTACGTTTCATATCCAAGTTTTGTGACGCAGTTGTTTCTCTTTTTTTGTAGATTCCTGATGATGCATATGTGAAGGTGAAAGCTTGATTGGAACAAAGTGGATGCTTTTGGGCAACTGGTGTTTGAGCCCACAGCTAATGGCAGAATGATACTGAGAAAATTAGAAAACATAGGAGAGAAGATTGATAACTAAATATGGTGTTTTATTCAGTTCTATGTGCATTAGAGAAAACCTATACACACTATATATATATATATATATATATATATATATATATATATCTTTTTCTTTCATACTATTCGCCATTTCCCGCGTTAGCGAGGTAGCGTTAAGAACAGAGGACTGGGCCTTTGAGGGAATATCCTCACCTGGCCCCCTTCTCTGTTCCGTCTTTTGGAAAATTAAAAAAAAAAACGAGAGGGGAGGATTTCCAGCCCCCCGCTCCCTTCCCTTTTAGTCGCCTTCTAAGACACGCAGGGAATACGTGGGAAGTATTCTTTCTCCCCTATCCCCAAGGATGATATATATATATATATATATATATATATATATATATATATATATATATATATATATATATATATATATATATATATATATATACATACATATATATATATATATATATATATATATATATATATATATATATATATATATATATATATATATATATATATATATATATATATATATATATACTTCCCACGTATTCCCTGCGTGTCGTAGAAGGCGACTAAAAGGGGAGGGAGCGGGTGGCTGGAAATCCTCCCCTTTCTTGTTTTTTTTTTTTTATTTTTTAATTTTCCAAAAGAAGGAACAGAGAAGGGGGTCAGGTGAGGATATTCCCTCTAAGGCCCAGTTCTCTGTTCTTAACGCTACCTCGCTAACGCGGGAAATGGCAAATAGTATGAAAAAAAAAATATATATATATATATATATATATATATATGGTAGGTCTCACTGAATGGGAACTATACGCTCCTGAATATGTGACTGTAGAGCGAGTTTTCGTTCAGTGGGACATATTTTCCCATAAGGTATTATCTTACAAGGCGAGATGCGATCCAGGCCAAATGTGCTTCAACCAAGAGAGTTGACACTCACAAACTTAATTTGACATGTGTATTTTTTTTTCTTTGTTATAATCATTATGAGTTTTGCGCTAACCATAGCGATCTAGACACAAAATATACCCGAACAACAACATCTTAGCACACTGAAATGTCACCAACTTTGTTCTGTCTTTGATTTTCTCCTCTCGGGTAATGATAGGATATCCAGTTGACAAAACTAAGCCAGTAGCTCTGCAGACAGGACTCAGATTTTACCTCCTTCCATTCCCGGCAGTATATCCAATCTCAGCTTCCAGATAATGGTCTAACATGTCATTCTTGGAAGACGTTATCATTGTGTCTCCTGTGCTGCTCGGTAAGTATCTTCATCACTAGAGTGGCGATCGTTGCAGTGGTAATTGCCTCTGTTGGAACTCTTCATTGTTGTAGACGATCGCTGTGATAATCATAACGATGAAAAAAAAAGATGAAAAGCGATGCACGTTCAAGTTAAGATACAACTGGAATCTAAATCGCTGCAAAATTGTCTGGATTCTCTTAGCCAACGAGGCTGGGTCGCCCTGCCACTCATCTCTCTTGTGACTGTTGCTCGTTAAAGCGAATGGATGCTAGCTCAGCAAGATTCTATACCCTAAATGAGCTCGTTAATGTGAATTTTCGTCAAGCGAAACGAATGCTGTTTAGAAAGGGTAGTGAGTGGTGGGATGAAGAAGTAAGAGTATTAGTGAAAGAGAAGAGGGAGGCATTTGGACGATTTTTGCAGGGAAAAAATGCAATTGAGTGGGAGAAGTATAAAAGAAAGAGACAAGAGGTCAAGAGAAAGGTGCAAGAGGTGAAAAAAAGGGCAAATGAGAGTTGGGGTGAGAGACTATCAGTAAATTTTAGGGAGAATAAAAAGATGTTCTGGAAGGAGGTAAATAGGGTGCGTAAGACAAGAGAGCAAATGGGAACTTCAGTGAAGGGCGTAAATGGGGAGGTGATAACAAGTAGTGGTGATGTGAGAAGGAGATGGAATGAGTATTTTGAAGGTTTGTTGAATGTGTCTGATGACAGAGTGGCAGATATAGGGTGTTTTGGTCGAGGTGGTGTGCAAAGTGAGAGGGTTAGGGAAAATGATTTGGTAAACAGAGAAGAGGTAGTAAAAGCTTTGCGGAAGATGAAAGCCGGCAAGGCAGCAGGTTTGGATGGTATTGCAGTGGAATTTATAAAAAAAGGGGGTGACTGTATTGTTGACTGGTTGGTAAGGTTATTTAATGTATGTATGACTCATGGTGAGGTGCCTGAGGATTGGCGGAATGCGTGCATAGTGCCATTGTACAAAGGCAAAGGGGATAAGAGTGAGTGCTCAAATTACAGAGGTATAAGTTTGTTGAGTATTCCTGGTAAATTATATGGGAGGGTATTGATTGAGAGGGTGAAGGCATGTACAGAGCATCAGATTGGGGAAGAGCAGTGTGGTTTCAGAAGTGGTAGAGGATGTGTGGATCAGGTGTTTGCTTTGAAGAATGTATGTGAGAAATACTTAGAAAAGCAAATGGATTTGTATGTAGCATTTATGGATCTGGAGAAGGCATATGATAGAGTTGATAGAGATGCTCTGTGGAAGGTATTAAGAATATATGGTGTGGGAGGAAAGTTGTTAGAAGCAGTGAAAAGTTTTTATCGAGGATGTAAGGCATGTGTACGTGTAGGAAGAGAGGAAAGTGATTGGTTCTCAGTGAATGTAGGTTTGCGGCAGGGGTGTGTGATGTCTCCATGGTTGTTTAATTTGTTTATGGATGGGGTTGTTAGGGAGGTAAATGCAAGAGTCTTGGAAAGAGGGGCAAGTATGAAGTCTGTTGGGGATGAGAGAGCTTGGGAAGTGAGTCAGTTGTTGTTCGCTGATGATACAGCGCTGGTGGCGGATTCATGTGAGAAACTGCAGAAGCTGGTGACGGAGTTTGGTAAAGTGTGTGGAAGAAGAAAGTTAAGAGTAAATGTGAATAAGAGCAAGGTTATTAGGTACAGTAGGGTTGAGGGTCAAGTCAATTGGGAGGTGAGTTTGAATGGAGAAAAACTGGAGGAAGTGAAGTGTTTTAGATATCTGGGAGTGGATCTGTCAGCGGATGGAACCATGGAAGCGGAAGTGGATCATAGGGTGGGGGAGGGGGCAAAAATTTTGGGAGCCTTGAAAAATGTGTGGAAGTCGAGAACATTATCCCGGAAAGCAAAAATGGGTATGTTTGAAGGAATAGTGGTTCCAACAATGTTGTATGGTTGCGAGGCGTGGGCTATGGATAGAGTTGTGCGCAGGAGGATGGATGTGCTGGAAATGAGATGTTTGAGGACAATGTGTGGTGTGAGGTGGTTTGATCGAGTAAGTAACGTAAGGGTAAGAGAGATGTGTGGAAATAAAAAGAGCGTGGTTGAGAGAGCAGAAGAGGGTGTTTTGAAGTGGTTTGGGCACATGGAGAGAATGAGTGAGGAAAGATTGACCAAGAGGATATATGTGTCGGAGGTGGAGGGAACGAGGAGAAGAGGGAGACCAAATTGGAGGTGGAAAGATGGAGTGAAAAGGATTTTGTGTGATCGGGGCCTGAACATGCAGGAGGGTGAAAGGAGGGCAAGGAATAGAGTGAATTGGAGCGATGTGGTATACAGGGGTTGACGTGCTGTCAGTGGATTGAATCAAGGCATGTGAAGCGTCCGGGGTAAACCATGGAAAGCTGTGTAGGTATGTATATTTGCGTGTGTGGACGTATGTATGTACATGTGTATGGGGGGGGTTGGGCCATTTCTTTCGTCTGTTTCCTTGCGCTACCTCGCAAACGCGGGAGACAGCGACGAGGTATAAAAAAAAAAAAAAAAAAAAATATATATATATATATATATATATATATGTATATATATATATATATATATATATATATATATATATATATATATATATATATATATATATATATATATATATATATATATATATATATATAACCTCCCATCGCCCCTCATTACTCTTCTCCCCATGTCTCACCTTCTCTTAATCTCATTTTCTCGTCCAACTATGTTTACCGTTAATTATCATCACATCCACGTCATTCCCATAAGCCCTATCCCATGTCTCTTGTCCTGGCATACCACACATTACGAACTCGTTCCATAACCTTCAATGTAACTTCTGTCCTCTGAATTCTCCCTTCCTCCTCTCCACTGATCGGGCTCCGCCCTCCCGATCTTCGCTCCTCCCCTTCGTACAGTTCTTCCCTCCCCTCTGACATCTTGCATCCCACCTCCCGGGCTCCCTCTGCCTCGAGCCTCCCTCTTTCTCACAACCTATTCTCTTCGTTATGCTGTCCCGACTTGCATATGCCTTATTTCCATGACCCTTTGCCCGCGCCAAGTCCGGCATCAGATCCTCTCCTCCTGTTGAACATTAACAAAGGTGCCGACAGCTATTATCTTGGCGGGATGCCCTTGGGGAGTCATAAGCTACGGCAGAGTCATGCATCACCGCACGGATACAAAGGGCCTTCATTACTCGGCCGGCGTGAAGTACCCTCGCCTCTTATCTAATGGTGATTGAAGCAGCCACCAGATAGCTCCCGCTTGTTCCCTCCGACCCACGGCACACGCCACAACTTCTCTCTCTCTCTCTCTCTCTCTCTCTCTCTCTCTCTCTCTCTCTCTCTCTCTCTCTCTCTCTCTCTCTCTCTCTCTCTCTCTCTCTCTCTCTCTCTCTCTCTCTCTTTCCATTTATCTATCTATCTATCTATCTATCTCAAGTTGTATTCTGTCCTCGTACTAAAACAGGCTGCTAGTCAACCATATACCTCATTTAGAACTACACTATCGGTCATCCCCGCCCTTGGCTTGGGGTATCCAGAGCTGAAAATCCTCATCCATACATCCGATGTGCTCTATCCAGACATAAATCATGCGTCACCTCTGCTCTTAACAGGTTCCATCTACTCCTGACCTGAGATATCCTGATCTAGTCTTCAGGTCATGTGTATACTTGACCCACGATACTCAGAACCAAGCTCGAAGTCAACCCTACTCTTAATCTACAACGTCCAGATCCAAGCCTCAGTCATCCTCACTCCCCACCCAGCTATTATAGAGCCAGGCTGCTTATCCTCCTTGCTCAAACCAGGGGTTCCATGAACCCGGTCACATCCTGTCTCGAACGTGAAATGCTCAAAACCAAGCTACTGACTTTAGATGTCCAGAGATAAGCCTAGGTCACATTTACTGTTGGTATGGAATATCAAGAGCTGAGTTGCTGGTCAATCTCACAACTTAAATGAAATTTCTAGAGAACCCAACACACTAGTACCCTAAACCTGTGACCTGCGGAAGTCTTGATGAAGCAACGTCGTCTTTGCTCTCAAGCTATTTCATGAGCAAATTGCAGGACACACATTCTTTTAACCTTAGCAACTCTCACCTAGTTTTGGATCGCTCTTGACCACAAACTGCGGAAGTCTTGGTTTAGATATGTCATCCCTGTCTTTAACCTACTAGACTTTCCAACAGGAAGTTAGTCTCTCTGGAACACTTCGTCAAACTACAGATCACAGATTATCATAGCCTACAGAACCCTTAACCTAGTTGCTGGTAAGGCTTACCCATTAACTACTCATGACCTACGGAACTATTGTCCATGTTTCAGGTCAGCGTGCTCTTGGGCCAAGGGGCCTTTCACTGGCGCCAGCTGCGGCTCATGGCCTTTGGTTATGCCATGTGCTGTCCGCTGCTGCCAAGGGCAGACATGACGAAGCGGAGCACCACCAGTTCACCGTCAGAAGGCCACTTTCTCTGTCCCCTGTAAGCTGAAAATGAAAATGTTTTAATCTGGGATGATCAGATTGGTAAACTCTGACTTACTGAAGACGTTCAGGAGAACTCTTCGTCAGCAGAAAGTGTCATGACGAAAGTGAACGAACCAAGGTTATGCGAAACCAGAGTGTAAAGTATCCATGGTCCAGCTGGCTGGGAGTAAGACCCAAGCATCCATGTCAGAGAATGGGACCTCCTGGTTCAGCTGGTCAGATATGACTCCTCATCCCATTATCCATGTCAGAACCTTGAGCCGTCACTAGGAACGGCGGCCTATGACACAGAAAACACGTGATATGATGGATGCCCCCTGTTACACAGTGAGCACAATAGAGCCTCCCATGGGTTCCAGGAACGTGCAGGAGGTACAGATCCCGACCACACTACGTACATAAGGCCATTAGAGAATAGCTGACGTATGGGAAGTACGGACTGCGACAATACTATGTACATAAGAATACTATAGGGCTACGGACTTGCTGGAAGTACAGACTCCTACATCTTTGATTGCGTCTTCTGACATTGAGAAGATGAATGCAAACTTCTGCCTCGTCTCGTCATGCATGCAGGGCTCGCTCTCTTCAATTGCTCATACGATGAACCATGAACCAAGTGCAAGTAGCCCATATAAACCAAGTGTACGTAACCTCATATGAACCACGAGCACGCATTCCCATAAGAACCAAGTGCACATAATCCATTATGAACCAGGTGCACATATCCCCAGATGAACCAGGAGCACGTAGCGCCTTATGAACCAAGATCACGTAGCCATGAACTAAGAGCATGGAGCTCCATATGAACCAAGATCACGTAGCCATGAACTAAGAGCATGGAGCTCCATATGAACCAAGATCGCGTAGCCATGAACTAAGAGCACATAGCCCCATATGAACCAAGAGCACGTAGCCAAGAACTAAGAGCACATAGCCCCATATGAACTAAGATTACGTAGCCCGATATCAATCAAGCACACGTAGTCCAATATAAACCACGTGCACGTAACCCATCATGAACCAAGTGCTCATAACACATATGAACTTAGAGCACATAGCCCTATAAGAAGCAAGTGCACCTTGCCCCATATGAACCAAGAGCACATAACCCTATATGAACCAAGAGCACGTAGGCCCATATGAACCAAGCACATTACCCTATATGAACATAATGCGCGTAGCCCCATATGAACCAAGAACACTTAGTCCCATGTGAACCAAGAGCTCAACGCCATGAACCAAAAGCATGTAACACCAAATGAATCAAGAGCATGTAGACCTATATGAATAAAGAGCTCGTAACCCCATGTAAACCAAGAGCATGTAACCCCATGTGAACCAAGAGAACATAGTCATGAACTTCGAACACGTAGCCCCAAATGAACTAAGAGCACGTAGCCACGAACTAAGAATACGTAGCCCATATGAACAAATAGCACATAGCCCCATATGAATCAATAGCACGTAGCCCCATATGAACCAAGAGCACTTAGCCCTATACAAACCATGAACACGTAGCCCCATATAAAGTAGGTACACGTAACCCATATGAACCAAGAGCACGTAGCCCCATATAAACCAAGGTGCACGTAACTCAATATGAGCCAAGAGCACGTAGCCCCGTATAAACCAAGAGCACGTAGCCCTATATGAACCAAGAGCACGTAACTCTATATTAACCAAGAGCACGTAGCCTTATATCAACCAAGAGCACGTAGCCCCATATGAACCAAGAGAACGTAGCCCCATATGAACCAAGAGCACGTAACTCAATATGAACTAAGAGCACGTAGCCCCATATGAACCAAGAGCACGTAGCCCCATATGAACCAAGAGCACGTAGCCCTATATGAACCAAGAGCACGTAACTCAATATGAACTAAGAGCACGTAACCCCATATGAACCAAGAGCACGTAGCCCCATATGAACCAAGAGCACGTAGCCCTATATGAACCAAGAGCACGTAACTCAATATGAACTAAGGGCACGCAGCCCTATATGAACCAAGGTGCACGTAACTCAATGTGAACCAAGAGCACGTAGCCCTATACGAACCAAGAGCATGTAGCCCTATATGAACCAAGAGCACGTAGCCCTATATGAACCAAGAGCACGTAACTCAATATGAACTAAGAGCGCGCAGCCCTATATGAACCAAGGTGCACGTAACTCAACATGAACCAAGAGCACGTAGCCCTATACGAACCAAGAGCACGTAGCCCTATATGAACCAACAACACGTAGCCTTATATCAACCAAGAGCACGTAGCCCCATATGAACCAAGAGCACGTAGCCCCATATGAACCAAGAGCACGTAACTCAATATGAACTAAGAGCACGTAGCCCCATATGAACCAAGAGCACGTAGCCCCATATAAACGAAGAGCACGTAGCCCTATATGAACCAAGAGCACGTAACTCAATATGAACCAAGAGCACGTAACCCCATATGAGCCAAGAGCACGTAGCCCCATATGAACCAAGAGCACGTAGCCCCATATAAACCAAGAGCACGTAGCCCTATATGAACCAAGAGCACGTAACTCAATATGAACCAAGAGCACGTAACCCCATATGAGCCAAGAGCACGTAGCCCCATATGAACCAAGAGCACGTAGCCCCATATGCACCAAGAGCACGTACCCCTATATGAACCAAGAGCACGTAACTCAATATGAACTAAGAGCACGTAGCCCAATATGAACCAAGAGCACGTAGCCTTATATGAACCAAGAGCACGTAGCCCTATATGAACCAAGAGCACCTAACTCAATATGAACTAAGAGCACGTAGCCCCATATGAACCAAGAGCACGTAGCCCCATATGAACCAAGAGCACGTAGGTCTATATGAACCAAGAGCATGTAACTCAATATGAACTAAGAGCACGCAGCCCTATATGAACCAAGGTGCACGTAACTCAATATGAACCAAGAGCACGTAGCCCTATACGAACCAAGAGCACGTAGCCCTATATACGAACCAAGAGCACGTAGCCCCATATGAACCAAGAGCACGTCGCCCTATATGAATCAAGAGCACGTACCCCTATATGAACCAAGGTGCACGTAACTCAATATGAACCAAGAGCACGTAGCCCTATACGAACCAAGAGCACGTAGCCCTATATGAAACAAGGTGCACGTAACTCAATATGAACCAAGAGCACGTCGCCCTATATGAACCAAGAGCACGTAGCCCTATATGAACCAAGGTGCACATAATTCAATATGAACCAAGAGCACGTAGCCCCATATCAACCAAGGGCACGTAGTCCTATGTGAACCAAGGTGCACGTAACTCAATATGAACCAAGAGCACGTACCCCTATACGAACCAAGAGCACGTAGCCCCATATGAACCAAGAGCACGTAGCCCTATATAAACGAAGAGTACGTAGCCTTATATGAACCAAAGTGCACGTAACTCAATATGAACCAAGAGCACGTAGCCCTATATGAACCAAGGTGCACGTAACTCAATATGAACCAAGAGCACGTAGCCCCGTATGAACCAAGAGCACGTAACCCCAGACTAATTAAGAGCGCGTAGCCTCAGATAACTAAGAGCACGTAGCTTTAGATGAACTAAGTACACGTGGCTCCATGAACTACGTGCCTGTAGCCGCAGTTGAACTAAGTGCATATGGGCTCAAAGGAACTAAGTTCATGTAGCCCATACGAACTAAGTGTATGTACCTCCACATAAACCAAACTAATTCAAATGTCCGCAAAAAGAAAAAAACTTGTCTACCTCATATATTTTCAAAGGTGATAAACGGCTGAGGTTTATTGTGAGTGCAAACACATGACGATATTTGTTTCTGTTGGTGTGTGCACCAGCAATCCACCTCAGTGTGCTTCAGGCTATCTTCAGGGAAGCATGTTCTTTCTTTACTCATCCTAGCTGCCACTTCATTCTGAGAATTTCGCTTCTGGGTGCTTTATTTCTTCCAATTGTGCTACAGGATGGTTGACTCTTAAGTTTACGAGGAGGAGAGAACCCGAATTCTTACCTGGAAACGAGAAAATGTGGGTCCAAGTGAGATTTCTAGGCTCACTGGGCGCTCAGAACGCACGATCAGGCTGCTGCTTGCCAGCGTTAGCGGTCCCACTAACAACGTCATTCCATCACCAAAACCTATCCCTGGTCGACCAAGGCAGACTTCTAGATCTACAAATAACCTTCTAAGACGAGAAGTATTGAAGCAAAATCACATTTCAGTCGCCAAACTCAAGAAAAGCCATCCAAAGCATCTAGAACACGTTTCTCAAAAAACATTCAAATCGCCCTTACATTCCCTCCCGCAAGCCAGCTGCCAAACCTATGCTTCCGAAGAAGATGAGATGCAAGCGACTCTCATTTGTAAAGAAATAGAAAAATTGGAGTATGCAAGAGTAGAGTAAGGCAGGGAAGGGTGAGGAGGCAGGAGGGTGTCAACCGGAAAAACTCTCGTTTCATAGTGAAGGCGGTGAAACCCAGATAATGATCTAGGTTTGCTCTAGTGGTACAATGGGTAGAGAAGGGTGATTCTTCTTAACTAAAAACACTACAGTGAATGGAGAGCAGTACATTAAAATGCCTCCTTTTAATGAGGTCCACGGGAGTGATCACTTTATGCAGGATAGTGCACCATGCCATAAGGTCGGGAAGGTGATGGATTTGTTATCAAAGAAAAATATTCAACTGATGAAGTGGTCAAGGAAATATCCATACCGTAACCCAATCAAAAAATGCTGGAACCAGACGAAAGTCGAGCGTGCTTCATGCAACACTTCATCAGTGCCTCACCTCATTCAGGAGATCAAGACCGACCCGACGGACCCAAAACATGGACCTAGGGTAATTTAGATACCCTGCCAGTTCCATGTCCAGGCGTCTGCAGATAGTGATTAAGGACAAAGGAGACATGACAAAGTACTAAAATGTAAGCATGACATTTCATATCTATTATTTTGGTACTGTGGTGGTGGGGGTGGAGGTAGGGTGGTGGTGGTGGGGTTGGGGGGGGGGGGGGGGGGGGCTGCTTTTTTTGTGTGTTTGACAAGTTTTTTGCGGACACAGTAAGTAAAAACAAAATGCCGAGCAAGTAATCATATGAGAGAACAGAGAGTGTCTGAGAGGAAATAAAAATGTTTGCAGGCTAAAACTATTATGATCAGCTTAAGGTGAATGAATCAAAATGGTTTAGAACTTACCATCAGTTCATCGTTATTCTTATCAGTTGTCTCTGAACACTGCTGGTTCCCCATGAGACCTGTGTCTCCGTTGCCTCCTCCAGACAGATCTTCAGCTTCTCCCACAGAGCATAGTCATCTTTGGGATCTCAGGTTGACGCACCCTTAGTTTCAACAGTTATTCTTATAAATCATTAAATCTATCCTTGTGTGCGTGATCTCAGTCATTCTCCACAGCCTCCAACAAGACTTCGTACGTTTTCCCATCAGTCCAGCGCTCTACATGTACGCAGTATCTCAGCAGACTTTCGTTTACACAAATGTCCAGGTTTCATAACCCAGATTTTCCTCACTTAATTCTATGCTCTGTTAATTCCTATGATTCTTGTAATATTGTTTAGATTATCCTTTTTTTCTGTTCTTAATCTCTCTTTATCATGACGTAAACACACACAGACACAAGTAGAGTTAGAATGCTTTTGTTCCATCCAGGTAGGCTTCTCAAACATTCCACACTCACTCACCATTCAACACACAGCTTCAGTACAATGTCAGCTTCTCTTCCTTGCATTGCTTAACTTTTGCTTTTCCATTGCAGTATTCACTGCATGGAAACCTTTCCCTCAAATGCCCTAAAGTTTTTAAGCTAAATTTCTCTCTTTCTTGCAATCTACCGTTTTCTTTTTCGAAAAATTTCTCCAAACACAGTTTACGGTCTTACAGAAGTCATCCTCCGTCTTACAATAAAGAACAGCACAACCTACCATCTTCAAATGACAGACATTATCTACTCCCTCCATGATATAGATTGATACCAGTTTCATCATTCACTGTTGTGCATGAAATATCTTCATTTTAAACGCTATTGACAGATCTTTCATGTATCTGATACAGCGACAACACCAATGTTTTCGTTTTCTGATTTATCATGTACTTTCCATAAGTACATGAAGGCAACAGCAATTCATTCCTATCAAACATTCTCCCCACCACCGCATCTTACAGTCTTACAACTGATCATCGTCTCAAGTAATAGTATAGAGGCCACCTTACATTGTATCTCACCCTCATTGCTTTGGATTTACTGTGGTTCAGTGTCATTAACCGTATATCTTTGAATGCTGATCCAAATAGAGAGAATCGAAAAGTATTTTGCCAAGCCTTTCGCGCGACATTCAGCTCTCCGTAGTAAGACGTCTGAGTTGTTTAGCCATTTCTGTAATGTTGATGTGTGTGAGAGAGAGAGAGAGAGAGAGAGAGAGAGAGAGAGAGAGAGAGAGAGAGAGAGAGAGAGAGAGAGAGAGAGAGAGAGAGAGAGAGAGAAGCATGAGGCATGAGGCAGCGACCCAAGGTCATCAAATTGGTCAAAGATCCTGACACCAAAATCATCTGGTTCCTCCAAAGTAATTCTTCTGGCTTTTTAGATGAGATCATCTCTAATTCCAACGCTGTCATCTGTCCATTATAATACATCATTATGAGATCCAACATATCAAATAATAAGCGGGAAATGGAACGCGTTTCTTTCTGATATATATGTTTCATTCAAACAAGGTCTCTATATCACTGCAGGTAACGCATTGTTACCCGGGTAAGTATTTTTCAGCCATTTTCTTTTCATGTGAATTCAAACTTCCTACATTCAGGAAGAACTGTTTTCCTGGAGGCGTCTTCGTATCATGTTTTTCTGTGTAATTATTTCTCCCTGGAAGGTGAGGGCGGGGGAAATGGAAGCCACTCACCAGGGATTGTATCATGATGTCTTTGTGGCAACTTTGGTCTTTTACCTTCAGGAACATTTGCAGTTACCACAAGTAGCAGGTAACCAGATGAGGACGGTACTACTAAGCCTTTACGAAGATATATTGCCAAAGAAATTGAATGATTACATTTTACAACATCGGATGTGAATTTTCTGTCTGTTTTTACTTCAATATTTTAGCAAGAAATACGCCTGAGGGACCAGTCAGGAGGGAAGATGTTAGGTACACAATGCATTCTTTGAATACAATGCCTGAGCACAACACATTACGGAGACATTAATTTAAAACTGAACTGATTGTACAGCTACAACTGACTTTATTGTTCAGTAGTGAATGATGACAGCCAAAATGGATACCTGGCTCAAGCCAGGGTATAACGATAGCGTTAATGAGATGGCCTTGATTAGGGCTTCAGTAGAAGGTACTGTCTCAGCCAGCCAATGGTTAGTGCTAGTTATTACAATGTGATCATTACAGTCACGTTGTTTACCCTCATATACGGATAAGACTTGATAGATATGCTATATCATACATATCGATATCATATCAAATTATGTTATGATATCACATATTATACATCTTCATGATAAGTAATATTCTGTACTATTACATGATGTGTCTTATCCAACTTGATCTTATCGGGTCAGCATGGTTGAAAATTTGCATGACCACTGCAAGTAACTCCTAGTGATGATTATGATCAATACGACAAGTGTGAGTGTGGTGTAAGGAGTGTGTGTGTGTAGACAATACTGGTGTACAGTACAAACGTGTACTACCTGTATGGGGCAACCCGCCGCCTCTGTCTGTGCTTACTGATACAAAGTGTGTCATCAGATTTTACACCTAGTGTGTGGCACTACACTCGGTACGGACAGTCCCCTTCCTCTGGTTTAGTATGAGTCGGGTGTCGGCCGTCTGTATAAATCCAGGGGACAGCGCCACATACGGTGGCGATGTTCCCACCGTCCTGTCTGAACAAGGCTCTCCCCTGTTTGTTATTATCATACGAAAAGAAGAATGTAGCTGTGGTCACTCAGTTTTATGATGGTTAAGCACGATAATGTCTTGTGCAGGAGTCGACACTCTAGAGCAGGAGGTTGACAGTCCTGAGTAGGGGTCTACAGTCTAGGGCAGGGGGTCTACAGTCTAGGGCAGGGGGTCTACAGTCTAGGTCAGGGGGTCGAGAGTCTAGGGCAGGGGGTCGACAGTCTAGGGCAGGGGGTCTACAGTCTAGGGCAGGGGGTCGAGAGTCTAGGGCAGGGGGTCGACAGTCTAGGGCAGGGGGTCTACAGTCTAGGGCAGGGGGTCAGTCTAGGGCAGGGGAGTCTACAGTCTAGGGCAGGGGGTCGACAGTCTAGACAGGGGGTCGATAGTCTAGAGCAGGGGTCGACAGCCTAGGGCAGGGGGTCTACAGTCTAGGGCAGGGGGTCTACAGTCTAGGGCAGGGGGTCTACAGTCTAGGTCAGGGGGTCGAGAGTCTAGGGCAGGAGGTCGAGAGTTTAGGGCAGGGGGTCGACAGTCTAGGGCAGGGGGTCTACAGTCTAGGGCAGGGGGTCAGTCTAGGGCAGGGGAGTCTACAGTCTAGGGCAGGGGGTCGACAGTCTAGACAGGGGGTCGATAGTCTAGAGCAGGGGTCGACAGCCTAGGGCAGGGGGTCGACAGTCTAGAGCAGGGGTAGACAGTTTCTTGTCACCTGTAAACCACTCTTACTTTCAAGACCCTCTTTTTGTACTACAGTATTCCAAATACAACATACAGTATCATGATTCTTAAGCTCATTAATTAGTGTTGTTGTGCTTTATCTATATACTGAAGCGTAAATTGAGTGTATTAACACTTTCAATCAGTATCATCGCTATTACCATTGCTAAAGAACCTCATCGCGTACCCGCTTTGGGAGTCGTGCCCCGGGTTGCCCGGGTACGCGGACTCTGTTCCGGCACAGCATGAGCAGCTTCCTTATCTGTCTGCTGCTGAGCTGACGTATCCTTGTTTATTTACAGCATCTGCAGCACATGAAATTCTTGCCAGTTTGCAAGTGTTATTCTCACCGTTGCTACAAGTCTTGAGCTTCTCACTTGTCATTAGTACCACAAGTATTAAGATCTTGCCCTCCAGAAGAACTACCAATGAATAGTCAGGGCATTTGTCATGCATCGGACCAGTCCATCGGCATGTCTCCTTTGTCGTAAGGACGAAAAATGCCACAGTGTTGTTGCTGGATATGCTAATGCATTGAAGAGAAGGAAGGACGATGTGAACATTTGGAACAGTGTCTTAAAGATGATACTTAACATGACCGTGTGTGATGGCTAGGGATAGACATATCTGTATAATGCTGTTAGATACCTCCATGAGATATGATGGTCGGTTATTATATGCACTACCATCCAAGGAGATGTTGATGCGTCGACGTCAGCAGATGAGTATATAATAAAGTGATGACTTTGTGAATAAAGCAATAATTGTACAACAGAAAAAAGGTCTTTGCAACGGCTCGTGGCTTCGTCGTATGGTGCTGCCTATACTTCAGAGTGGACGAAGATGTCTAGCTGCTACGTTTTACATACCTCACTGTTCAGCGATTTAATAGTTATGCTTGATATATGGTACTGACTCAGTTGTGTGCTCTCAATAATCCCCTCATATAGTAAAACCTGATCGTTGCTAGTATAGCTAAAGAATGGATGTAGCTAACTCAAGAGTATCCCATCTCCAACCCTTAGAACAATCCATTAGGTAGTTAAGTGTTAACAGCACCTGCCCTTGGTAGTACTACCGTCCCGATCAAGGAGCATTGAAGTGGGCCCCGGAAAATGTCGCACTCTTCATGTTAGGATTGCTGGTCTTACTTTCTGTCTTTTCAAAATAGGACTACCGGACTAGTCACGCCATCTTTTCCTTACAAGCACCATATACCAACTCAAACTTTACGTATTTTCTTCATACAAGTTCTCTTGCCACCTCCTGCCTGCACAATCATTTTCTAATGCAGTCATAGAAATGTCCAGCAAATCTATGGCCCCTAGTCCCCGTGTCATGATGTGCTAAGAATCCCCGGGTTCCTGCCTGACGCTACTACCAATAAGAGGGAAGGCTCAGACAGCAGTAGTAGCGGCCCCTCACATGACCTTTTCCTTTCTTCTAGACCTGCCTCTGTTTCTATTCACTATGCCTTCATCGTCTCTCTAGTAACCTCTCTTTTGTTGTGCACCATCTGTCTAGCACCTCTCCTACCATCTTCCTTTCCTGTGAGATTCAGCTGTCTGATAATGTTCTCAGTAGCCCCATTTTTCAAATTCAATTATAACTATAATCCCCACATGCAGTTCCGCTTCAAAGGTGGTGTTTGTGCTTATTCCAACATCAACACACTTGTTGCCCGCCTCAAGAACCTTGACTCCTCCAACTTTGTTGTTATTTGGCTCAAGGTCTGTCTCCCAACTACCAAACTTTTCCTCTGTTTCATCTACTGCTCTCCTAATTCTACAAATCCGGATGGTAGGTGCATTAAAGCGCTCATTCTCTCTGTTTTCCATGATCTAGAGCGAATCATCTCCCACTCTACCCATATTCCTGACCGCTGTGACCACTCTTCTAATATCATGGATTACTTCTTCATTTCTAATCCATCCCACTTTAACTACATTATCTCGCCACCAGTTGGCTCATCTGATTACACTCTCATAGATATATCCGTTCTCACGGAACCTCCCCCTCCCACAGCTCCCTCTAAGCTTAAATACTGGCACCTCAAGAAAGCTGACAAGAATAACTTACGAAAATATTTTTCTGATCTTGCTTGGGTAAGTTACTATCTCTTATGCAGTGATGCTTCTGTCTCCACCAAACGCATAGCTGAGGTTATTGTTGAAGGAGATGAAAGCAATCATCCCATCTTCCTTCAAGAAACGACCTCTTCTTCCAATCTATGGCTCACCCTTTCCTGTTATGAGGCCATTCAGGCAAGGGATCAAGGTATATCAGCCTTGAAAGACTCTCCTTCCTCTGATTCTAGCTTATCATTCATCACTGTCCGTAATCATTGCAAGCAGGAGGCAAAGCGTTCCTTTGTTCAATGGAAGTGCAATAATCTCTCCTCGTCATCTACTGATAAGTCTATCTGGTCTTTAGCTAAGTACATTCGTTAACAACATCTGTCCCTATATCTTTCCTTCACATTTCCGTTCTGACGGTACTATGGCTGTCCCTCCCGTAGACAAACCAACTCTCTTTGGTTCGCGTTTCTCCTCTGACTCTACATTGGATAACTTTTTATCAGTGATTACCTGTCTTCCATATATAACCAAATGTACTCATACGCTGACGGCTCAACACCATTCCTCCACATCCTTCAATTCTGCTCTTTCTCTCACTCGATCTGCATCTCGTTTAGACACAACTTCCAAAAAACTCAGATAGATCTCATTGGGGTGAACGAAATCTGATTAAGTCTAATGCCTCCAAAACCTCCAAGTTTCTACCACTTTCTGTAACGAAAACTCATAACTTTCCTCTCTCCTCTGGCGAGTCTGTAATTCCACCTTTTAACTCAGTGAACATACTTGGTATTGCAGTATTATCCACTCTTTATTGGAAACCCCACAGAACAGAGACATTTAAGTCTGCCTCTAAGAAACTCGATCTCCTGTTTAGATGACGAAATTTCTTTTTTCTGAGCAGCAGCTTCGTTTATACTAAGGACTGATACGTCTTTGTGTGGAGTACTGCTCTCACATCTGGGTTGGTTTTAGATCTACATCATTACTTGACAAAGTGAAGTCCAAAGCGGACCAACATATAAACTCTAGAAGGTTAATGTCAAAGTCCGACCCTTCTGCCCTTACGTCGCAATGTTAATTCAATTTCCCCTCTTCTATGGGTACTACTTTGCTTGTTGCTATCAAGAACTGACTGCTTGTGTGTCCTCACCACCAACAAAACCTCAAAATACCCAGGCAGGTTTCTGCGTTACATGACAATAGTGTAGCCGTTAGCAACTAATGGGTTAGCCGTTTTGATAACTGTTTCTTTCTCTGTACTTCACTGTTTGGAATACTACCCTATCATATTTTTCACGATAACTGTGACATGGCACACATTAATAGACAGGCTTTCACTTCCTCCAAAACTCGAAAATACTTTCCCTCGTCTCTTCATTTTCCCTTTCATAATCCTCTCTATATTTCAATTAAGGTCCGGCCTGGATGGGAATATTTGTCCAGGATTGTGGCCTCCAACGGAAATATATGTAAATATATACATATATATATATATATATATATATATATATATATATATATATATATATATATATATATATATATATATATATATATATATATGGCTTTGTTGAAATGATTTGGACTCGTGAGGATGAGTAAGGAGGATTAACAAAGAGGATGTACGTGTCAAAGATGGAGGGAACGAGGAGAAGTGGGAGACCAAATTGGAGGGGGAAAGATGGAGTGAAAAAGATTTTGAGTGATCGGGGCCTGAACATGCAGGAGGGTGAAAGGCGTGCAAGGAATAGAGTGAATTGGAACGATGTGGTATACTGGGGTCGACATGGTGTCAATGGATTGAACCAGGGCATGTGAAGCGTTTGGGGTAAACCATGGAAAGTTCTGTGGGGCCTGGATGTGGAAAGGGAGCTGTGGTTTCGGTGCATTATTACATGACAGCTAGAGACTGAGTGTGAACGAATAGGGCCTTTGTTGTCTTTTCCTAGCACTACCTCACACACATGAGGGGGAAGGATGTTGTTATTCCATGTGTGGCGGGGTGGCGATGGGGAATGAATAAGGGCAGACAGTATGAATTATGTACATGGGTATATATGTATATGTCTGTGTGTGTATATATATGTATGCGTTGAGATGTATGGGTGTGTATATGTGGTGTGTGTGGACGTGTATGTGTATGCATGTGTGTGTGGGTGGGTTGGGCCATTCTTTCGTCTGTTTCCTTGCACTACCTCGCTGGCGCGGGAGACAGCGACGGGGCAAAATGAATAAATAGATAAATATATATAGGGGAGAAAGAATACTGCCCACGTATTCCCTGCATGTCGTAGAAGGCGACTAAAAGGGAAGGGAGCGGGGGGCTGGAAATCCTCCCCTCTCATTTTTTTTTAAATTTTCCAAAAGAGGGAACAGAGAAGGGGGCCTTATGAGGATGTTCCCTCAAAGGCCCAGTCCTCTGTTCTTAACGCTACCTCGCTAATGCGGGAAATGGCGAATAGTATGAAAAAAAAAAAAAAAAATATATATATATATACATATATATATATATATATATATATATATATATATATATATATATATATATATATATATATATATATATATATATATATATATATATATATATATATACATATATATATATATATATATATATATATATATATATATATATATATATATATATATATGTATATATATATATTTGCATCGGTGAAGGGGGCTAATGGAGGTAATAACAAGTAGTAGTGATGTGAGGAGATGGAGTGAGTATTTGAAGGTTTATTCGATGTGTTAGATGATAGAGTGGCAGATATAGGGTGTTTTGGTCGAGGTGGTGTGCGAAGTGAGAGGGATGGGGAGAATAATTTGGTAAACAGAGAAGAGGTAGTAAAAGCTTTGCGGAAGATGAAAGCTGGCAAAGCAGCGGTTTTGGATGGTATTGCAGTGGAATCTATTAAAAAAGGGGGTGACTGTGTTCTTGACTGGTTGGTAAGGATATTTAATGTATGTATGACTCATGGTGAGGTACCTGAGGATTGGCGGATGCTTGCATAGTGCCATCGTAGAAAGGCAAAGGGGATAAAGGTGAGTCCTCAAATTACAGAGGTATACGTTTCTTAAGCATTCCTGGTAAATTATATGGGAGGGTATTGATTGAGAGGGTGAAGGCATGTACAGAACATCAGATTGGGGAAGAGCAGTGTGGTTTCTGAAGTGGTAGAGGATGTGTGGATCAGGTGTTTGCTTCGAAGAATGTATGAGAAAAATACTTAGAAAAGCAAACAGATTTGTATGAAGCATTTATGGATCTGGAGAAGGCATATGGTAGAGTTGATAGAGATGCTTTGTGGAAGGTATTAAGAATATATGGTGTGGGAGGCAAGTTGCTAGAAGCAGTGAAAGGTTTTTATCGAGGATGTAAGGAAGAGAGTAAAGTGATTGGTTCTCAGTGAATGTCGGTTTGCAGCAGGAGTGCGTGATGTCTCCATGGTTGTTTAATTTGTTTATGAATGGGGTTGTTTGGAAGGTGAATGCAAGAGTTTTGGAGAGACGGGCAAGTATGCAGTCTGTTGTGGATGAGAGAACTTGGGCAGTGAGTCAGTTGTTGTTCGCTGATGATACAGCGCTGGTGGCTGATTCGGGTGAGAAACTGCAGAAGCTGGTGACTGAGTTTGGTAAAGTGTGTGAAAGAAGAAAGTTGAGAGTAAATGTGAATGAGAGCAAGGTTATTAGGCGCAGTAGGGTTGAAGGACGAGTCGATTGGGAGGTAAGTTTGAATGGAGAAAAACTGGAGGAAGTGAAGTGATCTGGGAGTGGGTTTGGCAGCAGATGGAACCATGGAAGCTGAAGTGCATCATAGGGTGGGGCAGGGGCGAAAGTTCTGTGAGCGTTGAAAAATGTGTGGAAGTCGAGAACGTTATCTTGGAAAGCAAAAATGGGTATGTTTGAAGGAGTAGTGGTTCCAACAATGTTATATGGTTGCGAGGCTTGGGCAAGAGATAGAGTTGTGCAGAGGAGGGTGGATGTGCTGGAAATGAGATGTTTGAGGACATGTGGTGTGAGGTGGTTTGATCGAGTAAGTAACGTAAGGGTAAGAGAGATGTGTGGTAATGTAAAGAGTGTGGTTGAGAGAGCAGAAGAGGATGTTTTGAAATGGTTTGGTCGCATGGAGAGAATGAGTGAGGAAAGATTGACAAAGAGGATATATGTGTCAGAGGTGGAGGGAACGAGGAGAAGTGGGAGACCAAATTGGAGGTGGAAAGATGGAGTGAAAAAGATTTTGAGTGATCGGGGCCTGAACATGCAGGAAGGTGAAAGGCGTGCAAGGAATAGAGTGAATTGGAACGATGTGGTATACCGGGGTCGACGTGCTGTCAATGGATTGAACCAGGGCATGCAAAGCGTCTGGGGTAAACCATGGAAAGCTTTTTGGGACCTGGATGTGGAAAGGGAGCTGTGGTTTCGGTGCATTATTCATGACAGCTAGGGACTGAGAGTGAACGAATGTGGCCTTTGTTGTCTTTTCCAGGGCTACCTCGCGCACATGCGGGTGGAGGGGGTTGTCATTTTATGTGTGGCGGGGTGGCGACTGGAATGAATAAGGGCAGACAGAATGAATTATGTACCTGTGTGTATATGTATATGTCTGTGTGTGTATATATATGTATACGTTGAGATGTATAGGTATGTAGATGTGCGTGTGTGGACGTGTATGTATACACATGTGTGTGGGTGGGTTTTGCGCTATCTTTGCGCTATTCCTTGCGCTATCTTGCTAACGCGGAAGACAGCGACAACGTATAATAGAATAAGTATATATATATATATATATATATATATATATATATATATATATATATATATATATATATATATATATATATATATATATATTACATTCATACATGCATACATACATGCATACACATATATATATATATATATATATATATATATATATATATATATATATATATATATATATATATATATATATATATATATATATATAATGAGAGATAGATATTTTGAGACATGTGCAACGCCATCAACGCGTAGGACATTTGGAGGAGGGGGAGAAGCGAACGGGAGGTGGACGTCATTTGAAGACAGAATCTGCAGCACTGAACCCGAACGACCTTCTTTTCCCACCTTCTTGTCCATGACTCCTCAAGACGATTTCCTGCTTGATCAGTGACGTCATTTATTATCTTGCTCTCAAACATCTGGGGCCTGTCACGTGCCTCCGCTGACCTACGTGACCCTCCTTGAATAAATTCGTCATGACCAACTGTTGTTTAGGTGTAATGCAGTCAGTTGGCATCACCTAACCACAATACTTCTCAATGAAGGGTATATCCATATTCGGCTCTCAAACATAACTGGGGTTTTATGGTCACAGAGCAAGAACACTCGGTCGGCAATCAGGCCAGAACATTCTTTGCTACCTGACATAATACCTATTGGTCACTCAACAGAAGAGGGCGCCCTTAGCTATGTAGCAGACGACAGCCATCTCCGCCATCCAGAGCACGAGGGCCCACTCAACCATCTCACGATCAAGGGACCTCTAAGCCACCCAGCAGACTAAGGCCTTTCATGCCAGGCAGCAGACAAGTAAATTTTTCATGGATCCAGCAGGTAAGGCCTCACTCAACTATATAAGTCAAGGTCCTTTCAACCGCTGAGCAGCAGTAGGCCCGCCCACCTACTCAGTCGACGAGAAACTGCCTGGCTTACCAGTACCTGAAGGCCCCCTCATTCTTCAGAGAGATTAAACACCCTCTCGGCCACGGTGGACTCGCCTAGCAACCCAGCAGACAATGAGGACCAACTCGACCATGTATCAGACAAAGACCTTTTGGTTACCCAACAGACGAAGGCCAGCACGTCTCCCCACTGGATGAGGACTCTCATAAGCGCCCAGTGAACACAGGCCTACTCGACTACGCACAAAACAAAACATCGGTCGGCTAACCACCAGGCGAAGAACTGCGGAACAACTAAGTCCTAACCACTCATAATGTCCCGCTAAAAGACTAGATTTCCTCGAAAACTGAAGATATAAAGCCACTCAGTTGTTATACCCTCTATAAACAAACATAGTCTCCCTCACAGCATGATTGAAAATAAGAAGCTCAATCTACGTCGTTTCGAGCAATAACGACGTGTTAAACAAACATTTTATCAGACGCTGGTTATAAACCTTCTACCTAGCTCACCAGTGACATGTAATTAGTTTTCTGTTGTTTATGGTTTCGCCAAACAGCGGCCTGAATGTCAAGTACTATAGTCGTGTATCTGGTCTAGTAAGGCCCCATGTTCACCTCAGACCAATGGAGACCCGTGCTTACCTGAATCATCTCAGTCTAATACAGTTCGTGCTCACCTCCAAGTATTAAGGGCCTCCTGCTCACATTTGTTCTGCGGAGACTCTGTACCCTCTATAGAGATCCGGTACTTCACTAACCTACGTGACTCACTGACATGCCTTGGTCTTGATCAGCCGTTGGCGAGTAGAACTGCAAACAGATTTCGCAGCTGCCACGAGGAAAAGAAAGAACAGCTAACAGTACCTCGTCAGCGTCCCATCCGGTGAAACAAATATGGGTCTCCTCCGTTAAGGATAGCAGAGACGAACACTCTCGGTCACTTAGCAGACCAAATGCTCTGCCGGTTACCCTGCAAACGTGATGCCGTTTTATCAAATAGGTGAGAGTGCTATTAACTCTCCTGTAAATGAAGGGTTTCTCAGCAACACAGCAGACGAGGGCCTCCTCCTTCATCTGACAGTTCAAGATCCTCATTTTTATACAGCAGACAAGATCCTCCTCGATCACCCCACAGATTAAATCCCTCTGTGCCACACACTACTCGAGAGCAATTTCGGCCACCAAGCCATCACATCTCACTTAATTTCTGCTAGGAGCCTTTGCATAACTACAACAGATGGTCCATTCGGACAGATAACATACGAGAATCTGGAAGATCGCCCACCAAGCACCCTGTCCCAACTGACGAGGGTTTCTCAGCCATCTAGTAGGCCAGCAGACTCGGACCTCTTGCCCAGCCAACAGAAACAGTCTTGCAGTTCCTCTCAGCAGGCAGGGGCAAGTCTAGTGACTCAGCATAAAAGGGTGTTTCGGTCAATGGACGAAGGCCCACACGGTCCCACAGTCAGTACTAATCGAAGACCAGCTCAGCCACTCCAACGTCAGATGACTGCCCGAGCATCAAGTATATGAGGGCCTACTGGGACACTAAGTCCCACCGATACAAATCTGTTCCATTAAAAACTAGATCACCTCCAGAGATAAGCACATGATATCCATATTACCCTGCATCCCCAGTATACACAAAAGGGAATTCTAGCCTCCACCATGATAAGAAACAGACAAAAAAATTCAATATGCGTCGTCTAGAACAATAATTACAAGTGTTAAAACAATATCATCAGAGGTTGGCTATAAACCTTCTACCCAACACAGCGGTGATATGTAATTAGTTTTGTTCTGTTTATGGTCCGGCCAAACAGCTCCCTGAATATCAAGTTATCACCTCCACCTAGTATGGGCTCCGTATACACCACCACTAGTGAGTACAACACACCACCAAACTCATCTTCAGACCGTCCTCGATAAGCCTGAATTCACTTCACCCTTAGCAAAAGTATCTTCACCACACATTCATCTTCATTGCACCATTGATATCACTGGCCTATAACCTAACCCTCACTGGTCAGTTTAAAGGCCATTTTCATTACAACCTCATCTTCAGTACATTTTCGTATCTATTTCAACTTCCACATTTATAGTCAACCAACGTATCCTCGCTTTGCTAGTGTTACAGTGCTCATTGTTGAAAACAAAAATATGAATCGTAATGATAAGGAACACTGGAAACATAATGTTTCCCTCCTGCGTTGGGAGGCATGAATATCTATGGCTAAGGTGAGCACCTGTTGTTGTGCGGCGTCTGCTTTGGTTAAGTGAGTGTTTATCCGTATTCTGGTATGTGTGATGTGAGGGTCTGGCGGGAATTGGATCAGCATGTGTGTGTGTGTGTGTGTGTGTGTGTGTGTGTGTGTGTGTGTGTGTGGGTGTGTGTGTATATATCTGTGTGTCTGTGTGTGTGTGTGTGTGTGTGTGTGTGTGTGTGTGTGTGTGTATTCTGGCATATAATCAGTACTGCTGCGTGTTTATTGAGGTTGAAATGTGTTTGTTGGGATGAGTTGCGTGTGTTCAGTTTGGTTGTGTTATGTTGTATACTTAGTTTTGTTCCATGTGTACATCACTTTTGTTTTTGTGTTGTTATTGTGTCTGTTGTGTCTGTGGTACCTACCTACACGTGCCTCCAACGAGAGTTTGTCAGAGGCAGGCTTAGTACTTATCGCTCACCTCCTGATAATGCCGGTGGACAGTGTTCTTGTCATACTAAACAAATGGCCGCTCAGTGATACGGCTGCTGTGATACCAGTGAAAGTCTGACGTTATTAAGGACTATATGAGCCATTGTTTGCGTGTACCTGAGCTGTGTTGGGTTGGATTGTGTTTTGATGATAGTGTCACATAAATCTCGTGTTGAATATATCTGGAAATATTTTCCCATACCAACGTTATGAAAGTGCGGTTGTGAACCAGATGTTGGCCTTCACCCACGACCATAGTTTCCAATAACCAATCTGCAGAGTAAGATGTAACTCCCTGAAGCTAAGTTCAACCCTATTTCTGCACACTCAAACATTTCTCTTGATTCTTCACCAAAAGTGAAAGTTGGATGCAAGGAGGATGGAAGAGGGATTACAGCACCATCTCTTCTTCCTCTTCCCACAGAGACCCTGTGTCTGAGTTATGGGTTCTGCTTGAATCTTGATTGAAGGTTTCAAAAATAGGTTTATGAATGTTGGGATAATATTCATTCATCATATATGATTACCCCGTTACAGCAACATGTCATTTTCTTCCATTTTAGATAATTTACAAGAAAACTCATTTACTTGCATGACAGTCAATGGATGGCTTGTCTAGTGAATTGAAAATTTGATGAATAGGCAAGCTATTTACAAGTAATCTCTCTCTCTCTCTCTCTCTCTCTCTCTCTCTCTCTCTCTCTCTCTCTCTCTCTCTCTCTTTATATATATATATATATATATATATATATATATATATATATATATATATATATATATATATATATATATATATATATATATATATATATACATATATATATATATATATATATATATATATATATATATATATATATATATATATATATATATATATATATATATATATATATTTTTTTTTTTTTTTTTTTTTTTTTTTTTTTACTTTGTCGCTGTCTCCCGCGTTTGCGAGGTAGCGCAAGGAAACAGACGAAAGAAATGGCCCAACCCACCCCCATACACATGTACATACATACGTCCACACACGCAAATATACGTACCTACACAGCTTTCCATGGTTTACCCCAGACGCGTCACATGCCCTGATTCAATCCACTGACAGCACGTCAACCTCGGTATACCACATAGATCCAATTCACTCTATTCCTTGCCCTCCTTTCACCCTCCTGCATGGTCAGGCCCCGATCACACAAAATCTTTTTCACTCCATCTTTCCACCTCCAATTTGGTCTCCCACTTCTCCTCGTTCCCTCCACCTCCGACACATATATCCTCTTGGTCAATCTTTCCTCACTCATTCCCTCCATGTGCCCAAACCATTTCAAAACACCCTCTTCTGCTCTCTCAACCACGCTCTTTTTATTTCCACACATCTCTCTTACCCTTACGTTACTCGATCAAACCACCTCACACCACACATTGTCCTCAAACATCTCATTTCCAGCACATCCAACCTCCTGCGCACAACTCTATCCATAGCCCACGCCTCGCAACCATACAACATTGTTGGAACCACTATTCCTTCAAACATACCCATTTTTGCTTTCCGAGATAATGTTCTCGACTTCCACACATTCTTCAAGGCCCCCAGGATTTTCGCCCCCTCCCCCACCCTATGATCCACTTCCGCTTCCATGGTTCCATCCGCTGCCAGATCCACTCCCAGATATCTAAAGCACTTTACTTCCTCCAGTTTTTCTCCATTCAAACTTACCTCCCAATTGACTTGACCCTCAACCCTACTGTACCTAATAACCTTGCTCTTATTCACATTTACTCTTAACTTTCTTCTTTCACACACTTTACCAAACTCAGTCACCAGCTTCTGCAGTTTCTCACATGAATCAGCCACCAGCGCTGTATCATCAGCGAACAACAACTGACTCACTTCCCAAGCTCTCTCATCCCCAACAGACTGCATACTTGCCCCTCTTTCCAAAACTCTTGCATTCACCTCCCTAACAACCCCATCCATAAACAAATTAAACAACCATGGAGACATCACACACCCCTGCCGCAAACCTACATTCACAGAGAACTAATCACTTTCCTCTCTTCCTACACGTACACATGCCTTACATCCTCGATAAAAACTTTTCACTGCTTCTAACAACTTGCCTCCCACACCATATATTCTTAATACCTTCCACAGAGCATCTCTATCAACTCTATCATATGCCTTCTCCAGATCCATAAATGCTACATACAAATCCATTTGCTTTTCTAAGTATTTCTCACATACATTCTTCAAAGCAAACACCTGATCCACACATCCTCTACCACTTCTGAAACCACACTGCTCTTCCCCAGTCTGATACTCTGTACATGCCTTCACCCTCTCAATCAATACCCTCCCATATAATTTACCAGGAATACTCAACAAACTTATACCTCTGAAATTTGAGCACTCACTCTTATCCCCTTTGCCTTTGTACAATGGCACTATGCACGCATTCCGCCAATCCTCAGGCACCTCACCATAAGTCATACATACATTAAATAACCTTACCAACCAGTCAATAATGCAGTCACCCCCTTTTTTAATAAATTCCACTGCAATACCATCCAAACCTTCTGCCTTGCCGGCTTTCATCTTCCGCAAAGCTTTTACTACCTCTTCTCTGTTTACCAAATCATTACGTTACTCACTCGATCAAACCACCTCACACCACACATTGTCCTCAAACATCTCATTTCCAGCACCTCCATCCTCCTGCGCACAACTTTATCCATAGCCCACGCCTCGCAACCATACAACATTGTTGGAACCACTATTCCTTCAAACATACCCATTTTTGCTTTCCGAGATAATGTTCTCGACTTCCACACATTCTTCAAGGCCCCCAGAATTTTCGCCCCCTCCCCCACCCTATGATCCACTTCCGCTTCCATGGTTCCATCCGCTGCCAGATCCACTCCCAGATATCTAAAACACTTCACTTCCTCCAGTTTTTCTCCATTCAAACTCACCTCCCAATTGACTTGACCCTCAACCCTACTGTACCTAATAACCTTGCTCTTATTCACATTTACTCTTAACTTGATTGGGAATGAGTAGTGTGATTTCAGAAGTGGTAGAGGATGTGTGGATCAGGTGTTTGCTTTGAAGAATGTGTGTGAGAAATACATAGAGAAACAGATGGATTTGTGTGCAGCATTCACGGATGTGGGGAAGGCATATGATAGGGATGATAAATATTCTACGTGGAAGGTCTTAGGTGTGAGAGGTAAGGTGCTAGAAGCAGTGAGAAGTTTTATCAAGGGTTTAAGGCATGTGTCCGAGTAGGAAATGAGAAGAGTGATTGGTTTCCAGTGAAGGTCAGTCTGCAGTAAGGTTGTGTGATGACCCTATTGTTTGATTTGTTTATGGATGGGGTGGCTGGGAGGTAAATGCAAGAGTTTTGGAGAAAGGAGCGAGTATGCAGTCTGTTGGGGATGAGATTGCCCGTGAAGTGAGTCAGTTGTTGTTCGCCGATGAAACAGCATTGGTGGCTGATTCTTGTGAGAAACTGCAAAAGCTAGTGACTGAGTTTGGAAAAGCGTGTGAAAGGAGAAAGTTGAGATTAAATGTGAAGAAGAACAAGGTTATTAGGGTCAACAGGGTTTAGAGATACTTGGAATGTAAGTTTGAATGAAGAAAAATTGGAGGAAGTGAAACGTTTTAAACATCTGGGAGTGAACTTAACAGCGAATGGAACCTTTGAAGTGGAAGTGAGTCATAGGGTGGGGGAGGGAGCGAAGGTTCTGGAACCGATGAAGAATGTGTGGAAAGAGAGAAAGATATCTCGCAAAGCAAAACTGGGTATGTTTGAAGGAATAGTAGTGCCAACAATATTATACGGTTGCAAGGTATGAGCTATAGATAGGGTTGTACGGAGGAGGGTGGATGTGCTGGAAATAAGATATTTTAGGACAATATGTGGTGTGTGTTGGTCTGATCGAGTAAGTAATGAAAGGGTATGAGACATGTGGGGAAATAAAGAGAGTGTGGTTGAGAGAGCAGTTGAGGGTGTGGTGAAAGAGTTTGGACACATGGAGAGAATGAAAGAGGAAAGGTTGAAATAGAGAATATATTTGTCAGAGGTGGAGGGAAAAAGAAGAAGCGGGAGACCATATTGGATGTGGAAGAATGGAGTGAAAAAGATTTTGAGCGATCGGGGCCTGAACTTGCAGGAGGGTGAGAGGCATGTGAGGAATGGGGTGAATTGAAAGGATTTGGTAAAACGAGGTCAATGGACTGAACAGGGGCATGTGAAACGTCCCGGGCAATTCATGGAAAGGTCTTTGGCCTGAATGTGGATAGGGAGCTGTGGTTTTTGTGCATTATACATGACAGTTAGAGAGTGAGCGGTATGGGAGCGTATTGATTGACAGGGTGAAAGCATGTACAGAGCATCAGATTGGGGAGGAGCAGTTTGGTTTCAGAAGTGGCAGAAGATATGTGGATCAGTTGTTTGTTGTGAAGAATGTATGTGAGAAATACTTGGAAAAACAGATGGATTTATATGTGCCATTTGTGGATCTGAAGATGCTTTGTGGAAGGTCTTAGTAGTCTTGGAGAGAGGGGCAAGTATGCAATCTGTTGGGGATGAGAGGGCTTGGGAAGTGAGTCGATTGTTGTTCGCCCATAATACAGCACTGGTGGCTGATTCGGGTGAGAATATGCAGCTGGCGATTGAGTTTGGAAGAGTGTGTGAAAGGAGAAAACTGAGAGTAAATGTGAATAAAATCAAGGTTATTAGGATTAGCAGGGTTGAAGGACAGATTTTTTGCAATGTAAGTCTGAATGGAGAAAAATTGGAGGAAGTGATGTGTTATAGATGTCTGGGAGTGGACATGGTAACAAAGGGAACCATATAAGCGGAAGTGAGTCATAGGGTGGAGGAAGGGAGTGATGAAGGACGTGTGGAAAGAGAGAACGTTATCTCGGAGAGCAATAATGGGTATGTTTGAAGGAATAGTAGTTCCAGCTTTTAACACAAACCAACTACACCTTTGAACCGGCATATTATGGAAAAATCCAAACAAAATCTAATGTGAAACAGAGGCAGACCTACAAATCACTCCAAGCGACATAGTCGAGCTCAATAAAGAATTCAAGGAACTACTTTGAAACAGCCCCTTGCAACAGACCCGGACAATAAAAAGAAAATTAACTTTTCCACTCTTGTAGTCCATACACTTACAGATAACTTCGACTTCTGTTGGTTACGAAATAGATTCCCACACATCAGTATACTTGCCAGTGTTATACCCATCCAGAAAACCTCTAAAACACCCAACTACCCCCTCCTCATACCTCCACATATCGTTGTTGTCTTCGGTATCCAATTTCCTTGAAAACTCTCGATACAATCAACCATAAAATCCAACTCGTACCTGCATAGTATGGCATTCGACCTAGTACACACATTACACACATGCTTCACATATCACATTCTGGACGACTTGAACCAGCCACATCAACCCTCCCACATAGCATTAGTGACGATGAATGTCAGCCAAGCATTCGGTTCTGTTCGCTATCACATTTTCTCACAAAAACACTCGACACCACTGTCCACAATAATGCCAAGAAATGACTAGCCAACTTCATAGACGGCCGCCTAACTAGGACTCCTCAAAAAAACCTCACCTGCAAATTCCTGAAGCTCCACAATTGAGCGCTAAGGAATTAGTTCCTTTTCAACCCTCTTAAATCTCTTCGTACACGATACCTGCATTGCCTTGCGCAGAACAGTATGAAGAGCCTATCATAAGTAGATGACTTTAAAGTCACCTCACATCACTCTCATCTCACCTTGAATGGCCAACTACTCCCACCCAAAAAATCTTCAGTCTACTAAGCATAGCACGCGCATGCGCATGACATTCACGTAACACGTCACAACCACAAAGATAATAAGCAAACTAAATACGTTAATGGTACCTAATTTTGGGAGAAAACAGAGCCATTAGTATCAACTGCAAACAATTTATCTATTACATTCTAAACTACGCATCACCTGCCAAGACAGCCAGCCTCTCAACAGCACAGATAATGAAGCTGCAAATCAAACAAAACACGCCACTTAGAACAATCGCTGACTACCTAACAACCACAAACAATCAACAACTGCATAAAGAAGCAAAAATACTTCCCATACAATATCTCCTCAGTATATTCAACTCACACATCTTTGCAACAGTAACTAGAACTTTCTCATCTAAACTTCTCTGTAACAGACTAGCAACCTATAAACAGAAATAAAAAACTTGCCTCCTGCCTCACATTTCAACCACGTATACTCACACATTTCACCTCCCCACATAAGAGCACAACAGTGACAAAGCATATACACACTGAAATGACTTGACAGGCACTAAACAACCTTCCTCCCAACCCTGGTTTACTCACTACCCAACTCGACATATTTCCATATGAAACTTCATTTCCAAGACATGTGCGAGTTACCTTATCCTTTTACGCGCAGAAAATCACCAGTCGTTCTACCATTACAAACACCTTCTCATCACACCCATGATGACAGTTACACGATGAAAACACTGAACACGCACTCCTCAATTGCCCAGCGCTCACCCAACAGACCCACCCCGCCCCACTAACACCACACGCTATGACCTGTGGTCCTCTCGGTGGACGTGGCCAGCTTCATAAGCTCCCAGGGAGGCCCATAGAAGGGAATCCTGTGACAAAAAAAGGTATATTAAAGTTATGTATTCATATAATGATTTACTGAGATAGTGAAGGTACACTTCAGTCTCTCACATGTATCCTGAGACATGTTCGATGTGTCGAAGTCTTGGAACGTTCTTGGCTGATGTTGTTTATTGAGTTTTACGGCCAGCGACCTATGAGAGAGGTCGTTAGGCCTACAACCCTACCTAGCATGTGATTAAAAGCATCCGAAATACCTATTCTAAAAAAATGAAAATAGAAAAACTTGAAAAAAATAGAAAAAGTATAATTTTGATAATATCATAAAGATAAAAGATAGAGTGAATGATGGAAAGAAAAGATTTTGTGGATTTTGAGCCAACGTGGCGGCAAACACCGCCCAGTCGGCACAGCAGCTACAGTTGGACAAGACTGTATTGAGCCATCTGTCTCTGCCTGCTCGAAAATAGGACCCAGCGCAGTTTCCATCAGAGGCGTCGCTACAGTATTTGACGTGATCCCATTTTGGCAAAGATCGATCAGCATCGGCCAAACCTCTACTGCCACTATTGACGGATGTGTGAACATTGTGATCATGATGTACTTACGATAGTGCGTCTGATTATTGTTGTTGTTGTTCTTGTTGTTGTTGTTGTTGTTGATGTCGTTGTTGATGCTGTTGTTGTTGTTGATGCTGTTGTTGTTGTTGTTAATGATGTTGTTGTTGTTGTACTTTGTTGCTGGTCTGCTGATTGTTAGTATCTATATTATTATCTAATTTTCTAAGGGGAATGCAATGTAATTCCAACCAGTAAAGAAAATAAGATTTTGGTCGTATAATCAGTTCTAATGTGCACTTTGATCAGAGGAAGAGATGAGTATGACCGATCGCTGTACTGGGAAACACTGTGTTTAGCTGAGATATTGCCACTGATAAACAACAGCAGCATATATTCCTGTATGCAAATTCATTGCTCCAGGTTCAGCAGGTGTAATAAATACTAATAAGTCTTCCTGAATATGGAACTGTGTATCGCGGTATATCAGACCTTCATTAGGGATGGAGTGACTTTCATGCGTAGTAAGTTCTAGTGGGTCAGTGGTCGGCTTTACCTGTCTAAGACGTAGAATGGTGCTTCCTGGACATGTGTCAGGTGGTCTACTGTGGCATGGTGCTTCCTGGACATGTGTCAGGTGGTCTACTGTGTGGCATGGTGCTACCCGGACATGTGTCAGGTGGTCTACTGTGGCATGGTGCTTCCTGGACATGTGTCAGGTGGTCTATTGTGTGGCATGGTGCTTCCTGGACATGTGTCAGGTGGTCTACTGTGGCATGGTGCTTCCTGGACATGTGTCAAGTGGTCTACTGTGTGGCATGGTGCTTCCTGGACATGTGTCAAGTGGTCTACTGTGGCATGGTGCTTCCCGGACATGTGTCAGGTGGTCTATTGTGTGGCATGGTGCTTCCCGGACATGTGTCAGGTGGTCTACTGTGGCATGGTGCTTTCCGGACATGTGTCAGGTGGTCTACTGTGTGGCATGGTGCTTCCTGGACATGTGTCAAGTGGTCTACTGTGTGGCATGGTGCTTCCTGGACATGTATCAGGTGGTCTACTCTGGCATGGTGCTTCCCGGACACGTGTCAGGTGGTCTACTGTGTGGCAAGGTGCTGCCCGGACACGTGTCAGATGGTCTGTGTGGCATGGTGTTGCCCGGACATGTCAGTTGGTCTACTGTCACATAGTACTGCCCATATGTGTGTTAGATGGTCTGCAATGGCACAGTAATGCTTATATGTCTGTTAGATGATCTGCATTGGTATAGCACTGCTTACATGTATGTTAGATGGTCTACAGCGGTAAATATCTGCTTACATGTGTGTTAGATGGTCTACATTGGTACAGCAATGTTTACATGAGTGTTAGATGATCTTCAGTGGTACAACTCATTCCGGACGTGCATCAGATGGACCACAGGAGTCATAACGTACCTTGGACATGTCTTTAATGATCCATGGTTTTACATGGTCAGCACTTGCTTCATTGAGGTCAAGACGTGATCTTTTTTTATGATAACGATCTAAATTTGCAAGATATGTGAGAGAAGTTTTCCTCAGTCACTAATGTGTCCTAGATGTATGGAAAATGGCACAGTGTCGCCGTAATTTTGGTCTGGGCATGTGGCAAATGGTGTGATGCAGCCATGTTGTGCCTTACGGGAGTGTAACATACGTCAATGTGAACATGACTACTCTGAGATGTGTGGCAGAATGGTTTACTGTGGCAACATTATCGATCTGACTTTCTAATAATTGTGAAACTGTCTTCGTGCCTGAACTTTGATGCAGGACCGTTGGTTTCCCATTAGCACTAATGCTGAGTGTGACTCTTTCTCCTCTACAGTGGTTCGCACCCCTACAGCCTCTCGCTGATGCTGTGGACTGCCAGATATGTGATTTAGGTAGAGCTAGGGAGGTAGCTTGCCGTCTCCCTGGAGGTGTATGCATGTGACGAAGGTTGAGATTTGCTGCCAGTCTCGGGGTTCAGCTGCTGCACCAAAGATGTATTTTTCTTTTTTTGGTCTTACAGGCATTAAACCTAACCAGACTTCGTCTACCCCGCTGAGATATCCAAGTCTGAGTTTATTAAGGAAGTTGTCAAAACGAAATGCAGGTCGAGTGAGAGAATAAGGAACAGAAATGAGGGATGTGGATGAAAGCAGTGTTGAGTTGCCAGCGCATGATTGCATTGGATTTATACTTTTGGAGGAGAGGAAATCTTTGAAAAGTAAAAGAGGAGAAAAAGTGTAGGGGACTGGACAGAATCCTGTAGGACCCCGCTGTTGATGGAGAAAAGGAAGGAAGCTGATCCGTCAACAATCATAGAGATAGATCAGTCCGAGAGGAAGCTAGATAAGAAGCAAAGTCAGGGAGGGAAGCCAAAAGAGGAGAGCTTAGAGATAAGACCCCGATGCCACACCCTGTCACACCCTTGGTTATGTCAAGGGCAACTACACATGACTCCCAAAATCTTTCAGGAATGATGACCAGACTTTAGTAACATAAGAAATAGTATCACCAGTGGACCTCGCCTTACGTATGCCATAATGGGGATTTACCACTGATCCATTATATTGCAATCAACATGGTTTTTGTTTGTGATTTAGAAACAGGTTTTCTAATATAAAATTATATAGTTTCTTCTTTTTAAGTTAAAGAGATCAGTAAGTAGTGCTTCACAGCTTGGATGATATTTTCCAAAGAATGTTGGCGATGTTTTACAAGGGACTTAGGTCCTGGGTCCCAGCCGTGCCCACCAAAACACATCTGCTCCAAGCGTATACATCCACAGTTAACAGTGCTTCATACAGCCTCCCACACCTCCCTAAATGGATGCTTCAGTAATTTTCAATCTGAAAGAACTCTTCTACCCCCCAACCCCCTACATTTAACTTTTTCTTATAAATTGATCCTGAAACCTTCAACATATTTCGCTGCCCCATCACCATTTTCAAACCTCTCACTTACACCCTGTCACTTCTGAGAAACCTCTCACGCTCATAAAGCGCTCTTGACGTATATCTTACATATACCCCTGAATACTCTGCACACATTCTGTACTCCTCTGACACTCCTGAAACATTCTCATCATCCTCTAAATGCCTTACTTACACCACTAAACGTTTCTAATTCTCAGGAGAAACTTAATGTTAAATCCAGCATTTCCATGAAGCAACAATTTCATTGCTTGGTTACGACAAATTACATTCCCAAGACAATTGCAATACCCTTTCGAAGGTTGAGGATGCCTCATACTTTCTCGAAAGTCTCAGTTTACTTCAGCATACCTTATAGATTGGTTGAGCAATTCCCATATATCTCTGACAAACCCTGCATGCCCCCAACACACTCCATGATGGCTTGAACCTTCTCACGCACTGTAACATGTCTGATAGTCGCTTACACTTCCAATATGTAGCCAGCACACGACCAGCTCTCGATCATTCAAGGCACAATCAAAACGACTAAGAAAGCTTGTGAAGTTTCTTAAATCTCCCTTGTGCGTTACTGACCCATCCAACATTCCCTGTGTAACTCTGTCACAATACGCACCTAGAACACCCCAGAGATGCTTCACACGCCAGACACCTCCGACACTTCTTTGTTATTTGCATTACACTCTAGACCGGCTGAGTACATGGAAGTGTGGGGCTGAGGTCTAGCCGAGTTCAGGGAAGTGTAGGACATGGCTTCGGTAGAGCAGATGCTAATGTGGAGCAGGGATCCAGCAGAAGAGTTGGAAGCATATAGCAAACATTTTACTTTTTTCCTACAGACGAATGGTGAACAATGTCGCCAACTCAGCAATTTGTACTTTAGTAGTACATGATTCTTATAGTGACAATGTTTACATTCCTTTAATATAATTTGCCTCCAGTGTGTATAATACTTTAAGTATTTCTCTGATAGCTGTGGTCCTCGTCTAACATATCTTACTCACGCCAATGGATTTAACACCCTAGGATATACCTAACATCCCAGACACCTGGAATATTCCTCAGAGGACTCTGATGTCTAGAGTCTTAGGTACATAATACTTCGATCCTGTTCACCTCCTAAATAAAAGTGTTAGAGTAGCTAGACTAATTCTGACGCTCCAGCGCTCTACGCACCTCTAAAAAAATTTCGAAACACAAATACATTCTGATCGTGTGAAAGGCACAAGAGATACTGGCACAAAGATGCCTTTTGTAAAATCATTCAGCCCTGCTCCTTATATTCTTTGATGTGGTTTGCCTTCCAGTGCAGGATATTCATTGTCCCTCGAGAGTGTATCACTTCAGAACTAAGGATTGGTGTGGAGGGAACAAAGATAAATCGACCTTTCACAGAGGAAAAACAGCTCCTCCGCTACGTAACCTGACCTTACCAGATTCCCTCGTCTCCTCTTGTGATATGACAACCAATCAGATCCATCGACTTGCGCAACACGGAGAATGACCTACATTTTGCCAACCATCGGCAGATGCTGGACAAAATACTTGGGACCCAAACGAGCCGTTATCCCATTGTACAGCAGTGATAAAAACGACGACACGATTTGATAATGACGGTAACTCCTGCAGCTGGTTTTTGTAAGTGGTTCATGGAAGTGTTTAGGGCCCACCGCGCCAAACTTTGAATTTCCGTCACAAGGGAATAAGGCAGATTAGAAAGTCTGTCATTTCACTGTCGATGAATGTAACTTGATAATCTTGCGATACGTATATATGTAAAGGCAGGTCTGGTAACACATCTTTCCTGCATTGGATATTGTATCAGTTTTACGAATGTAGGAGTCTCATACCATAACCTTCCACTTCAGTCTCCTTTGCATCTTGTCTTCCAGACCTCATTTCAATCTAATAGGTATACCGTATTTTTTTGTTTATATGTAGTAGACTATATTGGGCATATCATATGGTCTTTGTTTTTTTCACCTGAAGTCAAATGACCTACTTTTGGAAAACAAATATACGTTTTTCCAATTAGTCTCTCTAGTTTTCCATATGTATTTATTTTCCAAATGTTTCTCAGCACTTTTATTGTTGAATTTTCCGTATCAAAAGAGAAAAACACAATATGGTCTTGGTTGTGTCAGTCTGTCCACAGTCAACCAGCTGTTCATCCTCCCTAAGTGTTAGTAGGTAAATTGGGCAGGGATGTGAGGTGTTCTCATGGTTGTTTAATCTCTTTATGGATGGGGTGCTTGAGGAGGTAAGTGCTAGAGTCATGTAGAGAGGTGCGAGTATGCAGTCTGTTGGGGATGAGAGGGCCTGGGAAGTGAGTCAGTTGTTTTTCGCCGATGATACAGCTCTGGTGGCTGATTCGAGACAGAAACTGCCGAAGTTGGTGTCTGAGTTTCGAGAAGTGTATGAAAGGAGAGAGTTGAGAGTAAATGTGATTAATACTGCAAGATTATTTGGTTCAGTAGGGATGAGGGACAAGTTAAATGGAATGTAAGTTTAAATGGAACCATGGAAGCGGAAGTGTCACAGGGTGGGGGAAGAGACGAAGGTTCTGGGAGCGAAAAAAGAATGTGTGGAAGGAGAGAACGCTATCTCGGAGAGCAAAAATAGGTATGTTTGAAGAAACAGAAGTTCCAACAATATTATATGGTTGCAAGGTATGGGCTAACAGTTAGGAATGTGCGGAGTAGAGTAGATGTGTTGGAACTGAAAAGTTTAAAGACAATATGTGGTGTGAGATGGCTTGATCGAGTAAGTTATGAAATAAAAAGAGTGTCGTTGAGAGAGCAGAAGAGGATGTGTTGGAGTGGTTTGGACGCATGGAGAGAATGAGTGAGAAGAGATTGAAAAAGAGGATACATGTGTCAGAGGTGGGGGGAACAAGGAGAAGCGGGATACCAAATTGGAGGTAGAAGGATGCTCTGTACATGCCGATACCCTGTCAATCAATATCCTCCCATATGATTTCCCAGGAATACTGAACAAACTTATGCCTCTGTGATTTGAACACTCACCTTTATCCCCCTTGCCTTTGTACAATGGCACTATGCATGCATTCCGCCAATCCTCAGGCAATTCACCATGCACTGAATATCCTTACCAACCAGTCAACAACACAGTCACCCCCTTTTTTAATAAATTCCACTGCAATAACATCCAAACCCGCCGCATTGCCGGCTTTCATCTTCCGCAAAGATTTCACTACCTCTTCTCTGTTTACCAAACCATTCTCCCTCCCTCTCACTTCGTACACCACCTCTACCAAAACACCTTATATCTCCCACTCTAACATCAACATTCAACAAACCTTTAAGATTCTCACTCCATCTCCTCACTTCACTAATATTTGTGATTACCTCCTTATTAGCTATCTTCACCGATATTCCCATTTGTTCTCTTGTCTTACGCACTCTATTTGCCTCCTTCTAAAACATCTTTTTATTCTCCATAAAATTTAATGATACTTTCTCACCCCACTTCTCATTTGCCTTCTTTTTCAACTCTTGCACCTTTCTCTTGACCTCCTGCCTCTTTCTTTCATACATCTCCTTGTCATTCGCACTACTTCCCCACAAAAATCGTCCAAACACCTCTCTC
>NC_092235.1:37880523-37948023 GCF_036320965.1 Panulirus ornatus | reverse complement strand
AAGTGGAGGGAAAAGGGAGAAGGGAGAGACCAAATTGGGTTTGGAAGAATGGGGAGAAAGAGATTTTGAGCAACAAGGATCAAAGCATGCAAGAGGATAAAAGACGTGTAAGGGATAGAGTAAATTGGAACGATGTGGTATAGGGGTCGAAGTGCAGGCTATGGACCAAACCAGAGCATGTGAAGCGTCCGGGGTAAACCATGGAAAGGTCTATGGGGCCTGGTTATGTATAGGGAGCTGTGGTTTCGATGCATTGCACATGACAGCTGGAGAATATATCTGAGCAGATGCGGCCTTTCGTCGTCTGTTCCTGAAGCTACCTTGCTAGAATTTGCAAAATCTTAAAACCATCATGGATGAATAGGAGAATGAAAGGACTGATTTGCTAGGAACACACACGAAAAAAAATAAGAAACTCAAATCATTGGGAACTGATGAAAACTGACAGAAATTATTCAAAATCTAAAAAGGGCGTAAGGTCTAATAGAGAGTAAACACAAGGACCATTGGACCATTACGAAACGAACATGACACAGTAACTGCTGACGACAAGGAAATGGCTACCATACTTGATCATTCTTTCAACTCCGTATTCACAACTGAAGAAACATCTCGAATACCACAACCAATGAAAATGTTTCAATCATCTGATGAAGAAGAGTTGAAAGTTAGAGAAATAAAGAACTCTGAAGTACTGAAATACCTGGACCAATTAAATATTAACAAATCCAACGGTTTAGATAACTTAGCCCCACCTGATGGTCAGGTGCCAACTGAGTGGAAACCAACAAATGTTACTCTTACATATCAAAAAGGAGACAAAAAAGTGTGCCTTGAACTACCGCCCAATTAGCCTTACATTAGTGTTTGGCAAAAAGCTGAAAAAAATTAAACGAGATAAAATTGTCACAATTCTAGATCCAACCTGACAAATTTGCTGGAATGTTTTAAAGTTATTTATGAGAAATGGAACCAAAAAGTACCGTCTGATGTAGTATATTTAGATTTCTAAAAGGTTTTCGATAAGGTACCTCACAAGAGACTTTTACATAAACTCAAAGCACACGGAATCAATGAAGAACTCTGTACATGGATCGGAGACAGGCTTACCGGAAGAAAGCAGCGTGAAGTATTAAACGGCGAAGCCTCAGATTGGCTATACGTAACCAATGGTGTGCCACAGGGGTCTGTTCTAGGTCCAATTTTTTTTCATGATATACATTAATGACCTAGAACACAGTCTCATATCTAAGATCTCCAAATTTGCTTAAGATACTAAACTAGGAGGTAGAGCTGTATACAGGCGGGACTGCGAAATGGTTCAAGATCTTAACTTACTAGCTGAGTGGTCAGACAGATGGCAAATGAAGTTTAATGTAGACAAGTATAAAGTTTTGCTCTTTGGAGACAAGAATATACGTCACGACTACAAACTATTCGGAAACTCTTTAACTAAAGTAAATGAAGAAAAGGACTTTGGAGTTGTCATTAGCAGCAAGTAAAAAAGGCACCCAAATGTTAGGTTTCTTAGACAGGAACATACAAGACACTAGAAACAATTATCACACTTTATGATTCTCTAGCAAGACCACACCTTGAATATGCAGCCCAGTTTTAGTCCCCAAACCAAAAAAATACGAAGAAAGATGAGAGAAAGTACAAAGAAGCGCAACAAAATTAATCCCATCATTTAGAAATCTTGCATACGAGGAGAGGCTAAAATGATTGGATCTCTTCTCCCACAAAAAACGTAGACTTCGCGGCGACTTAATCGAAGTGTTCAAAATTCTGAACGAGTTCGATAGCGTAAATCACGAACATCTTTCTAGTGGAAGAAAATACGGTTATAAGGACAAATGGAATAAAATTCAAAGCTAAAAGATGAAGTATGGACGTGAGAAAACGCTCCTTTTGCTATCGGTGAGTTGAGCACTGGAATAAGCTAAAGTCAGACGTAGTGAATGCTAAGATTTTAAATACTTTTAAACGTCGTTTAGACATATATCTTAGAAATCTAGGTATACTCTGAGAAAAACACCAGAAATAACCTGTATAAATGACAGCGATAACGGGGACACTAGAAGACTAATATGCAGCAGCGGAGAGTCTGTGATAGCTTTAAAAAAATGCTGAGTGGAAGAACATTTTCATATCAAGTTAAAATCTTTTTGTTTTTTTCTTCTTATCTAAACAACCCAGTCGTGGGCCAGTCAGGCCGTCTAGTGTCTGTCTTTCTCATGTAAACTCATGTAACGTGGGAAACGGCTATCAAGTATTGGTTGGGGGGGGGATATATTGGACTATTATTATGACTGCTATTATTATCGTAATTATCACTGTTATCATCACTCTTACTGTTATCATTACCCTTATTATTATCATCATCATCATTATTATTATTATTATCATTATTATTATCATAATAATAATAATAATAATAATAATAATAATAATAATAATAATAATAATAATAATAATAATAATAATAATAATAAGTATTATTATTATTATTATTATTATTATTGTTATTATTATTATCATTATTATTATCAATATTATTATCATTATTATTATTATTATTATTATCATTATTATTATCATTATTATTATTATCATTATTATTATTATTATTATTATTATTATTATTATTATTATTATTATTATTATTATTACTATTATTATTATTATCATTATAATCATTATCATTATGCACCTGGTCATGAGAAGAAAGATCATAAAAGCAGCTGAGTGAGTGTGTTAGCAGCTTTGATGCACGAGACCAGGTATAGTGATACGTGATTTGAATGCAAAGGTGAGTAATGTGGCAGGTGAAGGTATAATTGGTGTACATGGGGGTGTTCAGTGTTGTAAATGGACATGGTGAAGAGCTTGTAAATTTGTGTGCTGAAAAAGGACTGGTGATTGGGAGAGATAGTCAGAGAGCTTTACTGGATTACGTGTTAATTGATAGGCGCGCGAAAGAGAAACTTTTGGATGTTAATGTGATGAGAGGGGCAACTGGTGGGATGTCTGATCAATATCTTGTGGAGGCGAAGTTGAAGATTTGCAGAATTTTTCAGAAGAGAAGAGAAAATGTTAGGGTGAAGAGAGTGGTGAGAGTAAGTGAACTTGGAAAGGAGACTTGTGTGAGGATGTACCAGGAGAGATTGAGTGCAGAATGGAAAAAGATGAGAGCAAATGACGTAAGGGGAGTGGAGGAGGAATGTGATGTATTCAGAAAGTAGTGATGGCTAGTGCAATAAATGCTTGCAGCATGAGAAAGATGAGAGGTGGGTAGATTAGAAAGGGTAGTGAGTGGTGGGATGAAGAAGTAAGATTGTTAGTGAAAGAGAAAAGAGAGGCATTTGGACGATTTTTCAGGGAGGTAGTGCGAATGACTGGGAGATGCATAAAAGAAAGAGGCGGGAGGTCAAGAAAAAGGTGCAAGATGTGAAAAGAGGGCAAATGAGAGTTGAGGTGAGAGAGTATCATTAAATTCTAGGGAGAATATAAAGATGCTTTAGAAGGAGGTAAATAAAGGGCGTAAGACAAGAGAACAAATGGGAACATCGGTGAAGAGGCTAATGGGGAGATAATAACAAGTAGTGGTGAAGTGAGAAGGAGATAGAGTGAGTATTTTGAAGGTTTGTTGAATGCGTTTGATGATAGAGTGGCAGATATAGGGTGTTTTGGTCGAGGTGGTGTGCGAAGTGAGAGGGTCAGGGAGAATGGTTTGGTGAACAGAGAAGAGGTAGTGAAAGCATTACGGAAGATGAAAGCCGGCAAGGCGGCGGGTTTGGATGGTATTGCAATGGAATTTATTAGAAAAGGGGGTGATTGTGTTGCTGACCGGTTGGTAAGGATTATTCAATGTATATATGGTTCATGGTGAAGTGCCTGAGGATTGGCGGAAAGAATGCAGACTGCCATTGTACAAACGCAAAGGGAACAAAGGTGAGTGTTCACATTAGAGGTATAAATTTGTTGAGTATTCATAAGAAAATAAATGGGACGGTATTGATTGACAGGGTAAAGGCAAGTAAAGAGCATCAGATTGCGGAAGAGCAGTGTTGTTTCAGAGGTGGTTGAGGATGCATGGATGAGGATTTTGCTTTGAAGAATTTATGTGAGAAATACTTAGAAAAACATATGGATTTGTATGTAGCATTTATGGACCTGAAGAAAGCATATGATAGAATTGATAGAGATGCTCTGTGGAAAGAATTAAGGGTATATTGTGTGGGAGGTAAATTGCTACAAGCAGTGAAAAGTTTTTACCAAGGATGTAAGGCATGTGCACGAATAGGAAGAGAGGAAAGTGTTTAGTTCACAGGGAATGTCGGTTTGCGGCAGGGGTGCATAATGTCTCCATTGTTGTTTAATTTGTTTATGGATGGTGTTGTTAGGGATGTGAATGCAAGAGTTTTGGAGAGAGGGGCAAGTATGCAGTCTGTTGTGGATGAGAGGGCTTGGGAAGTGAGTCAGTTGTTGTTCTCTGATGATACAGCACTAGTGTCTGATTCGGGTGAGAAACTACAAAAGTTGGTGAAAGAGTTTGGTAAAGTGTATGAAAGAAGAAAGCTGAGAGTAAATGTGAATAAGAACAAAGTTATTAGGGTTGAGAGACAAGTTAATTGGGAGGTAAGTTTGAATGGAGAAAAACTGGAGAAAGTGAAATGTTTTAGATATCTACGAGTGGATTTGGCAGCGGATGGACCCATGGAAGCGGAAGTGAATGATAAGATGGGGGAGGGGGTGAAGGTTCTGGGAGCGATGAAGAATTTGTGGAAGGCGAGAACATTATCTCGGAATGCAAAAATGAGTATGTTTAAAGGAATAGTGGTTCCAACAATGTTATATGGTTGCGAGGCATGGGCTATAGATAAGGTTGTTCGGAGGAGGGTGGATGTGTTAGAATGAAATGTTTCAGGACTATATGTGGTGTGAGGTGATTTGATCGAGTAAGTAATGAAGTGGTAAGACAGATGCGTAGTAATAAAAGGAAAGTGGTTGAGTGAGCAGAAGAGCGTGTATTAAAATGGTTTGGTCACATGGAGGGAATGCGTGAGGAAAGATTGGCAAAGAGGATATATGTCTCAGAGGTGGAGGGAACAAGGGGAAGTGGGAGACCAAATTGGAGGTGAAGGGATGGAGTGAAAAAAGTTTTTAGCGATCGGGGCCTGAACATACAGGAGGATGAAAGGCATGCAAGGGTAGTGTGAATTGGAACGATGTGGTATAAAGGGGTCGACTTGCTATCAATGGATTGAACCAGGGCATGTGAAGTGCCTGGGGTAAACCATGGAAAGTTTTGTGGGGACTGGATGTGGAAAGTGAGCTGTAGTTTGGGTGCATTATACATGACAGCTAGAGACAGAGTGTGAACGATTGCGGCCTTTGTTGTCTTCCTAGCGCTATCTAACGCGCGCTCTAGGGGACGATGGTGATGTTTCATGTGTGGCGGGGTGCAACGGAAATGGATGAAGGCAGCAAGTATGAATATGTGCATGTGTATATATGCATATACACATATATATGTATGTATACGTTGAAACGTATAGGTATGTATATGTATGTATATACGCTACCTCGTTGACGCGGGAGACAGCGACTAAGCATAACAGATAAAATGAATATCATCATTATTATCATTATCGTTATTATCGTTATTGTTATTATTATTATTATTACTATTATTATTATTACTAATATTATTATTATTGTTATTATTATTATTATTATTATTATTATTATTATTATTATTATTATTATTATTATTATTATTATTATTATTATTATTATCATTATTATTATTATTATCATTATTATTATTATCATTATTATTATAATTATTATTATTATTATTATCATTATTATTATTATTGTTATTATTGTTATTATTATTATTATTATTATTATTATTATTATTATTATTATTATTATTATTATTATTATTACTATTATTATTATCATTATTAGTATTTTACTATTACTATCGTTATTATTATTATTACCATTATTATAATCTTCGTTATCTTTGCTATTATTATTGATATTATTAGAAAGGGTAGTGAATGGTGGGATGAAGAAGTAAGAGTATTCGTGAAAGAGAAGAGAGAGGCATTTGGACGATTTTTGCAGGGAAAAAATGAAATTGAGTGGGAGATGTATAAAAGAAAGAGACAGGAGGTCAAGAGAACGGTGCAAGAGGTGAAAAAAAAAGGGCAAATGAGAGTTGGGGTGAGAGAGCATCATTAAATTTTAGGGAGAATAAAAAGATGTTCTGGAAGGAGGTAAATAAAGTGCGTAAGACAAGGGAGCAAATGGGAACTTCAGTGAAGGGCGCAAATGGGGAGGTGATAACAAGTAGTGGTGATGTGAGAAGGAGATGGAATGAGTATTTTGAAGGTTTGTTGAATGTGTTTGATGATAGAGTAGCAGATATAGGGTGTTTTGGTCGAGGTGGTGTGCAAAGTGAGAGGGTTAGGGAAGATGATTTGGTAAACAGAGAAGAGGTAGTAAAAGCTTTGCGGAAGATGAAAGCCGGCAAGGCAGCAGGTTTGGATGGTATTGCAGTGGAATTTATTAAAAAAGGGGGTGACTGTATTGTTGACTGGTTGGTAAGGTTATTTAATGTATGTATGACTCATGGTGAGGTGCCTGAGGATTGGCGGAATGCGTGCATAGTGCCATTGTAAAAAGGCAAAGGGGATAAGAGTGAGTGCTCAAATTACAGAGGTATAAGTTTGTTGAGTATTCCTGGTAAATCATATGGGAGGATATTGATTGAGAGGGTGAAGGCATGTACAGAGCATCAGATTGGGGAAGAGCAGTGTGGTTTCAGAAGTGGTAGAGGATGTGTGGATCAGGTGTTTGCTTTGAAGAATGTATGTGAGAAATACTTAGAAAAGCAAATGGATTTGTATGTAGCATTTATGGATCTGGAGAAGGCATATGATAGAGTTGATAGAGATGCTCTGTGGAAGGTATTAAGAATATATGGTGTGGGAGGCAAGTTGTTAGAAGCAGTGAAAAGTTTTTATCGAGGATGTAAGGCATGTGTACGTGTAGGAAGAGAGGAAAGTGATTGGTTCTCAGTGAATGTAGGTTTGCGGCAAGGGTGTGTGATGTCTCCATGGTTGTTTAATTTGTTTATGGATGGGGTTGTTAGGGAGGTGAATGCAAGAGTTTTGGAAAGAGGGGCAAGTATGAAGTCTGTTGGGGATGAGAGAGCTTGGGAAGTGAGTCAGTTGTTGTTCGCTGATGATACAGCGCTGGTGGCTGATTCATGTAAGAAACTGCAGAAGCTGGTGACTGAGTTTGGTAAAGTGTGTGAAAGAAGAAACTTAAGAGTAAATGTGAATAAGAGCAAGGTTATTAGGTACAGTAGGGTTGAGGGTCAAGTCAATTGGGAGGTGAGTTTGAATGGAGAAAAACTGGAGGAAGTGAAGTGTTTTAGATATCTGGGAGTGGATCTGGCAGCGGATGGAACCATGGAAGCGGAAGTGGATCATAGGGTGGGGGAGGGGGCGAAAATTCTGGGAGCCTTGAAGAATGTGTGGAAGTCGAGAACATTATCTCGGAAAGCAAAAATGGGTATGTTTGAAGGAATAGTGGTTCCATCAATGTTGTATGGTTGCGAGACGTGTGCTATGGATAGAGTTGTGCGCAGGAGGATGGATGTGCTGGAAATGAGATGTTTGAGGACAATATGTGGTGTGAGGTGGTTTGATCGAGTAAGTAACGTAAGGGTAAGAGAGATGTGTGGAAATAAAAAGAGCGTGGTTGAGAGAGCAGAAGAGGGTGTTTTGAAATGGTTCGGGCATATGGAGAGAATGAGTGAGGAAAGATTGACCAAGAGAATATATGTGTCGGAGGTGGAGGGAACGAGGAGAAGAGGGAGACCAAATTGGAGGTGGAAAGATGGAGTGAAAAAGATTTTGTGTGATCGGGGCCTGAACATGCAGGAGGGTGAAAGGAGGGCAAGGAATAGAGTGAATTGGAGCGATGTGTTATACCGGGGTTGACGTGCTGTCAGTGGATTGAATCAAGGCATGTGAGGCGTCTGGGGTAAACCATGGAAAGCTGTGTAGGTATGTATATTTGCGCGTGTGGACGTATGTATATACATGTGTATGGGGGTTGGTTGGGCCATTTCTTTCGTCTGTTTCCTTGCGCTACCTCGCAAACGCGGGAGACAGCGACAAAGCAAAAAAAAAAAAAAAAAAAATTATTATTATTATTATTATTATTATTATTATTATTATTATTATTATTATTATTATTACTATTATCATTATTATAATTACTATCATCATCATCATTATTATTATTATTATTATTATCATTATTATTATTATTATCATTATTATTATTATTATTATTATTATTATTATTATTATTATTATTATTATTATCATTATCATTATTATTATCATTATTATCATTATTTTTATCATAAATTATCATTATCATTTATTATCATTATTATTATTATCATTATTATTTTTATTTTTTTTTTTTATACTCTGTCGCTGTCTCCCGCGTCTGCGAGGTAGCGCAAGGAAACAGACGAAAGAAATAGCCCAACCCCCCCCCCCCCCATACACATGTACATACACACGTCCACACACGCAAATATACATACCTACACAGCTTTCCATGGTTTACCCCAGACGCTTCACATGCCTTGATTCAATCCACTGACAGCACGTCAACCCCTGTATACCACATCGCTCCAATTCACTCTATTCCTTGCCCTCCTTTCACCCTCCTGCATGTTCAGGCCCCGATCACACAAAATCTTTTTCACTCCATCTTTCCACCTCCAATTTGGTCTCCCTCTTCTCCTCGTTCCCTCCACCTCCGACACATATATCCTCTTGGTCAATCTTTCCTCACTCATTCTCTCCATGTGCCCAAACCATTTCAAAACACCCTCTTCTGCTCTCTCAACCACGCTCTTTTTATTTCCACACATCTCTCTTACCCTTACGTTACTTACTCGATCAAACCACCTCACACCACACATTGTCCTCAAACATCTCATTTCCAGCACATCCATCCTCCTGCGCACAACTCTATCCATAGCCCACGCCTCGCAACTATACAACATTGTTGGAACCACTATTCCTTCAAACATACCCATTTTTGCTTTCCGAGATAATGTTCTCGACTTCCACACATTTTTCAAGGCTCCCAAAATTTTCGCCCCCTCCCCCACCCTATGATCCACTTCCGCTTCCATGGTTCCATCCGCTGACAGATCCACTCCCAGATATCTAAAACACTTCACTTCTTCCAGTTTTTCTCCATTCAAACTCACCTCCCAATTGACTTGACCCTCAACCCTACTGTACCTAATAACCTTGCTCTTATTCACATTTACTCTTAACTTTCTTCTTCCACACACTTTACCAAACTCAGTCACCAGCTTCTGCAGTTTCTCGCATGAATCAGCCACCAGCGCTGTATCATCAGCGAACAACAACTGACTCACTTCCCAAGCTCTCTCATCCCCAACAGACTTCATACTTGCCCCTCTTTCCAGGACTCTTGCATTTACCTCCCTAACAACCCCATCCATAAACAAATTAAACAACCATGGAGACATCACACACCCCTGCCGCAAACCTACATTCACTGAGAACCAATCACTTTCCTCTCTTCCTACACGTACACATGCCTTACATCCTTGATAAAAACTTTTCACTGCTTCTAACAACTTGCCTCCCACACCATATATTCTTAATACCTTCCACAGAGCATCTCTATCAACTCTATCATATGCCTTCTCCAGATCCATAAATTATTATTATTATTATTATTATTATTATTATTATTATCATTATTATTATTATTATTATTATTATCATTATCATTATTATTATCATCATCATCACCATTATCATTATTATTATCATTATCATTATCATTATCATTATTATTATTATCATTATTATCATTATCATTATCGTTATCATCATCATCATTATCATTATTATTATTATTGTTATTATTATCATTATTATTATTATCATTATCATTTTTATTATCATTATCATCAGTATATCTATCATAATATACTTTGTCGCTGTCTCCCGCATTAGCGAGGAAGCGCAAGGAAACAGCCGATAGAATGGCCCAACCCAACCACCACAAACACATGTATGTACATACACGTCCACACCCGCATATATACATGCCTATACATTTCAACGTATATATATATATATATATATATATATATATATATATATATATATATATATATATATATATATATATATATATATATATATATATATTTAAATTTTAGGGAGAATAAAAAGATGTTCTGGAAGGAGGTATATAAAGTGCGTAAGACAAGGGAGCAAATGAGAACTTCAGTAAAGGGCGCAAATGGGGAGGTGATAACAAGTAGTGGTGATGTGAGAAGGAGATAGAGTGAGTATTTTGAAGGTTTGTTGAAGGTGTTTGATGATAGAGTGGCAGATATAGGGTGTTTTGGTCGAGGTGGTGTGCAAAGCGAGAGGGTTAGGGAAAATGATTTGGTAAACCGAGAAGAGGTAGTAAAAGCTTTGCGGAAGATGAAAGCCGGCAAGGCAGCAGGTTTGGATGGTATTGCAGTGGAATTTATCAAAAAAGGGGGTGAATGTATTGTTGACTAGTTGGTAAGGTTATTTAATGTATGTATGACTCATGGTGAGGTGCCTGAGGATTGGCGGAATGCTTGCATAGTGCCATTGTACAAAGGCAAAGGGGATAAGAGTGAGTGCTCAAATTACAGAGGTATAAGTTTGTTGAGTATTCCTGGTATATCATATGGGAGGGTATTGATTGAGAGGGTGAAGACATGTACAGAGCATCAGATTGGGGAAGAGCAGTGTGGTTTCAGAAGTGGTAGAGGATGTGTGGATCAGGTGTTTGCTTTGAAGAATGTATGTGAGAAATACTTAGAAAAGCAAATGGATTTGTATGTAGCATTTATGGATCTGGAGAAGGCATATGATAGAGTTGATAGAGATGCTCTGTGGAAGGTATTAAGAATATATGGTGTGGGAGGCAAGTTGTTAGAAGCAGTGAAAAGTTTTTATCGAGGATGTAAGGCATGTGTATGTGTAGGAAGAGAGGAAAGTGATTGGTTCTCAGTGAATGTAGGTTTGCTGCAGGGGTGTGTGATGTCTCCATGGTTGTTTAATTTGTTTATGGATGGGGTTGCTAGGGACGTGAATGCAAGAGTTTTGGAAAGAGGGGCAAGTATGAAGTCTGTTGTGGATGAGAGAGCTTGGGAAGTGAGTCAGTTGTTGTTCGCTGATGATACAGCGCTGGTGGCTGATTCATGTGAGAAACTACAGGCTGGTGACTGAGTTTGGTAAAGTGTGTGAAAGAAGAACTTAAGAGTAAATGTGAATAAGAGCAAGGTTATTAGGTACAGTAGGGTTGAGGGTCAAGTCAACTGGGAGGTAAGTTTGAATGGAGAAAAACTGGAGGAAGTAAAGTACTTTAGATATCTGGGAGTGGATCTGGCAGCGGATGGAAACATGGAAGCGGAAGTGGATCATAGGGTTGGGTAGGGGGCGAAAATCCTGGGAGCCTTGAAGAATGTGTGGAAGTCGAGAACATTATCTCGGAAAGCAAAAATGGGTATGTTTGAAGGAATAGTGGGTCCAACAATGTTGTATGGTTGCGAGGCGTGGGCTATGGATAGAGTTGTGCGCAGGAGGGTGGATGTGCTGGAAATGAGATGTTTGAGGACAATGTGTGCTGTGAGGTGGTTTGATCGAGTAAGTAACGAAAGTGTAAGAGAGATGTGTGGAAATAAAAAAAGCGTGGTTGAGAGAGCAGAAGAGGGTGTTTTGAAATGGTTTGGGCACATGGAGAGAATGAGTGAGGAAAGATTGACCATGAGGATATATGTGTCGGAGGTGGAGGGAACGAGGAGAAGTTGAAGACCAAATTGGAGGTGGAAAGATGGAGTGAAAAAGATTTTGTGTGATCGGGGCCTGAACATGCAGGAGGGAGAAAGGAGGGCAAGGAATAGAGTGAACTGGATCGATGTGGTATACCGGGGTTGACGTGCTGTCAGTGGATTGAATCAGGGCATGTGAAGCGTCTGGGGTAAACCATGGAAAGCTGTGTAGGTATGTATATTTGCGTGTGTGGACGTGTATGTATATACATGTGTATGGTGGTGGGTTGGGCCATTTCTTTCGTCTGTTTCCTTGCGCTACCTCGCAAACGCGGGAGGCAGCGATAAAGCAAAAAAAAAAAAAAAAGATATATATATATATACATATATATACATATATATATATATATATATATATATATATATATATATATATATATATATATATATATATATATATATATATATATATATATATATATATATATATATATATATATATAATCCAATAACGAAATAACGAAATCCAGTAACCCTCTCTGGCCATCTTCCCTACTTACATACGTACTCTTATCCCTGGGGATAGGGGAGAAAGAATACTTCCCACGTATTCCCTGCGTGTCGTAGAAGGCGACTAAAAGGGGAGGGAGCGGGGGGCTGGAAATCCTCCCCTCTCGTTTTTTTTTTTTTTTTTTTTAATTTTCCAAAAGAAGGAACAGAGAATTCGGCCAGGTGAAGGTATTCCCTCAAAGGCCCAGTCCTTTGTTCTTAACGCTACCTCGCTAATGCGGGAAATGGCGAATAGTTTGAAAGAAAAGAAAGATATATATATATATATATATATATATATATATATCGACTCCGGTATACCACATCGTTCCAATTCACTCTGTTCTTTGCACGTCTTTCACCTTCCTGCATGTTCAGGCCCCGATCGCTCAGAATCTTTTCCTTTTTTCCACATCCAATTTTGTCTCCCACCTCTCCTCGTCCCCTCCACCTCTGACACATATATCCTCTTTCTCAATTTTTCCTCACTTACTCTCTCCATGTGACCCAACAATTTCAATACAACTTCTGTTGTCTCAACCACACTCTTTTTATTACCGCATATCTCTCTTAGCCTTTCATTACTTACTCTATCAAACCACCTCACACCACATACTGTCCTCAAACATCTCATTTCCAACACATCCACCCTCCTACACACAACCCTATCTATAGCCCACGCCTCGCAACCATATAACGTCGTTGGAACACTATTCCTTCAAACATACCCATTTTTGCTTTACGAGATAATGTTCTCGCCTTCCACACATTCTTCAACGCTCCCAGAAACTTCGCCCCTTCTCATACCCTGTGACTCACTTCTGTCTTCCATGGTTTCATCCGTTGCTGAATCCACTCCCAGATATCTAAAACACTTCACTTACTCCAGTTTTTTTTTTCCATTCAAACTTACCTCAAAATTGATTTATCCCTCAACCCTACTGTACCTAATAACCTTGCTCTTATTCACATTTACTCTCAGCTTTCTTCTTTCACACGCTTTACTAAACTCAGTCACCAAGTTTTCTCACCCGAATCAGCAACCAGTGGTGTATCATCAGCGAACAACAACTGACTCACTTGCCGCAAACCAACATTCAATGGGAACCAATCACTTTAACCTCTTCCTACTCGTACACATGCCTAACATCCTCGATAAAAACTTTTTACTGCTTCTAGCAACTTGCCGCACACACCATATACTCTTAATACGTTCCACAGAGCATCTCTGTCAACTCTATCATATGCCTTCTCCAGGTCCATAAATGCTATATACAAATCCATTTAATTTTTCGAGTATTTCTCACATACGTTCTTCAAAGCAAACACCTGATCCACACATCTTCTACCACTTCTGAAACCACACTGCTCTTCCCCAATCTGATGCTCTGCACATGCCTTGACCCTCTTGATCAATATCCTGCCATATGATTTCCCAGGAATACTCAACAAACTTATACCTCTGTAATTTGGGCACTCACATTCATCCCCTTTGCTTTTGTACAATGGCACTATGCAAGCATTCCGCCAATCCTCAGGCACTTCACCATGAGCCATACATACATTGAATATCCTCACCAACCAGTCAACAACACAGTCACCACCTTTTTTAATAAATTCCACTGCAATATCATTTAATCCCGCCGCCTTTTCGGGTTTCATCTTCCGCAAACTTTTACTACCTCTTCTCTGTTTACCAAACCATTCTCCCTGAACCTCTCACTTCGTACACCACCTCGACTAAAACACACTATATCTGCCACTTTGTCATTTAACAAATTTACCAACCTTCAAAATACTCGCTCCATCTCGTTCTTACATCAACACTACTTATTATTACCTCCCAGTACCCCCTTCAACGCACTTTATTTACCTCCTTCCAAAACAACTTTTTATTCTCCCTAAAATTTATTGATATTTTCTCCCCCAACTCTCTTTTTCACCTCTTGTACCTTTCTCTTGACCTCGTGCCTCTTTCTTTTATATATCTCCCAGTCATTTGCACCATTTCCCTGCAAAACTCGTCCAAATGCCTTTCTCTTTTCTTTCACTATTAATCTTACCTCTTCATCCCATCACTCGCCACTCTTTCTAATCTGCCCATCTGCCACGCTTCTCATGCCACAAGCATCCCTAAATACATCCCACTCCTCCCCCACTCCACTTATGTCGTTTGCTCTCACCTTTTCTCCATTCTGAACTCAGTCTCTCCTGGTACTTCCTCACACAATTCTCACTTAGCTCACTTAGTCTCACCACTCTCATCACTCCATTTTTTTCTTCTTTTCTGAAAACCTCTACAAATCTTCACCTTTGCCTCCACAAGATAATGATCAGACATTCCTGCAGTTGCACCTCTCAGCACATTTACATCCAAAAGTCTCTTTTACGCGCCTATCAATTAACACGAAATCCAATAACGCTCTCTGGCCATCTTTCCTACTTACATACGTACTCTTATGTATCTTTTTAAACCAGGTATTTCCAATCACCAGTCCTTTTTCAGCACAGAAATCCACAAGTAGTAGCAGCTGTAGCAACAGTAGTAGTAGTAACATCATTATTGTTATTACATTCATTATTATCACCATTATCATCAATATTCCTGTTTGTTCCTGTGGAAGCCTGTTAGGCCTTTGGTTTAAAGTATGGCCTCTGGCCTTTGCATACTATCAAATACCTGAAATAGAATTGTTGTAGCCAGTGAGTCATTAGAAAACTTTCTATTGTCTGAACGATCTTAAACAGTTCACTGCAGTGTCTCCTCATAAGACCAGTCATCACTGGAGGTGGGGTTCTTGTCTATGGCCTGGGTGGCTGTAGGAAGATCCTTGATATTTGACATTTTCCAACTCTTGACCATTCATGGTAGAGTTGACCATCCATGGTAGCGTTGACCATCCATGGTAGAGTTGACCATCCAAGGTAGAGTTGACCATTCCTGGTAGAGTTGACTATCTATGGTAAAGTTGACTATTCATGGTAGCGATGACCATCCATGGTAGAGTTAATCATCCATGGTAGAGATGACCATCCATGGTAGAGTTGACCATCCAAGGTAGAGTTGACCATTCCTGGTAGAGTTGACCGTCTATGGTAGAGTTGACTATTCATGGTAGTGATGACCATCCATGGTAGAGTTAATCATCCATGGTAGAGATGACCATCCGTGGTAGAGATGACCATCCATGATTGAGGTGGCCATCCATGGTAGACTTGACCATCCAAGGTAGCGGTGGCCATCCATGGTAGAGATGACGATCCATGGTAGAGTTGACCATCCAAGGTAGAGGTGGCGATCCATGGTAGAGATGACGATCCATGGTAGAGCTAGCCATCCATGATAGAGATAACCGTTCATGGTAGAGATGACCATCCACGGTAGAATTAGCCATCCATGGTAGAGTTGACCATCCATGGTAGGGGGTGACCAACCATGGTAGAGTTGATCATTGATAGCAGAGCTGACCATCCATGGTAAGGATGACCATCCATGGCAGAGATGACCATCCATGGTAGAGATGACCATCCATGGTAGAATTGACCATCCATGGTAGAGTTGACCTTCCATGATAGAGCTGACCATCCATGGTAGAGTTGACCATTCATGGTAGAGATGACCATCCATGGTAGAGTTGACCATCCATGGTAAAGGTGACCACTCATGGTAAAGGTGACCATCAAATGGTAGAGTTGACCATTCATGGTAGAAATGACCATCCATGGTAGAGTTAACTTTCCATGGTAGAGATAACCATTCACGGTAGAGTTGATCATTCATGGCAGAACTGACCATCCATGGTATAGCTGACCATCCATGGTAGAGCTCATCATTCAAGGTACAGTTGACTATCCATGGCAGAGTTGACCATCCATGGTAGAGTTTACTATCCATGGTAGAACTAACTATCCATGGTAGAGGTGACCACTCATGGTAGAGATGACCATCCATGGTAGAGTTTATCCATGGTAGAGCTGACCATCCATGGTAAAGGTGACCATCCATGGTAGAACTTGCCATACATGGTAGAATTGATCATCCATGGTAGAGGTGACTATCCATGGTAGAGTTGACCTTTCATGGTAGGGATGACCATCCATGGTAGAGTTAACTATCCATGGTAGAGCTAACCATCCATGGTAGAGCTGACCATTCATGGTAGAGGTGACTATCCATGGTAGAGCTAACCATCCATGGTAGAGTTGACCATCCATGGTAGAGTTGACTGTCCATGGTAGAGCTAACCATCCATGGTAGAGTTGACCATTCATGGCAAAGCTGACCATCCATGGTAGAGCTGACCATCCATGGTAGAGGTGACCATCCATGGTAGAACATGCCATACATGGTAGAGATGACCATCCATGGTAGAGTTAATCATCCATGGTAGAGATGACCATTCCTGGTAGAGTTGACCATCTATGGTAAAGTTGACTATTCATGGTAGCGATGACCATCTATGGTAGAGTTAATCATCCATGGTAGAGATGATCATCCGTGGTAGAGATGACCATCCATGGTAGAGATGACGATCCATGGTAGAGTTGACCATCCAAGGTAGAGGTGGCGATCCATGGTAGAGATGACGATCCATGGTAGAGCTAGCCATCCATGATAGAGATAACCGTTCATGGTAGAGATGACCATCCACGGTAGAATTAGCCATCCATGGTAGAGTTGACCATCCATGGTAGGGGGTGACCAACCATGGTAGAGTTGACCATTCATAGCAGAGCTGACCATCCATGGTAGAGATGACCATCCATGGCAGAGATGACCATCCATGGAAGATTTGACCATCCAAGATAGAGTTGATCATCCATGGTAGAGGCGACTATCCATGGTAGAGTTGATCATTCATAGCAAGGCTGACCATCCATGGTAGAGATGATCACCCATGGTGGAGGTGACCATCTATGGTAAAGTTGACCATCCATGATAGAGCTGACTGTCCATGGTAGAGCTAACCATCCATGGTAGAGTTGATCATTCATGGCAAAGCTGACCATCCATGGTAGAGTTGACCATCCATGGTAGAGGTGACCATCCATGGTAGAACATGCCATACATGGTAGAGATGACCATCCATGGTAGAGTTGACTATCCATGGTAGAGTTAACCATCCATGATAAAGTTGACCATCCATGGTAGAGTTGACCATTCATGGTAAAGATGACCATCCATGGTAGAGTTAACTATCCGTGGTAGAGCTAACCATCCATGGTCGAGATGACCATCCATGGTAGAGTTGACTATCCATGGAAGAGTTGACCATCCATGGTAGAGCTGACTATCTATGGTAGAGCTAACCATCCATGGTAGAGTTGACCATTCATGGCAGAGGTGACCATCTATGGTAGAGTTGACCATCTATGGTATAATTGACTGTCTATGATAGAGTTGACTATTCATGGTAACGATGACCATCCATGGTAGATTTAATCATCCATGGTAGAGATGACCATCCATGGTGGAGGTGTCCATCTATGGTAGAGTTGACCATGGTATAGGTGGCCATCCATGGTAGACATTACCATTCATTGTAGTTTTGACCATCCATGGTAGAGTTAACCATTCATGGTGGAGTCGACATCCATGGTAGAGCTGATCATCCATGGTAGAGTTGACTATCTATGGAAGAATTGACTATCCATGGTAGAGCTAACCATCCATGGTAGAGTTGACCATTCATGGCAGAGCTGACCATCCATATAGAGTTGACCATTCATGGTAGAACTGACCATCCATGGTAGAGGTGACTATCCATGCTAGAGCTAACTATCTATGGTAGAGTTGACCATCTATGGTAGAGTTGACTATCCATGGTAGAGCTAGCCATCCATGGTAGAGTAGACCATTCATGGCAGAGCTGACCATCCATTGTAGAGTTGACCATCCATGGTAGAGTTGACTATCCATGGTAGAACTAACCATACATGGTAGAATTGACCATCCATGGTAGAGCTGACTGTCCATGCTAGAGCTAACCATCTATGGTAAAGTTGACCATCTGAGTTGACTATCCATGGTAGAGCTAACCATCCATGGTAGAGCTGACCATCCATGGTAGAAATGGCCCTCCAGCGTCTGTCAGGTTATTTCAAAATCCAGCTTGACAGGGAACTGCTTGCTTCTCATCTCATATGGATGGAGATTCCCATATGAAATATTCTTTATTCTTGGAATCAACACAGATGTTCCGGCAGAGGCTCCAGTCGCCGTCAATTTCTCAGTAATATGGCAGTGTAGACTCTTAGCAATGTTACATGTGCCATTGCAATGTCTTTCCTGTGGATCTATGGTCTTCAGCAGCAACAGAAAACATCAGATTTTCAATTTTCAAACATGACAACTAAATCCTTAGGGCTTGAAGCTGTTGCTGAAATCAGTACGATAATGATTGTCATTGCCAACAGCGTCTGATAATTCATAGATTCACTCTTTATCGAGGAATTTATTTACCATGTGATCATTTCCATTTGTGTAGCCTCATTTGTATGTGTTATGACTTCACGGTTGGCCAACCACAGGTGTTTCTCGTAATTTTTCTCTAAATTTGGATAAAGAAGGTTTGTCAGGTCTGAGAAACATTTTGTTACAAGTAAAAGCAGCTTTTTTAACTGGATTCTCAAGCTGGAATTAAGATACATTATGAATACTGAACTGCAATATTTATATACGTTATGTATGTATGTATGTATGTATGTATGTGGATGACCGTAACTCCGAACTCAGCAACTACTGTTGGAATCGGTACTTGGAAACACTAATTTGAAATACATGACACAAAAAGTACCAGGATATCTAAAAAGATTAGCATGCACGAATTTTTCCCTACTAAAACCATATTTCTTCAACTCTAATATACTCGCTAAACTTTTGGTGGCGATTGCTTCAATAGCTGCTAACTTTTCTGGACATAACGCATAACACTAAAAAAACTGTCCTTAAATAATTTCACACCAATTTTATTCCCTCGAAAAAGTTTCTTTTCACCACCGAGGTACTTTCTAAAAATCTGGCGACGATCCGCCAATAGTTAAGAGTTTTAGTCATCCACACCTTCTGAACACCTTCTGAAGGAGGAACATCTTCTGAACACCTGAACACCTTCTGAAGGAGGAACCATTTTACATTGCAAATGAAGAAAAAGGCTTTTGACGAAATTGTGACACTAGACATACAGAATAAGAGGAGTACAGCAAGCTTACAACAAAAAATACACTGAGGAAAAGTCATCAACATGACTATATTGACTTTGCTGTACCGGTTAGCGTTGCTGACCTTGACGCATTTACAAGTCGCCCGGGGTCAAGCGCATAGGTTCCAATCCTGATTGCGGCAGTCGGTCAACAGGCAATCCAGCTGTTTATCCTACCAAAATAGTTGGTCGATAAATTGAGGCGTGGCTTAGACTAAAGTATATATATATAAACATATATATATATATATATATATATATATATATATATATATATATATATATATATATATATATATATATATATATATATATATATATTATCCCTGGGGATAGGAGAGAAAGAATACTTCCCACGTATCCTCCCCTCACGTTTTTTTTTCAATTTTCCAAAAGAAGGAACAGTAAAGGGGGCCAGGTGAGGATATTCCCTCAGAGGCCCAGTCCTCTGTTCTAAACGCTACCTCGCTAACGCGGGAAATGGCGAATAGTATGGAAAAAAAAAAATATATATATATATATATATATATATATATATATATATATTCTTTTCTTTTTCTTTCAAACTATTCGCCATTTCCCGCATTAGCAAGGTAGCGTTAAGAACAGAGGACTGGGCCTTTGAGGGAATACCCTCACCTGGCCAAATTCTCTGTTCCTTCTTTTGGAAAATTAAAAAAAAACGAGAGGGGAGGATTTCCAGCAGCCCGCTCCCTCCCCTTTTAGTCGCCTTCTACGACACGCAGGGAATACGTGGGAAGTATTCTTTCTGCCCTATCCCCTATATAATGTATATATATATATATATATATATATATATATATATATATTTATTATTATTATACTTTGTCGCTGTCTCCCGCGTTTGCGAGGTAGGGCAAGGAAACAGACGAAAGAAATGCCCCCCCCCCATACACATGTATATACATACGTCCACACACGCAAATATACATACCTACACAGCTTTCCATGGTTTACCCAGATGCTTCACATGCCTTGATTCAATCCACTGACAGCACGTCAACCCCGGTATACCACATCGCTCCAATTCACTCTATTCCTTGCCCTCCTTTCACCCTCCTGCATGTTCAGGCCCCGATCACACAAAATCTTTTTCACTCCATCTTTCCACCTCAAATTTGGTCTCCCTCTTCTCCTCGTTCCCTCCACCTCCGACACATATATCCTCTTGGTCAATCTTTCCTCACTCATTCTCTCCATGTGCCCAAACCACTTCAAAACACCCTCTTCTGCTCTCTCAACCACGCTCTTTTTATTTCCACACATCTCTCTTACCCTTACGTTACTCACTCGATCAAACCACCTCACACCACACATTGTCCTCAAACATCTCATTTCCAGCACATCCATCCTCCTGTGCACAACTCTATCCATAGCCCACGCCTCGCAACCATACAACATTGTTGGAACCACTATTCCTTCAAACATACCCATTTTTGCTTTCCGAGATAATGTTCTCGACTTCCACACATTCTTCAAGGCCCCCAGAATTTTCGCCCCCTTCCCCACCCTATGATCCACTTCCGCTTCCATGGTTCCATCCGCTGCCAGATAAACTCCCAGATATCTAAAACACTTCACTTCCTCCAGTTCTTCTCCATTCAAACTCACCTCCCAATTGACTTGACCCTCAACCCTACTGTACATAATAACCTTCCTCTTATTCACATTTACTCTTAACTTTCTTCTTCCACACACTTTACAAAACTCAGTCACCAGCTTCGGCAGTTTCTCACATGAATCAGCCACCAGCGCTGTATCATCAGCGAAGAACAACTGACTCACTTCCCAAGCTCTCTCATCCCCAACAGACTTCATACTTGCCCCTCTTTCCAAAACTCTTGCATTTACCTCCCTAACAACCCCATCCATAAACAAATTAAACAACCATGGAGACATCACACACCCCTGCCGCAAACCTACATTCACTGAGAACCAATCACTTTCCTCTCTTCCTACACGTACACATGCCTTACATCCTCGATAAAAACTTTTCACTGCTTCTAACAACTTTCCTCCCACACCATATATTCTTAATACCTTCCACAGAGCATCTCTATCAACTCTATCATATGCCTTCTCCAGATCCATAAATGCTACATACAAATCCATTTGCTTTTCTAAGTATTTCTCACATACATTCTTCAAAGCAAACACCTGATACACACATCCTCTACCACTTCTGAAACCACACTGCTCTTCCCCAATCTGATGCTCTGTACATGCCTTCACCCTCACAATCAATACCCTCCCATATAATTTACCAGGAATACTCAACAAACTTATACCTCTGTAATTTGAGCACTCACTCTTATCCCCTTTGCCTTTGTACAATGGCACTATGCACGCATTCCGCCAATCCTCAGGTACCTCACCATGAGTCATACATACATTAAATAACCTTACCAACCAGTCAACAATACAGTCACCCCCTTCTTTAATAAATTCCACTGCAATACCATCCAAACCTGCTGCCTTGCCGGCTTTCATCTTCAGCAAAGCTTTCACTACCTCTTCTCTGTTTACCAAATCATTTTCCCTAACCCTCTCACTTTGCACACCACCTCGACCAAAACACCCTATATCTGCCACTCTATCATCAAACACCTTCAACAAACCTTCAAAATACTCACTCCATCTCCTTCTCACATCACCACTACTTGTTATCACCTCCCCATTTGCGCCCTTCACTGAAGTTCCCATTTGCTCCCTTGTCTTACGCACTTTATTTACCTCCTTCCAGAACATCTTTTTATTCTCCCTAAAATTTAATGATACTCTCTCACCCCAACTCTCATTTGCCCTTTTTTTCACCTCTTGCACCTTTCTCTTGACCTCCTGTCTCTTTCTTTTATACATCTCCCACTCAATTGCATTTTTTCTCTGCAAAAATCGTCCAAATGCCTCTCTCTTCTCTTTCACTAATACTCTTACTTCTTCATCCCACCACTCACTACCCTTTCTAATCAACCCACCTCCCACTCTTCTCATGCCACAAGCATCTTTTGCGCAATCCATCACTGATTCCCTAAATACATACCATTCCTCCCCCACTCCCTTTACTTCCATTGTTCTCACCTTTTTCCATTCTGTACTCAGTCTCTCCTGGTGCTTCCTCACAAAGGTCTTCCCAAGCTCACTTACTCTCACCACCTTCTTCACCCCAACATTCACTCTTCTTTTCTGAAAACCCATACAAATCTTCACCTTAGCCTCCACAAGATAATGATCAGACATCCCTCCAGTTGCACCTCTCAGCACATTAACATCCAAAAGTCTCTCTTTCGCACGCCTGTCAATTAACACGTAATCCAATAACGCTCTCTGGCCATCTCTCCTACTTACATAAGTATACTTATGTATATCTCGCTTTTTAAACCAGGTATTCCCAATCATCAGTCCTTTTTCAGCACATAAATCTACAAGCTCTTCACCATTTCCATTTACAACACTGAACACCCCATGTATACCAATTATTCCCTCAACTGCCACATTACTCACCTTTGCATTCAAATCACCCATCACTATAACCCGGTCTCGTGTATCAAAACCACTAACACACTCATTCAGCTGCTCCCAAAACAATTGCCTCTCATGATCTTTCTTCTCATGCCCAGGTGCATATGCACCAATGATCACCCACCTCTCTCCATCAACTTTCAGTTTTACCCATATTAGTCGAGAATTTACTTTCTTACATTCTATCACATACTCCCACAACTCCTGTTTCAGGAGTATTGCCACTCCTTCCCTTGCTCTTGTCCTCTCACTAACCCCTGACTTTACTCCCCAGACATTTCCAAACCACTCTTCCCCTTTACCCTTGAGCTTCGTTTCACTCAGAGCCAAAACATCCAGGTTCCTTTCCTCAAACATACTACCTATCTCTCCTTTTTTTCACATCTTGGTTACATCCACACACATTTAGGCACCCCACTCTGAGCCTTCGAGGAGGATGAGCACTCCCCGCATGACTCCTTCTTCTGTTTCCCATTCTAGAAAGTTAATACAAGGAGAGGAGGATTTCTGGCCCCCCGCTCCCGTCCCCTCTAGTCGCTTTCTACGACACGCGAGGAATACGTGGAAAGTATTCTTTCACCCCTATCCCCAGGGATAATATACATATACATATACATATACACATACACACACATACACATACATACGCACATATACACACACACACACACATACATATATATACATGTGAAAAATGTAAGAAACAATTTAGAAAACTGAAACTTCTAGCTTGAAATATATATATATATATATATATATATATATATATATATATATATATATATATATATATATATATATATATATATATATATATATATATATATATTCCTCATGTGTCGTAGAAGGCGACTAAAGGGGGCGGGAGCGGCGAGCCAGAAACCCTCCCCTCCTTGTATTTCAACTTTCTAAAAGGGGAAACAGAAGAAGGAGTCACGCGAGGAGTGCTCATCCTCCTCGAAGGCCCAGACTGGGGTGTCTAAATGTGTGTGGATGTAACCAAGATGAGAAAAAAGGAGAGATAGGTAGTATGTTTGAGGAAAGGAACCTGGATGTTTTGGCTCTGAGTGAAACGAAGCTCAAGGATAAAGGGGAAGAGTGGTTTGGGAATGTCTTGGAAGTAAAGTCAGAGATTAGTTAAAGGACAAGAGCAAGGGAAGGAGTAGCACTACTCCTGAATCAGGAGTTGTGGGAGTATGTGATAGAGTGTAAGAAAGTAAATTCTAGATTGATATGGGTAAAACTGAAAGTTGATGAAGAGAAATGGGTGATTATTGGTGCATATGCACCTGGGCATGAGAAGAAAGATCAAGAGAGGCAAGTGTTTTGGGAGCAGCTGAAGGAGTGTGTTAGTGGTTTTGGTGCACAAGACCGGGTTATAGTGATGGGTGATGTGAATGCAAAGGTGAGTAATGTGGCAGTTGAGGGAATAATTGGTATACATGGAGTGTTCAGTATTGTAAATGGAAATGGTGAAGAGCTTGTAGATTTATGTGCTGAAAAAAGACTGGTGATTGGGAATACCTGGTTTAAAAAGCGAGATATACATAAGTATGCGTATGTAAGTAGGAGAGATGGCCAGAGAGAGTTATCGGATTACATGTTAATTGATAGACGCACGAAAGAGAGACTTTTGGATGCTAATGTGCTGAAAGATGCAACTGAAGGGATGTCTGATCATTATCTTGTGGAGGCAAAGGTGAAGATTTGTGGGGGTTTTCAGAAAAGAAGAGAGAATGTTGGGGTGAAGAGAGTGGTGAAAGTAAGTGAGCTTGGGAAGGAGACTTGTGTGAGGAAGTACCAAGAGAGACTAAGTACAGAATGGAAAAAGGTGAGAACAAAGGAGGTAAGGGGAGTGGGGTAGGAATGGTATGTATTTAGGGAAGCAGTGATGGCTTGCGCAAAAGATGCTTGTGGCATGAGAAGCGTGGGAGGTGGGTTGATTAGAAAAGGTAGTGAGTGGTGGGATGAAGAAGTAAGATTATTAGTGAAAGAGAAGAGAGAGGCATTTGGACGATTTTTGCAGGGAAAAAATGCAAATGAGTGGGAGAGGTATAAAAGAAAGAGGCAGGAGGTCAAGAGAAAGGTGCAAGAGGTGAAAAAGAAGGCAAATGAGAGTTGGGGTGAGAGAGTATCATTAAATTTCAGGGAGAATAAAAAGATGTTTTGGAAGGAGGTAAATAAAGTGCGTAATACAAGGGAGCAAATGGGAACTTCAGTGAAGGGGGCTAATGGGGAGATGATAACAAGTAGTGGTGATGTGAGAAGGAGATGGAGTGAGTATTTTGAAGGTTTGTTGAATGTGTTTGATGATAGAGTGGCAGATATAGGGTGTTTTGGTCGAGGTGGTGTGCAAAGTGAGAGGGTTAGGGAAGATGATTTGGTAAATAGAGAAGAGGTAAAAAAAGCTTTACGGAAGATGAAAGCCAGCAAGGCAGCAGGTTTGGATGGTATTGCAGTGGAATTTATTAAAGAAGGGGGTGACTGTATTGTTGACTGGTTGGTAAGGTTATTCAGTGTATGTATGATTCATGGTGAGGTGCCTGAGGATTGGCGGAATGCTTACATAATGCCATTGTACAAAGGCAAATGGAATAAGAGTGAGTGCTCAAATTACAGAGGTATAAGTTTGTTGAGTATTCATGGTAAATTATATAGGAGGTTCTTGATTGAGAGGGTGAGGGCATGTACAGAGCATCAGATTGGGGAAGAGCAGTGTGGTTTCAGAAGTGGTAGAGGATGTGTGGATCAGGTGTTTGCTTTGAAGAATGTATGTGAGAAATACTTAGAAAAACAAATGGATTTGTATGTAGCATTTATGGATCTGGAGACGGCATATGATATAGTTGATAGAGATGCTCTGTGGAAGGTTTTAAGAATATATGGTGTGGGAGGCAAGTTGTTAGAGGCAGTGAAAAGTTTTTATCGAGGATGTAAGGCATGTGTGCGAGGTAGCGCTAGGAAAATACAACAAAGGCTCCATTCGTTCACACTCAGTCTCTAGCTGTCATGTAATAATGCATAGAAACCACAGCTCCCTTTCCACATCCAGGCCCCACACAACTTTCCATGGTTTACCCCAGACGCTTCACATGCCCTGATTCAGTCCATTGACAGCACGTCGACCCCGGTATACCACATCGATCCAATTCACTCTATTCCTTGCCCGCATTTCACCCTCCTGCATGTTCAGGCCCCTATCACTCAAAATCTTTTTCACTCCATCTTTCCACCTCCAATTTGGTCTCCCACTTCTCGTTCCCTCCACCTCCGACAAATATATCCTCTTGGTCAATCTTTCCTCACTTATTCTCTCCATGTGACCAAACCATTTCAAAACACCCTCTTCTGCTCTCTCAACCACGCTCTTTTTATTTCCACACATCTCTCTTACCCTTACATTACTTACTCGATCAAACTACCTCACACCACATATTGTCCTCAAACATCTCATTTCCAGCACATCCATCCTCCTGCGCACAACTCTATCCATAGCCCACGCCTCGCAACCATACAACATTGTTGGAACCACTATTCCTTCAAACATACCCATTTTTACTTTCCGAGATAATGTTCTCGACTTCCACACATTCTTCAAGGCTCCCAGGATTTTCGCCCCCTACCCCACCCTATGATTCACTTCCGCTTCCATGGTTCCATCCGCTGCCAGATCCACTCCCAGATATCTAAAACACTTTACTTCCTCCAGTTTTTCTCCATTCAAACTTGACTTGACTTGACTTGACTTGACCCTCAACCCTACTGTACCTAATAACCTTGCTCTTATTCACATTTACTCTTAACTTTCTTCTTTCCCACACTTTACCAAACTCAGTCACCAGCTTCTGCAGTTTCTCCCATGAATCAGCCACCAGCGCTGTATCATCAGCGAGCAACAACTGACTCACTTCCCAAGCTCTCTCATCCAAAACAGACTGCATACTTGCCCCTCTTTCCAAAACTCTTGCGTTCAACTCCCTAACAACCCCATCCATAAACAAATTAAACAACCATGGAGACATCACACAACCCTGCCGTAAACCTACATTCACTGAGAACCAATCACTTTCCTCTCTTCCTACACGTACACGTGCCTTACATCCTCGATAAAAACTTTTCACTGCTTCTAACAACTTGCCTTCCCACACCATATATTCTTTGTACCTTCCACAGAGCATCTCTATCAACTCTATCATAAGCCTTCTCCAGATACATGAATGCTACATACAAATCCATTTGCTTTTCAAAGTATTTCTCACATCCATTCTTCAAAGCAAACACCTGATCCACACATCCTCTACCGCTTCTGAAACCACACTGCTCTTCCACAATCTGATTCTCTGTACATGCCTTCACCCTCTCAATCAATACCCTCCCATATAATTTGCCAGGAATACTGTCGTATGTTTTGGACAATCACATTTTTACCAAATGGCATCCTAGCTTCGTCTCTTCGATGTATATCAACTGACTTATATTTCTCTCTTGTGTCTCCCCTGGTGTGATTATTACACGAAAGTGCACTTTGGAACTTATCGTGCTTCATTTTCCCCGTGGACTCATATGATATCTTGATCATGCGCATAATTGTGATCCTTTCCGATATATATATATATATATATATATATATATATATATGTATATATATATATATATATATATATATGTATATATATATATATATATATATATATATATATATATAGAGAGAGAGAGAGAGAGAGAGAGAGAGAGATGCTCTGTGGAAGGTATTAAGAATATATGGTGTGGGAGGCAAGTTGTTAGAAGCAGTGAAAAGTTTTTATCGAGGATGTAAGGCATGTGTACGTGTAGGAAGAGAGGAAAGTGATTGGTTCTCAGTGAATGTAGGTTTGCGGCAGGGGTGTGTGATGTCCCCATGGTTGTTTAATTTGTTTGTGGATGGGGTTGTTAGGGAGGTGAATGCAAGAGTTTTGGAAAAAGGGGCAAGTATGAAGTCTGTTGTGGATGAGAGAGCTTGGGAAGTGAGTCAGTTGTTGTTCGCTGATGATACAGCGCTGGTGGCTGATTCATGTGAGAAACTGCAGAAGCTGGTGACTGACTTTGGTAAAGTGTGTGAAAGAAGAAAGTTAAGAGTAAATGTGAATAAGAGCAAGGTTATTAGGTACAGTAGGGTTGAGGATCAAGTCAATTGGGAGGTGAGTTTGAATGGAGAAAAACTGGAGGAAGTGAAGTGTTTTAGATATCTGGGAGTGGATCTGGCAGCGGATGGAACCATGGAAGCGGAAATGGATCATAGGGTGGGGGAGGGGGCGAAAATTCTGGGAGCCTTGAAGAATGTGTGGAAGTCGAGAACATTATCTCGGAAAGCAAAAATGGGTATGTTTGAAGGAATAGTGGTTCCAACAATGTTGTATGGTTGCGAGGCGTGGGCTCTAGATAGAGTTGTGTGCAGGAGGATGGATGTGCTGGAAATGATATGTTTGAGGACAATGTGTGGTGTGAGGTGGTTTGATCGAGTGAGTAACGTAAGGGTAAGAGAGATGTGTGGAAATAAAAAGAGCGTGGTTGAGAGAGCAGAAGAGGGTGTTTTGAAATGGTTTGGGCACATGGAGAGAATGAGTGAGGAAAGATTGACCAAGAGGATATATGTGTCGGAGGTGGAGGGAACGAGGAGAAGAGGGAGACCAAATTGGAGGTGGAAAGATGGAGTGAAAAAGATTTTGTGTGATCGGGGCCTGAACATGCAGGAGGGTGAAAGGAGGGCAAGGAACAGAGTGAATTGGAGCGATGTGGTATACCGGGGTTGACGTGCTGTCAGTGGATTGAATCAAGGCATGTGAAGCGTCTGGGGTAAACCATGGAAAGCTGTGTAGGTATGTATATTTGCGTGTGTGGACGTATGTATATACATGTGTATGGGGGTGGGTTGGGCCATTTCTTTCGTCTGTTTCCTTGCGCTACCTCGCAAACGCGGGAGACAGCGACAAAAAAAATAAAATATATATATATATATATATATATATATATATATATATATATATATATTTATTTATATATATATATATATATATATATATATATATATATATATATATATATATATATATATATATATATATATATATATATATATATATATATATATATATTTGCGAGGTAGCGCAAGGAAACAGACGAAAGAAATGGCCCAACCCCCCCCCCATACACATGTACATACACACGTCCACACACGCAAATATACATACCTACACAGCTTTCCATGGTTTACCCCAGACGCTTCACATGCCTTGATTCACTCCACTGACAGCACGTCAACCCCGGTATACCACATCGCTCCAATTCACTCTATTCCTTGCTCTCCTTACACCCTCCTGCATGTTCAGGCCCCGATCACACAAAATCTTTTTCACTCCATCTTTCCACCTCCAATTTGGTCTCCCTCTTCTCCTCGTTCCCTCCACCTTCGACACATATATCCTCTTGGTCAATCTTTCCTCACTCATTCTCTCCATGTGCCCAAACCATTTCAAAACACCCTCTTCTGCTCTCTCAACCACGCTCTTTTTATTTCCACACATCTCTCTTACCCTTACATTACTTACTCGATCAAACCACCTCACACCACACATTGTCCTCAAACATCTCATTTCCAGCACATCCATCCTCCTGCGCACAACTCTATCCATAGCCCACGCCTCGCAACCATACAACATTGTTGGAACCACTATTCCTTCAAACATACCCATTTTTGCTTTCCGAGATAATGTTCTCGACTTCCACACATTTTTCAAGGCTCCCAAAATTTTCGCACCCTCCCCCACCCTATGATCCACTTCCGCTTCCATGGTTCCATCCGCTGACAGATCCACTCCCAGATATCTAAAACACTTCACTTCCTCCAGTTTTTCTCCATTCAAACTCACCTCCCAATTGACTTGACCCTCAACCCTACTGTACCTAATATATATATATATATATATATATATATATATATATATATATATATATATATATATATATATATATATATATATATATATATATATATATATATATATATATATATATATATATATATATATATATATATATATATATATATATATATATATATATATATATATATATATATATATACATATATATATATATATATATATCTTTCTTTTCTTTCATACTATTCGCCATTTCCTGCATTAGCAAGGTAGCGTTTGGAACAGAGGACTGGGCCTTTGAGGGAATATCCTCACCTGGCCCCCTTCTCTGTTCCTTCTTTTGGAAAATTAAAAAAAAAACGAGAGGGGAAGATTTCCAGCCACCCGCTCCCTCCCTTTTTAGTCGCCTTCTACAACATGCAGGGAATACATAGGGAAGTATTCTTTCTCCCCTATCCCCAGGGATAATATATATATATATATATATATATATATATATATATATATATATATATATATATATATATATATATATATATATATATATATATATATATGTATATATGTATATTTATATTTTATAGGGGAAAAAGAATAGTTCCTACGTATTCCCTGCGTGTCGTAGAAGGCGACTAAAAGCGGAGGGAGCGGGGGGCTGGAAATCCTCCCCTGTCGTTTTTAATTTTACAAAAGAACGAATAGAGAAGTGGGCAAAGTGAGGATATTCCCTCTAGGGCTCAGTTCTCTGTTCTTAACGCTACTTCGCTGGCGCGGGAAATGGCTAATATATATGAAATAAAATTATATGGGAGGGTTTTGATTGAGTTGGTGAAGGCATGTACAAAGCCTCAAATTGGGGAAAAGCATTGTGGTTTCAGAGTGGTCGAGGATGAGTGGATCAGGTGTTTGCTTTGAAGAATGGATGTGAGAAATACTTAGAAAAGCAAATGGATCTATATGTAGCATTTATGGATCTGGAGAAGGCATATGATAGAGTTGATAGAGATACTTTATGGAAGGTATTAACAATATATGGTGTGGGAGGGAAGATGTTAGAAGCAGTGAAAAGTTTTTATCGAGGATGTAAGGCATGTGTACGTGTAGGAAGAGAGGAAAGTGATTGGTGGTTCTCAGTGAATGTTGATTTGCGGCAAGGGGTGCGTGATGTCTCCATGGTTGTTTAATTTGTTTATGGATGGGGTTATGAGGGAGGTGAATGCAAGAGTTTTGGAAAGAGGGGCAAGTATGCAGTCTGTTGTGGATGAGAGTGCTTGGGAAGTGAGTCAGTTGTTGTTCGCCGATGATACAGCGCTGGTGGCTGATTCGGGTGAGAAACTGCAGAAGCTGGTGACTGAGTTTGGTAAAGTGTGTTAAAGAAGATAGCTGAGAGTAGATGTGAATAAGAGCAAGGTTATAGGTACAGTAGGGTTGAGGGACAAGTCAGTTGGGAGGTAACTTTGAATGGAGAAAAACTGGAGGAAGTGAAGTGTTTTCGATATGTGGGAGTGGATTTGGCAGCGGATGGAACCACGGAGGCGGAAGTGAATCATAGAGTGTGGGAGGGGGCGAAAGTCTTGGGAGCGTTGAAAAATGTGTGGAAGTCGAGAACGTTATCTTGGAAAGCAAAAATGGGTATTTTTGAAGGAATAGTGGTTCCAACAATGTTATATGGTTGCAAGGCGTGGGCTATAGATAGAGTAGTGCGGAGGAGGGTGGAAGTGCTTGAAATGAGATGTTTGAGGACAATATGTGGTGTGAGGCAGTTTGATCGAGTAAGTAAGGAAAGGATAGGAGAGATGCGTGGCAATAAAAAGAATGTGGCTGAGAGAACAGAAGCGGGTGAGTTGAAATGGTTTGGTCACATGGAGAGAATGAGCGAGGAAAGATTGACAAAGAGGATATGTGTCACAGGTAGAGGGAACGAGGACAAGTGGGAGACCAAATTAGAGATGGAAAGATGGAGTGAAAAAGATTTTGAGTGATCGGGACCTGAACATGTAGGAGGATGAAAGGCATGCAAAGAATAGAGTGAATTGGAACGATGAGGTATACCGTTGTGGACGTGCTGTCAATGGATTGAATCAGGGCATGTGAAGCGTCTGGGGTAAACCACGAAAAGTTTTGTGGGGCCTGGATGTGAAAAGGGAGCTGTCGTTTCGGTGAATCATACATGACAGCTGGAGACTGAGTGTGAACGAATGTGGTCTTTGTTTTTTCCTAGCGCTACCTAGCGCACATGCGAGGGGAGGGGGTTGTCATTTCATGTGTGGCGGGGTGGCGACGGGAATGAATAAGGGAAGACGGTATGAATTATGTACGTGTGTATATATGTATATGTCTGAATGTGTATATATATGTATACGTTGACATGTATAGGTATGTATATGTGCGTGTGTGGACGTGTATGAATGTACATGTTTATGTGGGTCGGTTGGGCCATCCTTTCGTCTGTTTTCTTGCGGTATCTCGCTAACGCGGTAGACAGCGACAAAGCAATATAAAATAAATATATATATATATATATATGTATATATATATATATATATATATATATATATATATATATATATATATATATATATATATATATATATATATATATATATATTGGAGGACAATATGTGGTGTGAGGTGGTTTGATCGAGTAGGTAATGTAAGGGTAAGAGAGATGTGTGGAAATAAAAAGAGTGTGGTTGAGAGAGCAGAAGAGGGTGTTTTGAAATGGTTTGGTCGCATGGAGAGAATGAGTGAGGAAAGATTGACAAAGAGGATATATGTGTCAGAGGTGGCGGGAACGAGGAGAAGTGGGAGACCAAAATGGAGGTTGAAAGATAGAGTGAAAAAGATTTTGAGTGATCGGGGCCTGAACATGCAGGAGGGTGAAAGGCGTGCAAGGAATAGAGTGAATTGGAACGATGTGGTATACCGGGGTCGACGTGCTGTCAATGGATTGAACCAGGGCATGTGAAGCGTCTGGGGTAAACCATGGAAAGTTGTGTGGGGCCTGGATGTGAAAAGGGAGCTGTGGTTTCGGTGCATTATTACATGACAGCTAGAGACTGAGTGTGAACGAATGAGGCCTTTGGCGTCTTTTCCTAGCGCTACCTCGGACACATGAGGGGGGAGGGGGTTGTTATTCCATGTGTGGCGAGGTGGCGATGGGAACAAATAAAGGCAGACAGTATGAATTATGTACATGTGTATATATGTATATGTCTGTGTGTGTATATATATGTGTACATTGAGATGTATAGGTATGTATATTTGCGTATGTGGACGTGTATGTATATACATGTGTATGTGGGCAGGTTGGGCCATTCTTTCGTCTGTTTCCTTGCGCTACCTCGCTAACGCGGGAGACAGCGACAAAGCAAAATGAGATAATAAATATACATATAATATATATATATATATATATATATATATATATATATATATATATATATATATATATATATATATATATATATATATATATATATATGGAAGGTATTAAGAATATATGGTGTGGGAGGCAAGTTGTTAGAAGCAGTGAAAAGTTTTTATCGAGGATGTAAGGCATGTGTACGTGTAGGAAGAGAGGAAAGTGATTGGTTCACAGTGAATGTAGGTTTGCGGCAGGGGTGTGTGATATCTCCATGGTTGTTTAATTTGTTTATGGATGGGGTTTTTAGGGAGGTGAATGCAAGAGTTTTGGAAAGAGGGGCAAGTATGAAGTCTGTTGGGGAGGAGAGAGCTTGGTAAGTGAGTCAGTTGTTGTTCGCTGATGATACAGCGCTGGTGGCTGATTCATGTGAGAAACTGCAGAAGCTGGTGACTGAGTTTGGTAAAGTGTGTGAAAGAAGAAAGTTAAGAGTAAATGTGAATAAGAGCAAGGTTATTAGGTACAGTCGGGTTGAGGGTCAAGTTAATTGGGAGGTGAGTTTGAATGGAGAAAAACTGGAGGAAGTGAAGTGTTTTAGATATCTGGGAGTGGATCTGTCAGCGGATGGAACCATGGAAGCGGAAGTGGATCATAGGGTGGGGGAGGGGGCGAAAATTCTGGGAGCCTTGAAGAATGTGTGGAAGTCGAGAACATTATCTCGGAAAGCAAAAATGGGTATGTTTGAAGGAATAGTGGTTCCAACAATGTTGTATGGTTGCGAGGCGTGGGCTATGGATAGAATTGTGCGCAGGAGGATGGATGTGCTGGAAATGAGATGTTTGAGGACAATGTGTGGTGTGAGGTGGTTTGATCGAGTAAGTAACGTAAGGGTAAGAGAGATGTGTGGAAATAAAAAGAGCGTGGTTGAGAGAGCAGAAGAGGGTGTTTTGAAATGGTTTGGGCACATGGAGAGAATGAGTGAGGAAAGATTGACCAAGAGGATATATGTGTCGGAGGTGGAGGGAACGAGGAGAAGAGGGAGACCAAATTGGAGGTGGAAAGATGAGTGAAAAAGATTTTGTGTGATCGGGGCCTGAACATGCAGGAGGGTGAAAGGAGGGCAAGGAATAGAGTGAATTGGAGCGATGTGGTATACCGGGGTTGACGTGCTGTCAGTGGATTGAATCAAGGCATGTGAAGCGTCTGGGGTAAACCATGGAAAGCTGTGTAGGTATATATATTTGCGTGTGTGGACGTATGTATATACATGTGTATGGGGGTGGGTTGGGCCATTTCTTTCGTCTGTTTCCTTGCGCTACCTCGCAAACGCGGGAGGCATCGACAAAGCAAAAAAAAAAAAAAAAAAAAAAAATATATATATATATATATATATATATATATATATATATATATATATATATATATATATATATATATATATATATATATATATTTTTTTTTTTTTTTTTTTTTTTTTTTTTTTTTTTTATACTTTGTCGCTGTCTCCCGCGACATGTAAAAACAAATATATATATATATATATATATATATATATATATATATATATATATATATATATATATATATATATACTTACACAAATATAGACATATACATATATTTACATGTACATATTCATACTTTCTTGCCTTCATCCATTCCTGGCGCCAGCCCTGCCACACAGAAAACAACATCGTTACTTCCTGCTTCAACGAGGTTCCTCCAGGAAAACAGACAAAAAAGAGCACATTCGTTCACACTCAGTCTCTATTTGTCATGTGTAATGCACCGAAACCACAGCTCCCTACCCACGTCCAGGCCCACACACCTTTCCATGGTTTACCCCAGACTCTTCACATCCCCTGGTTCAGTCCATTGACAGCACGTCGACCCCGGTATACCACATCGCTACAATTGATTTTGTACTATAAACGCCTCTCAACCTCATGCATGTTCAAGACCCGATCGCTCAAAATCTTTTTTTACTCCATCCTTCCACCTCCAATTTGGTTTCCGGCTTCTTGTTCCCTCCACCTCTGGCACACACATCCTCTTTGTCAGTCTTTCCTCACTCATTCTCTCCATATGTCCAAACCATCTCAACACATCCTCTTCTGCTCTTTCAACCACATTCTTTTTATTTCCTCACATCTCTCTTCCCTTTCATTACTTACCACCTTACACCACATATTGTCCTCAAACATTTCATTTCCAACACGTCCACCCTCCTCCGGAAAACCATATAATATTTTTGGAAGTACTATTCCTTCAAAAATACCCATTTTTGCCCTCCGCGATAATGTTTTCTCTTTCCACACAATATTCACCGCTCACAAAACCTTTGCCCCTCCCCAACTCTGTTTCACTGCCGCTTCCATTGTTCCATTCGCTGCTAAGTCCACTCCCACTCCCTCCAATTTTTCTCCATTCAAACGTATATCCCTATTAACTTGCCCTTAAACTTTATTGAACCTGATAATCTTATTCACATCTACTCTCAACTTTCTCCTTTCACACACTTTTCCAAACTCAGTCCCCAGCTTCTGCAATTTCTCACTCGAATCAGCCACCAGAGCGGTATCATCGGCGAACAACAACTGACTCACTCTCCGGGCCCCTCTCATCCCCAACAGACTGCGTACTCGTTCCTCTCTCTAAAACTCTTGTATTTACCGCCCTAACCACCCCATTCATAAACAAATTAAACAACCATGATGGCATCATATACCCCTGCCGCAGACCGACCTTCTCTGGGAATCAATCACTCTCCTCTCTTCCTACTCGTATGCATGCCTTACATTCTCAGTAAAAAATCTTTTACTGCTCTTAAGACCTTCCATAAAGTATCTCTATCAACCTTATCATATACCTTTTCCTGATCCATAAACGTAACATACAAATCCATCTGTTTGTCTAATTATTTCTTACACATTCTTCAAAGGAAACACCTGATTCACATATCCTCTACCACTTCTGAAACCACACTGCTCTTCTCCAATTTGATGATCTGTACATATCTTCACCTTCTCAATCAATACCCTCCCATATGATATCCCTGAAACACTTAACAAACGTAAGTGCCTCTGTAGTTTGAACACTCACCTCTATCCCTTTTGCCTTTGTACAATGGCTCTATGCGTGCACTCCGCTAATCCTTAGGCACTTCACCATGATCCATACATGCATTGAATATCCTTACCAATCAATCATCAACACAGTCACCTCTTCCTTGATAAATTCTACTGCAATAAAATCCAAACCCGCCGCCTTACCGGATTTCATCTTCGGCAATGCTTTCACTACCTCTTCTCTCTTAACCAACCATTGTCCCTGACACCTTCACTCCGCACACCATCCCGACCAAAACACCCTATATTTGCCACTCTATCATCAAACACATTCAACAAACCTTCAAAAACTCGCTCAATCTCCTGCTCACTTCATCACTACTTGTTATTACTTCTCCCCTTGCCACCTTCGCCGATCTCCTTTCAGACACTTTTCTCTGAATATGACCGCTACTTCGGCATTCAGCAGTTTCTTGATAATCTCATCTCTAAAGATTCTCTCATACAGCTCAGGTAGATTACCAATAAAGTGGCCAAAGTTCATAGCAGGGTAGAACCAAACCAAGTAGAAACCGGTAGTTTAATTATTCTTAGTTACACAGTAGCACAACACAACATTTCATGACTCATGCATAAGGACAGTATAGTATGGTCTAGGTTTATAAACGAAAATCATATAAAAGGAAAATCTATTGACAAATAGGAGATGAAAACGTTAGGCAGCGACTCCCTCGTCTGACCAATGAAAGCTGGCCTCCTCAGGCCAGCCGGCAGTGTGCTGCGTGACGTCACCAGTTCTCGTCTAGCTCTTGCTTTGACAGGTCAGGTGTTGAGCATCAGGTAACACCAGATCATCAATCTGTAGGTTCATACTCAGAGATCTCTCCTTGATGTAGAGGACCTTCAGTACCTGAAGGTGTCTCGGGTCGGGTGAAGCGTCTAATATGGACGTTCCTTTCTCCAACATCTCCCTCGTGAGGGTAGCGTTGTGACAGAATCTCAGATGTGTCTTCAGGCTCCTACTATGTAAATGAAACGAAAGACGCCGGGATAATTTAATGGTGGTCATGCCTATATATGACGAACGGGGGATGCAGTCGTCGTTTGGGCAATGGAATTCGTATATGACGACTCCTCTGGAAAGTCAGGTCTCAGTGCTGGGTTGTTTTTAAACAATTGATGTTGTCTTACTTCGGTAGTAGATAGTGAGATCTATTTCCTAGTTGTTACTAGAAGGCCTCAAGTATCTCTTGACTATGCCCTTGGTCACACGATCTTCCAACTTGTAAGGGGTGGACATGAAGGCCTTGTAGTAAAGGTGGATGGGAACATGGAGCACTGTCTGATTTGAGGGCGTCTGGTCCGGTGGCTATCTGGTGTGGTTTCCCAGATACTATCTCTCTAGATTCTTGCGATCAAAGGCGAAAGTTTTTCTGTTTAGATATCCATTATTAGCTAGGACCTGAGTGACCCGGTCTAGTGACTGACTGGTAGAGGTCTACGACGAGGAGCGGGGTAGGGCTCTCCTTTCATAATCATTCATGTTGGAGTCCTTGCACCGCTAGGGGCACTCTCTCTTGCCATTCAAACAGTGTCCAGGATTGGTGGCTTTGACGTACACGGTAGTGTTGAAGTGGTGGTCTGACTGGCTTGATAGAATATCAGGGCAGACGTCGAATCCCAGGACATCATGAACAATAGCTGCGCTACATAATATTGACAAAATCTTTATCACTCAGAAGAAAATGACATTCATTAAATGGCAGCCTTTCTCAACATAAAATGCCATAAAACTGAATGCTTACCACTGAAATGAAAGGATCAGTCTTCAATGTGCCTTTCTTGTGCCTTAGTGTTATTATAGCTTCTGAGGTGTCACTGAAATTAAAAAAAATGGTTGCAAAAGAGCTGAAGGTCAGTACCAGAATTACAAATCAGTTACCAGGAAAATCTTCAGAAGAGAACGTGTGTATAATGACTCTTGAAAAGAATCGTCCAGGATGTTTAGATAAAAAGATAATTAAAGAAATAAAGAGAATATATCAAGACATCCATACACACCAGCTCACACATACATTCATGCGCTTACACATACATGCACGCACACTTACACATACATATACATATGCACACAAGCACGCACATACATATACACATACACATACACATGGACATGCCCATATATGCACACGTACCTTCATCCTCTAAATGGAACAATTAGTTCCACATTCTCTTCCCCCTAAGAAAAACCTGCCTATCCCCGGGAACCAAGCTTCACTAGACAGACGACCACAGAATGCAAATTAGCAACATACAACCACCAGTGTTGCAATCCTCCTCTAGACAACAACAGGCCACATATCTCAGCGCGATCAAAGGGAAACGCACCAAAGTGCGTTGGTATAATACAAAAACTTAAACACATTCTTCCTACACTCAGGCCAAAAGCAACAACGAGTTTTTCTGGTTCTTAACCCTATCTTTCTTCCGTAACATTTCCCACCTACCTTACTACCTCTCACACACCCTGACCTCATCACTACAATCGCGTCTCAAGGTAATACAAATCCCTTTGATCGTACGTTTGCTCTGGTGAGACCCACTGATCCAGCCAACTCTCCCCCCCCTGCACAAGCCCTGCCCCACCTGACCCTACCCGCTACCCGCCACCACCAGGACGTAATATCAGCGTTCATAATGTTTCGTCTGCTGCTCTACATCCTCTTCCAAGGTTTACTTTTTGTATGAAATTTCCTTTTCCAGTTCAGAGGAAATATGCAATAGAAATACTTACACACCTTCGTAAGGCTTTAGGACTTTCCTTGTCCACTGTTTACAGCCAACATAATTGTCTCTGAATTCACGAAACTACTGTACACAAACAACCTCTATCGCTATGAACTTTATACAGTGATATTAGCACAGCTTGAGTTTCACACTGGCCATGCCCTTGCAGATCCTCTTCTCGTCCGTAACGTACACTGTAATCTTAATTATTCGTATGATCTTTTACTAATGCCATTACTATTTCAAAAGCTTTATGAAAGAAAATTAGGTGCAGGATTTTCTCTCATGATGATTGTTAGTATCATCAGACCATGTACGATGAGATAACTGGATTGTTTTGCGACAATTTTTCCACTAATGCTGGCTCCACTAAGGCTGTATTCTTGCTCCAGCTGTCTACTACGTATCAATGACCTCTCAATGTAGAGAATCTGTTCAACATTGTATGGATATAAAAACTGGTCTTCGATGTATCTTCTATAGTTCCTCGACGTTCCTCCTACAGACTATTCTGATGTCACTCTGTCACTTCGGAGTCAGATGAACAATACATGATGGAAACATCCTGATCTTGTCTCTGTGAATACGCATACAGAAAATCAGACTCGAACCCCGTTTTAGATGAGCAAGGCAACACCATCCGTTCTTCATCTGAACCGGTGCTCCAAATACATCCTTTGATCACGTCAACAGAATGAGTATATGTCTGAATCCTTCCAAATGATCGAGAAACATAATGACTTTGATATTTTTTACTTATTTCCACTGTCCTTCCAGCTGCTCAGTTTTCACAAAAGCTAAGTTCGCGTTCACACAGAACACTTGCTGTATTCGTGGATGGAGTACATTGCATTCCTTCGAATTCCATCTCGACAAAATCATTCTCGTGTTTTGTGTTTTCCGAAGGACCTGATCATTCAATTTCAGCACCCATTCCCCTCGTGATCCCCTCTCTGCAGCCTGCCTTTCTTCCAACATATCTCTCTACGTCTGTTCTATCCTTTCCCATACAATCCCCTTCACACTGAACCTACGCCTTCTTCCTCTGCCTCTTAAAAACCCAGTATGTGACATCTCCTGTCAGTAGAGATGTGCTTATCGCTGATAAACTGCAAGAAAAAAATCTCACCTGTTCTAATGCACTCATCTGCCTGGAAGTTCAAGGATTATCCACTACACGTGCCATCGTTCTGTTGTGACGTGCTCTCACGCCACTTAGACTCAACTGATTTAAGGATGCTGCATAGTTGACAGCCATTACTCCCATTAGGATTGGACCAGTTTTTACAATGGCCTTTTATATTCGTACATCTTTTAGTATCTTATTCAGGTTTGATCACCCAACTTGAAATGAATAAGAAATGTAGATGAAATAGAGTAAAGAGGTGAGCTACCAAGAAGATTTTTCGACAAAGAACAAATCCTATGAACACCAACTAATTGACTTAAATCTATTTTGGTTGAAGAAGAGAACGTTGAGAGGTCAACCAATCAATGGCTTTGACCGTCTAGATCTAACAAGCTACTTAATGATAGATTTGTCTATTTTCACCTTACGTACAAGATACCAACTCGTGGACAAACTTTTCACCTCGAGCAAAGCGAAATACTTTTTATCCATTAAGTTTGTTAACATATGAAATGATTTGCTGATTAGAGATGATGACAGCACTGCCATGATGACAGCACTACCATGATGACAGCACTACCATGATGACAGCACTACAATGATGACAGCGCTACCATGGTGACAGCACTACCATGGTAACAGCACTACCAAAATGACAGCACTACCATGATGACAGCACTACCATGATGACAACACAGCCATGGTGACAGCAATACCATGGTAACAGCACTACCATGATGACAGCACTGCCATGATGACAGCACGACCATGGTGACAGCACTACCATGGTGAGAGAACTGCCATGATGACAGCATTACCATGGTGACAGCACTACCATGATGACAGCACTACCATGATGACAGCACTACCATGGTAACAGCACTACCATGATGACAGCGCTACCATGATGACAGCACTACAATAATGACCGCTACCATGGTGACAACAATACCATAGTAACAGCACTACCATAATGACAGCACTACCATGATGACAGCACTACCATGATGACAGCACTACCATGGTGACAGCACTACCATAATGACAGCACTACCATGATGACAGCACTGCCATGATGACAGCACTATGATGGTGACAGCACTACCATGGTGACAGCACTACAATGATGACAGCACTACCATGGTGACAGCACTACCATGGTGACAGCACTACCATGGTAACAGCACTACCATAATGACAGAACTACCATGGTGACAGCACTACCATAATGACAGCACTACCATCGTGACATCACCACCATGATGATAGCATTACCATGGTGACAGCACTACCATGGTCACAGCATTACCATAATGACAGCACTACCATGATGACAGCTCTACAATGGTGACAGCACTACCATGATGACAGCTCTACCTTGGTAACAACACTACCATGATGACAGCACTACTATGGTAACAGCACTACCATGATGGCAGAGCTACCATGATGACAGTACTAACATGACAGCACTACCATAATGACAGCACTACCATGGTGACAGCACTACCATGGTGACAGCACTACCATGATGAGAGCACTACCATGGTGACAGCACTACCACGGTAACAGCACTACCATAATGACAGCACTACCATGGTAACAGGACTACCTTGATGACAGCACTGCCATAGTGACAGCACTACCATGGTGACAGCACTACCATGATGATAGCACTACCGTGGTGACCGCACTACCATAATGACAGCACTACCATGGTAAGAGCACTACCATGGTGACAGCACGACCATGATGACAGCACTACCATGATGAGAGCACTACCATGGTGACAGCACTACCATGATGACAGTACTACCATGATGACAGCACTGCCATGGTAACAGCACTATCATGATGACTGCGCTACCATGCTGACAGCACTACCATCATTGCACCACTACCATGGTGACAGCACCACGATAATAGAAGCACTACCATGGTGACAGCAATACCATGATCACAACACTAACATGATGACAACACTACCATGATTGCAGCACTACCATGGTGACAGAACTCCAACGATGATAGCACTACCATGATGACAGCATTACCATGGTGACAGCACTACCATGATGACAGCACTACCTTGGTGACAGCACTACCATGATGATAGCACTACTATGGTAACAGCACTACCATGATGGAAGCGCTACCATGATGAGAGCACTACCATGATGACAGCACTACCATAATGACGGCACTACCATGGTGACAGCACTACCATGGTGACAGCACTACCATGATGACAGCACTACCATGATGACAGCACTACCACGGTAACAGCACTACCATAATAACAGCACTATCATGGTGACAGGACTACCATGATGACGGCACTACCATGATGGCAGCACTACCACGGTGATAGCACTACCATGGTGACTGCACTACCATGATGCCAGCACTACCATGGTGACAGCACTACCATAATGACAGCACTACCATGGTGATGGTACTACCATGGTAACAGCACTACCATGATGACAGCACTATCATGATGAGAGAACTACCATGGTGACAGCAGTACCATGATGACAGCACTACCATGGTAACAGCACTACCATGATGACTGCACTACCATGCTGACAGCACTACCATCATGACAGCACTAACATGGTGACAGCACTACCATGATAGCAGCACTACCATGGTGACAGCACTACCATGATGACAACACTACCCTGATGACAACACTACCATGACAGCAGCACTACCATGGTCACAGCACTACAATGATGATAGCACTACCATGGTGACAGCACTACCATGATGACAGCACTACCATGGTGACATCACAAACCATGATGACAGCACTACCATGGTGACAGCACTACTCTGATGACATCATTACCATGATGACAGAACCACTATGGTGACAGACCTACCTTGATGACAGCACTACCATGGTGACAGCAATACCATGATGACAGCACTACCATGGTGACAGCAATACCATGATGACAGTAGTACCATGGTAACAGCACTACCATGATGGTAGCACCACTATGGTAACAGCACTACCATGATGGAAGCGCTACCATGATGACAGCACTACCATGATGACAGCACTACCATAATGACATCACTATCATGGTGACAGCACTACCATGATGACAGCACTACCATGATGACAGCACTACCACGGTAACAGCACTACCATAATAACAGCACTACCATGGTGACAGGACTACCATGATGACAGCACTACCATGATGACAGCACTACCACGGTGATAGTACTACCATGGTGACAGCACTACCATGATGCCAGCACTAACATGGTGACAGCACTACCATAATGACAGCACTACCATGGTGACAGCACTACCATAATGACAGCACTACCATCGTGACATCACCACCATGATGATAGCATTACCATGGTGACAGCACTACCATGGTCACAGCATTACCATAATGACAGCACTACCATGATGACAGCTCTACAATGGTGACAGCACTACCATGATGACAGCTCTACCTTGGTAACAACACTACCATGATGACAGCACTACTATGGTAACAGCACTACCATGATGGCAGAGCTACCATGATGACAGTACTAACATGACAGCACTACCATAATGACAGCACTACCATGGTGACAGCACTACCATGGTGACAGCACTACCATGATGAGAGCACTACCATGGTGACAGCACTACCACGGTAACAGCACTACCATAATGACAGCACTACCATGGTAACAGGACTACCTTGATGACAGCACTACCATAGTGACAGCACTACCATGGTGACAGCACTACCATGATGATAGCACTACCGTGGTGACCGCACTACCATAATGACAGCACTACCATGGTAAGAGCACTACCATGGTGACAGCACGACCATGATGACAGCACTACCATGATGAGAGCACTACCATGGTGACAGCACTACCATGATGACAGTACTACCATGATGACAGCACTGCCATGGTAACAGCACTATCATGATGACTGCGCTACCATGCTGACAGCACTACCATCATTGCACACTACCATGGTGACAGCACTACCATAATGACAGACTACCATGGTGACAGCACTACCATGATGACAGCACACACGTGACACACACTACCCTGATGATACGCATACCATGGTGACAGAACTCCAACAGGTCACAGCATTACCATAATGACAGCACTACCATGATGACAGCTCTACAATGGTGACAGCACTACCATGATGACAGCTCTACCTTGGTAACAACACTACCATGATGACAGCACTACTATGGTAACAGCACTACCATGATGGCAGAGCTACCATGATGACAGTACTAACATGACAGCACTACCATAATGACAGCACTACCATGGTGACAGCACTACCATGGTGACAGCACTACCATGATGAGAGCACTACCATGGTGACAGCACTACCACGGTAACAGCACTACCATAATGACAACACTACCATGGTAACAGGACTACCTTGATGACAGCACTGCCATAGTGACAGCACTACCATGGTGACAGCACTACCATGATGATAGCACTACCGTGGTGACCGCACTACCATGATGACAGCACTACCATGATGAGAGCACTACCATGGTGACAGCACTACCATGATGACAGTACTACCATGATGACAGCACTACCATGGTAACAGCACTACCATGGTGACAGCACTACCATGATGACAGCACTACCATGATGACAGCACTACCATGGTGACAGCACTACCATGATGACAGCACTACCATAATGACAGCAATACCATTGTGACAGCACTACCATGGTGGCAGCACTACCATGATGACAGCAGTACCATGGTAACAGCAATACCATGATGACAGCACTACCATGATGACAGCACTACCATGGTAACAGCACTACCATGGTAACAGCACTACCATGATGACAGCACTACCATGGTGACAGCACTACTATGATGACGGCACTGCCATGATGACAGCACTACCATGATGACAGCACTACCATGATGACAGCACTACCATGATGGCAACACTGCCATGATGACAGCACTACTATGATGACGGCACTACCATGGTAACAGCACTACCATGATGACAGCACTACCATGATGGCAACACTGCCATGATGACAGCACTACTATGATGACGGCACTGCCATGATGACAGCACTACCATGATGACAGCACTACAATGATGACAGCACTACAATGATGACAGCACTACCATGGTAACAGCACTATCATGGTGACAGCACTACCATGATGACAGCACTACCATGATGACAGCACTACCATGGTGACAGCACTACCATGGATATATGTAAACACAAACTTGTTTATCATTTCGCTTCATGTCCAAGACGAGCATCACTGGCACCATCATCGCACTGACAGTTTGAAGGTTTTCTCTCTGAGTTACATGTATGTCTTTCTACCATTACTGCACTAATCTATCAGTTTCTCATCCCTTCTTGTTTGAATTCCTCTGTATTCTCTTGTATTCAGGTCCTGCTGTACTCCTTTGTATTTGTGGAAAAGTCATTATTTTCGTCTATGTAACCACTTTGTACTGTACTGGTAGGGTGTTCTACGTTCGTGGCAGTGTTGCCACATTGGAGTGCGCCAAATCCTACAGATTTGAGATTATATTTCTTGTTTTGTTTCCTCTTTCGTTGTGCAACGTCTTCATTTTTTCCCATTTATTCAGAATGAATTTCATCACCCATGTATCAGGCTAACTTTTCCTTGAAAGTTGATGACATCTTCCTCAGTTTCTATTTCCCTAATACCCTTAGCATCATCCGCAAACAGGTTCGAGTTCAGTTCTGGTGGCAAATGATCGACATTTTCCGAGGATCACGAGTGGTCATAAGATCACTCGTGACCCCAGTACATTTCGAGAGGGCTCTTCTGACCTGCGCCCTTTCTTCCTTTTCACAAGAAAAATATATCTATGGAAGCAGTCTATCAGTTATTCCTGCCTGAAGATCCAACTTCTTTATCGAACTCCTACGTGTGTGTGTGTGTGTGTGTGTGTGTGTGTGTGTGCGCGTGTGTGTGTGTGTGTGTGTGTGTCTGTCTTTCTGTGTGTGTGTGTGTGTGTGTGTGTGTGTGTCTGTCTGTCTGTCTGTCTGTCTGTCTGTCTGTCTGTCTTTCTGTGTGTGTGTGTGTGTGTGTGTGTGTGTGTGTGTGTGTGTGTGTGTGTGTGTGTGTGTGTGTGTATGTTTATGTGTATAATCAACAAATAATCAATAACGGTTTACCTGGATTTAGGCAGCTATTCTGCTGAAAATACACAGGTACTATAGACTGGGATGTGGGTGATGATAGTTAATCATACAAGAACTTAAGGTTAAGATGAGCTGGAGATTTTCTTACTTTGGATAAGCACTTGGTTGAGGTACATCAAGATAGACAGGGTGGCAAATAGATAGGGCTATTTTTAGAGTAAATGGTATGATTTATAAATTACGATCTTGACCGAAACTTAATTAATGAAGTTACAATAAAGCTGACATACCACATAGCCTAACGAGCAGAAAACTGATATATTCACTTGCACTTATTCATAAATTATCTATGAAGTTCCCAGTGGTAGATTTACGACTTCTTACAACTGTATGTACGAGTTATGATTAGAACAAGTGATTGTGGTGACGAACGGAGGTCCGTGGTGGAGGGGCGCTGAGGGAGAGGAGGTATCGGTGACGCGGGATGGGTTAGGGAAATGCCATGTGATCTGCAGGTGTTGGTCGGAGAGGGCGAAGAGGCTCAGCGAGATGAGGATCTGTTGGTAAGTGGTGTAGGATAGGCCTAGGATGATCCTGCATGTCTTTTTCTGCACTCTTTCCAGCTGGTCCCTCTGTGTAGCTGTTAGTGAGGATGAGCAAGCTCTGGAGGCATACCAGAGCTTAAATAGAATGATGATGACAATGTATGGGTTCCTGAGCTTGTTTGATGATATACCTACTGATATCATTCGGTGAAGCAGACGGTATGAGGAAAATATGATGATAGTGCTGACGTGAGTCTTCCAGTATAAATCGTCGTCTAAAGTGACACTAAGAAATTTGAAGTCTCTGACTACCCAGAGGACGTCAGAGCCTAGTGTGACGTCAGGGAGCGGGATGTTGTCTTCGTTCAGGTTGATATGCATAATCACAGTCTTCGTGTGGTTGATTTTGACATCGTTGGTCGTCGTCCACTCCTGAATGTTGCTGATGATGTGTTAAAGGGCACTGAGGTCAGGAGAGTTGTTGCTAGTAATGTTGCCAAAGGTGGAGTCATCTACATACTCCCAGCTATGGTTTGTGTCCTTCAGGGCGTCATTGATAAGGATGAGGAAGTAGAAGGGGCCCATCTTGGTGCCTTGTGGTACACCGCATGTTAGGGGTAGTGATTCCGATGTGACTCGCATGAAGCGGAAGGTTTGGCGTCGCCCGGTCAGGAAATCCGCCAGCCACAAGACGAAACACCTCGTAGTCCCAGGTCGACAGTTTTCTTCATGGCAATATTATGGTTTAGCAATCGTAAGCCTTTGTGAAGTCTACGAAGGTGAGCGCTACTGTGGTCCTGTGTTTCTCCAAGTTGCGATGAATCAAGTCTAAGAGGCTAACAAGGCAGTGAGTGGTGGAGGAAGAATTCATGTTTTCAAACTGCTTAGGGTCTACTGAATCAGCATAGACAAACAAAAAGCTTTCACATATTAGACTGGGGATTGAAGTGATTGCAAGCAGCTCGTAAACTATCAAGAGACTCTGGTTTGGTGGATTTGGGTTTTGGAGTCACTTAAGCTGTCTTATGGCCGATAAGTTTTCGTGTTTGCCCACCCGTGGTGGGAGATGGCGGAGCGGGGGACCAAAACACGAATGAGCACTGTGTCCAGGAGGGAGGAGGAGCTCAAGTGGTAGGTAGTGGTCATCATTGTCAGAAAGAATCAGGTCAAGAGTGTTTTGATCATGCGTAGGAAGGTGAATTAATTGAGGCAGATGAAGTTGTTCTTAGAGGATGTTGGTGTCTACCTCACTGAATTCCCCACATATTACAAGCTAAGAAGAAGGGTACCTCGTTCTGAGCGTGTCAGGTGTGTAGGTAATATGTTCTGCAAGTGTCTCTCTAGTGGGGGAACACGGCGGGTGGTAGATCAAGCAGCAAATGATAGAGCCAGTTTAGCGTGGGTGTAACGTGGGCGAATTCTTAACCCATAATGCTTCCAGATCCTCAGACACGTTAACTGTCAGCTCGGCTGAACGTATGTCTTTATGACGAAAGAGTGACTTTGATGTATGAGGGTGACAGGAGAGACTGTAATCACTTAGGGTACAAAGTACAGGAGTAATCTGCCAGGTCTGCGTCATTGCTGTGTTATTGCTGTGTGTGTGTGTGTGTGTGTGTGTGTGTGTGTGTGTGTGTGTGTGTGTGTGTGTGTGCAGGCATGACCTAAAGGTAGAAAGATTACCGACATTGGAAAAATTAAAGCAAAAAGAGATTTCATTAGCTTTGCTGTTCGAGAGAAGAAAGAGGTATCACAATGGTCAATGATTGTGTGGATGGTCTCAACACAGAAACTGTTGGATATCGCAGCTGAGCGCATGTCAGACAGCTCACAAAAGCAGTGGCCAAAAGCATATCAGTGGAGCAGGGATTGAGCACGATGCCACAGCGGACAGTAAGAGATAGTTTGAGTTGATGTTTAGAGAATTAATGAGACTGAAGGCTTTTGATTCTACTCTGGCGAATGAAGAGATGGAGGAAGAGCCGCCTCAAATCTGTGAGCATCACTCCATACTGGCATGAATAAAATCTTTGTGCAAATTAGATAGCAGTTCAGAGTAAAAATTATGTTAGTTATGTGGGGTCCAGGATAGATCATTGTTATTGGTTAAGCCCAACATTCTATGTTACAGTAGGTATGAAATCGGTGTTTTGAAACTGAGCAGAGGAAAAAGAATAACATCTATTAAGAAAGATAGGTACATTTTGCTTCTTAGCATCATAGAATTCAACTAGGTTTCTGTTTCTCTATTCCGAGTTGATGCACAGATCCAAATTAGGAGAGGTGTGTTAAGTACGAGAAAAAGAACGAATATCAGAGAGAGGAGTGAATAGAATTAGATGCTGGAGAAACAACATTCACGGAGAGAAGCAATAGAGGATGCGATAGGATAGAGCCCTGAGGGATATATGCACCAAGTACATTTCTAAACGCTCCTTCATTCGTTTTTCAGCGGAAAAGTAAGACAGAATGTTGCCAGTGTAGTTTCCAGATGGCCTGAAGATGTACACTTTTGAAATTTTGCACTGAAGAATTTGTAGTGTTTAGGTAAACCATTTTCCACTGTACAGCTGGTCGACCGATTCGGAACCTTATTTGTTGGAGTTTTCACACACGAAAACCTTCTCCATACTTTTCTGTGGCATATTTACGTTATTGCAGTAGGGTCGCTCATGTAGAACGTTTTTCAAAGAAATAAAGACTTTTGCTCTTTCAGAAATGGCTGGGAACATCATTCCCTTTCACATTTGTTCATGTTCTTTGGCAGGTTCAGGGTCGGAACATTCCTGACTCAGACTCGCAACCATATGCAGTGAGCAGGCGGTGGTTTCCAGCTGAGTGACCAGCGAATCACTGCATAGTCGGCGCTCTCGACTCTCCCTCATACTCTCTGGGGGGCCGCTGATAAGAGGGTTAAGTAGCACAAGAACCTCCATTATGCTCGGCCGCTGTGTCTTTACCTCAGCTTAACATTCATTCAGGTTCAGTCACCGAAAGTGAATGATTTCCGCAGTTTCCTCTTGAATATCAGACCAGCTGATGATCATATACCCAGCATGGCAGTAGATATGGAATGTACAATGTGTCTTTTTCTCTTACCTCGTCTCCCATCTCTACAACTCTCACGTCGTGTCACAGGAATTCAGAACTTGTCGAATATGTGTCCTTTCCTCAGAAGTGACTCAAACTGCTCTCTTGATCTTCAGATCTCTCCACTGCTACCGACTGACATTTTCATGCATCATTTCTGTCATAAACCAACATAAAGATAGGTTTTCATATCAGCGACAGTCAGTGACAGAACCACTGTCACATTTACTGATATTGTTATTTAAAAGAGAGAACTGATTCAAACTTTTTGCAGCTATGTTGGTTGTCTATCCACCATTAAAGCTCATGTTCAGGGAGAATGAACAGATTTGCTGACATGAAATTGTTTACTTAGTGTAACACTTACCAACGCTTATCCTCGTGTTGTATAATGTGCAGATCCGTTGGAGTCGGTTAGCGATACTTTGCAGATAAGACTGACTGCATCAACGTCTTGTGTTCTTTGCTTGAGACACAAGATTTAATGTTGCTGTACGTTAAACTCTTTTGATAGGAGGACCTCAACCGAAAGATGAGAGAATGTTGTGGTTTTAAGAAAGGAATTTAGGTCGTCAAAGACAGGTACAAAGTTTGTAGAATTAAAAGAGCAGAACATGTGTCCTCTCATGCAGAACTACCTCTTTTGATGCAGCTGAATAATGCCATGTGGGATCAACAGACTCTCCGGTACAGCCCCTTACTCCCAAGTAAAGGTGGTTCCACTCAGGGATCTCCAAGTGCAAATGGTTCCTACCAGTTATAGCTAATCCCCTTTAGATACAGCTGCTCCTCCCAGCTACCGCAATAACCTTTTATGTAAGCTACAACTGGACGCTTTTAGGCATAGTTCTTTGCGCCTTGGTACAGCTAGACCCACCTTGCTTCAGACGGTCCTTCTAACCACAGCTGGGTGAATCATGGGACAACTGCTCCATTCCACGTCCAATCAGACTTTCCCAGAGGTACCTGCCCACAACCAAATACAACTGGTCTCAGCTGAGACAGTTAGTAAGAAAATTGTACTATTCTCTGAGGTGTGGTTTTCGTGATAGGTTATTTACAATGTCGACTTTAAATCCTCTCTCATACAGATTCCTGCTGCAGATATATTCATATCCAAGTCTTATTTCACTGTGTCCCATCCTCATTAATGCACTTTTACTTAGGACGATATTCAACAACCAAGTATCAGCCCAACTTTAGAGTTTGTCCAGGTCTCGATGACCAAATTTGGAGTTTACGTAGGTCTCGGTAAAAGGTAATGCAACGTAGCTACTGCAAGACAGGTGTTAATAAACGTTACTTTTAATGTTGACTTCCATTACGATAACAATATCAGTAAAACTTTAATTAAAAGGAGGCCAAATCATCTAACATTTGGAAGTGTTTACGCCGTCAAATATAACCGAGAAGTTTCTGGTGAGTTTTATGTCACAGAATACCTTGCAGAAACTGTATCATGTTTTATGTTGAGCAGAATGGTATGGATCTTTAGGTTAGACTTAAGCAACATAAGAACAGTATAAGAACAGGACAAAAATCAAATGCTGTCTTTAATCATATTACAAATTATGATCATTATATTGACTGGAAAACAGCCAATTCATTTACCAACTGTAACACCTTTACCATGAGAAATATCATTGTATCTTCTGTTATTACAAACAAAAAGAAATGTAACATCAATATTAGTAAAGATCTATACAAATTGGATAGCTTTTCCGTCGGCAAAATTTTTAAACAAACCCTTCCCGTCAGCCTAATAGAAATGTTTATATATATATATATATATATATATATATATATATATATATATATATATATATATATATCAAACTTTTTGCAGCAATGTTGGTTGTCTATCCACCATTAAAGCTCATGTTCGGGGAGAATGAACAGATATATATATATATATATATATATATATATATATATATATATATATATATATATATATATATATATATATATATATATATATATATATATATCAAACTTTTTGCAGCAATGTTGGTTATATATATATATATATATATATATATATATATATATATATATATATATATATATATATATATATATATATATATATATATATATATGTGTATGTATATACACATGTATATACATACACGTCCACACACAGCATATATACATACCTCCACATCTCAACGTATACATACATATACACACAGACATATACATATATACACATGTACATAATCCATACTGTCTGCCCTTATTCATTCCCGTCGCCACCTCGCCACACATGAAATGACAACCCCCTCCCCCTGCATGTGCGCAAAGTAGCGCTACGAAAAGACAACAAAGGCCACATTCGTTCACACTCAGTCTCTAGCTGTCATGTATAATGCACCGAAACCACAGCTCCCTTTCCACACCCAGGCCCCACAAAACTTTCCATGGTTTACCACAGACGCTTCACATGCCCTGGTTTCAATCCATTGATAGCGCGTCGACCCCGGTATACCACATCGTTCCAATTCACTCTATTCCTGCACGCCTTTCACCCTCCTGCATGTTCAGGCCCCGATCACACAAAATCTTTTTCACTCCATCTTTCCACCTCCAATTTGTTCTCCCACTTCTCCTCGTTCCCTACACTTCTGACATATATATCCTCTTTGTCAATCTTTCCTCACTCATTCTCTCCATGTGACCAAACCATTTCAAAACACCCTCTTCTACTTTCTCAACCACAATCTTTTTATTTCCACACATCTCTCTTACCCTTACGTTACTTACTCGATCAAACCACCTCGCACCACACATTGTCCTCAAACATCTCATTTCCAGCACATCCATCCTCCTGCGCACAACTCTATCCATAGTCCACGACTCGCAACCATACAACATTGTTGGAACCACTATTCCTTCAAACATACCCATTTTTGCTTTCCGAGATAATGTTCTCGACTTCCACACATTCTTCAAGGCTCCCAGGATTTTCGCCCCCTCCCCCACCCTATGATCCACTTCCGCTTCCATGGTTCCATCCGCTGCCAGATCCACTCCCAGATATATAAAACACCTCACTTCCTCCAGTTTTTCTCCATTCAAACTCACCTCCCAATTGACTTGACCCTCAACCCTACTGTACCTAATAACCTTGCTCTTATTCACATTTACTCTTAACTTTCTTCTTTCACACACTTTACCAAACTCAGTCACCAGCTTCTGCAGTTTCTCACATGAATCAGCCACCAGCGCTGTATCATCAGCGAACAACAACTGACTCACTTCCCAAGCTCTCTCATCCCCAACAGACTTCATACTTGCCCCTCTTTCCGAAACTCTTGCATTCACCTCCCTAACAACCCCATCCATAAACAAATTAAACAACCATGGAGACATCACACACCCCTGCCGCAAACCTACATTCACTGAGAACCAATCACTTTCCTCTCTTCCTACACGTACACATGCCTTACATCCTCGATAAATACTTTTCACTGCTTCTAACAACTTACCTCCCACACCATATATTCTTTATACCTTCCACAGAGCTTCTCTATCAACTCTATCATATGCCTTCTCCAGATCCATAAATGCTACATACAAATCCATTTGCTCTTCTAAGTATTTCTCACATACATTTTTCAAAGCAAACACCTGATCCACACATCCTCTACCACTTCTGAAACCACACTGCTCTTCCCCAATCTGATGCTCTGTAAATGCCTTCACCCTCTCAATCAATACCCTCCCATATAATTTACCAGGAATACTCAACAAACTTATACCTCTGTAATTTGAGCACTCACTCTTATCCCCTTTGCCTTTGTACAATAGCACTATGCAAGCATTTCACCAGTCCTCAGGCACCTCACCATGAGTCATACATACATTAAATAACCTTACCAACCAGTCAACAATACAGTCACCCACTTTTTTCAATAAATTCCACTGCAGTATTATCCAAACCTGCTGCCTTGCCGGCTTTCATCTTCCGCAAAGCTTTTACTCATATATATATATATTTTTTTTTTTTTTTTTTTTTTTTTTTTTATACTTTGTCGCTGTCTCCCGCGTTTGCGAGGTAGCGCAAGGAAACAGACGAAAGAAATGGCCCAACCCCCCCCCCCCATACACATGTACATACACACGTCCACACACACAAATATACATACCTACACAGCTTTCCATGGTTTACCCCGGACGCTTCACATGCCTTGATTCAATCCACTGACAGCACGTCAACCCCTGTATACCACATCGCTCCAATTCACTCTATTCCTTGCCCTCCTTTCACCCTCCTGCATGTTCAGGCCCCGATCACACAAAATCTTTTTCACTCCATCTTTCCACCTCCAATTTGGTCTCCCTCTTCTCCTCGTTCCCTCCACCTCCGACACATATATCCTCTTGGTCAATCTTTCCTCACTCATTCTCTCCATGTGCCCAAACCATTTTAAAACACCCTTTTCTGCTCTCTCAACCACGCTCTTTTTATTTCCACACATCTCTCTTACCCTTACGTTACTTACTCGATCAAACCACCTCACACCACACATTGTCCTCAAACATCTCATTTCCAGCACATCCATCCTCCTGCGCACAACTCTATCCATAGCCCACGCCTCGCAACCATACAACATTGTTGGAACTACTATTCCTTCAAACATACCCATTTTTGCTTTCCGGGATAATGTTCTCGACTTCCACACATTTTTCAAGGCTCCCAAAATTTTCGCCCCCTCCCCCACCCTATGATCCACTTCCGCTTCCATGGTTCCATCCGCTGACAGATCCACTCCCAGATATCTAAAACACTTCACTTCCTCCAGTTTTTCACCATTCAAACTCACCTCCCAATTGACTTGACCCTCAACCCTACTGTACCTAATAACCTTGCTCTTATTCACATTTACTCTTAACTTTCTTCTTCCACACACTTTACCAAACTCCGTCACCAGCTTCTGCAGTTTCTCACATGAATCCGCCACCAGCGCTGTATCATCAGCGAACAACAACTGTCTCACTTCCCAAGCTCTCTCATCCCCAACAGACTTCATACTTGCCCCTCTTTCCAAAACTCTTGCATTTACCTCCCTAACAACCCCATCCATAAACAAATTAAACAACCATGGAGACATCACACACCCCTGCCGCAAACCTACATTCACTGAGAACCAATCACTTTCCTCTCTTCCTACACGTACACATGCCTTACATCCTCGATAAAAACTTTTCACTGCTTCTAACAACTTGCCTCCCACACCATATATTCTTAATACCTTCCACAGAGCATCTCTATCAACTCTATCATATGCCTTCTCCAGATCCATAAATGCTACATACAAATCCATTTGCTTTTCTAAGTATTTCTCACATACATTCTTCAAAGCAAACACCTGATCCACACATCCTCTACCACTTCTGAAACCACACTGCTCTTCCCCAATCTGATGCTCTGTACATGCCTTCACCCTCTCAATCAATACCCTCCCATATAATTTACCAGGAATACTCAACAAACTTATACCTCTGTAATTTGAGCACTCACTCTTATCCCCTTTGCCTTTGTACAATGGCACTATGCACGCATTCCGCCAATCCTCAGGCACCTCACCATGAGTCATACATGCATTAAATAACCTTACCAACCAGTCAACAATACAGTCACCCCCTTTTTTAATAAATTCCACTGCAATACCATCCAAACCTGCTGCCTTGCCGGCTTTCATCTTCCGCAAAGCTTTTACTACCTCTTCTCTGTTTACCAAATCATTTTCCCTAACCCTAACCCTATATATATATATATATATATATATATATATGTATATACATATATATATATATATATATATATATATATATATATATATTTATACATATATATATATATATATATATATATATATATATATATATATATATATATATATATATATATATATATATATATATATATATATATATGTGTGTGTCTATAAGCTAAGTACCCATTCATCGATCAGCTATGAGGAGAGGATAAACTCCTGGTTTAGATGTGGGGTGATTGCCGCGCCCAGGATTCGAACCCATTCCCGTGGTGACTCCTTTTCAGTAACGTGTGTGTGTGTGTGTGTGCGTGTGTGTGTGTGTGTGTGTGTGTGTATGTGTGTGTGTGTGTGTGTGTGTGTGTGTGTCTCGCCAACTCTTAAACATTTGGATTATCGCAAGATATAGTGTAGGGTTCTTAGTTTACCCCGGATTTGTGACACTTGTGTGACATGTATCAAATGGGTTTGTACGGAAGTCATAGAATGTTTTTTGTTTGAAGCACATGGCTTCTGAAATCTATACTACAAAGTTGCTCTTTACGTGATATCATCGTACCTTAATTGATCATTAGTACGTTGGTATTCACAGTCAGCAGCTCAGAAGTCGATTATAAAACTTAAAGAATCATCGTGCTAACACCAAGTTGTGTCATCGTGCAACAACGCAGTTAATATACATGATCTCATTACGAACATTGAAAAATCCAGCGTACCTTTATGTAGGTCGAAGAAGGTTGTGCTTCACATTAGAACTAAGTAGATGTAGTCCACCAGAAAACAAGAATCAGAAGAGAATGATGAAGGCCTGACACAATTAATTCTCATTGAGAAAATCAAATGAGTGTAAAGGATTGCGCCAATAGTAGTTCAGGAGATAGTAATGATAGTGGCTAAAATGACGACAAAAGATAGAGGCTGCTGGTGCTGAGCGGATAGTTCAAGTAAAGTGTTGTACCTGTGACACCAGTGAACAATAGCATCGGCAGCGACCATGGCAGCATGACAGTGAAGAAAATACGGGTGGAATAACTAAAGGGAGTAATAATACCAGATGGTAAGACGAACCCCTCGCCCTCTGTAAGAAACATGACATCAGATGGCCAGTACTACTAACTGACGCAATCTGTGATGGTATCAGTCAAAACCTCTGAGTGGGATGATGAAATGAGATATAATGGCCATCACCGCACTGGATGGGTTGAGGGGCAGTTCAGACGGTGATATCATGTATATGGCACGTAAGATAATCCTAAATGGATCTGGACATCTTGCACGTGTCACTTAACGAAGCCAGTTTGTAGTCATGTTGGTAACTTGGCAGCGTTATAGATAAGAATGATATCTATGGCCCACCCAGTGTTGCGGGATTACACTATAGGTAAAGACCCTTTGTAATGTAGTGTATTGCTCATGATAGTTAAGGGGCAAGACAGACATATACTGTTGTACTGTTGTACATCCTAAAGGCGAAAGTTTCTGTGTGAGTACTATACTATCAATTCATTGTAAGGAAAGTTAGACATACTAAACTGAATTAGATGATTAACTGTAAACATGGTGCACAAAATATGCGACGTTTGAGACACTTTATAGCCTTCTAATGACTAACCATTGACTCCTTACAAGATGCGGTGGTTGGAAACCCCTCATTAGTAACCACTTCTCTGTCTCAGAAGCATTTACGAACTATAGTGGTATGGGAGCAGCTAAGCTTATTAATTCAAAAACTGGATGTTAACGTTGAATAAAATGTACGTTGCGTGGGGAAATTTATCAACAAAAAAACTTAAAAAATCCTCAGTGAAATCGTTTTCTTCCTCCCCTGAACAACCAGAAGGCAAAGAGAGGAGATATCACATCCAGCGTACTGTAAACCTACAAAGGAAGTCAAGATTAAAAGAACAGTGACGATCCTTGACCCGCTCTGCCACTCGCCCTTGCTGGCTCATTGCCGGCAACTCATGTAGCAAGGATGTTTGGGCCAGCTGCCCCTTGCCATGATCACCCACAACAGCCTGAGCCTACTGGCTAGCACACCACCGCCAACAACTCTCCAGCTTACGTCTATCTCCATAATCTCCTTCCTAACCTATTTCAGCTAGTTTACCTTTGTCTCTGGTGCACTTCCACTGGCCCAGGTTTGTTTCCTTGACCTACTTCAGCCGTCTCACACTCCACCTTGGCCCACTTTCCCTGTGGTACACTTCTGGCCCACCTTACTTTTCCTTACAAGAGCTTTTTGAATTGCTTTCTCCAAAACTCCGCCCATGGTCAACTCTGTTAGACCATACTCTGTAATGACGTATCTGGGACACTACTGCTAACTTATTCTTCCCCTTTCTCTACTTCTGTCAGTCTCCCCCTTGTTCACATTTGCCCTTCTCATTTGTGCTGGTCACTTGGTTCACCGTCCTGAACCATCTCTCTCCTGCTCTGGCACAATACATCTGGTCAAGCCTGTCCTTATGTTCTTCCCAGGCACACGTCTGTTAGTCTGGTCTCCTCTCATATCCTGCTCTGGCACACCTCAGCCAGTTCAGCCTCTTCTTACATCTCCCATTAGTCTCACTTTCCCGACTCAGCCTCATGATCTCCTCCAGTTCACCTCTGCTGCCCCAGCCTCTCCTCATATCCCACTCCAAACTTCAGCACTCCTTTGCTGGCATAATCTTCCCGTATATACTACATCATCAAACTTCTGATGGATTCCTCACTCCTCAGGTCCTCCTCCAGCCCACCTACACTTACCCAGCCTGTCTTTACACCTCTCACTAGTCCTCCTATGCCAGCCAACCTTCTGCTTTCTTCCCTTCCAACCCTGGCTCACTTCTGCTGGCCTTCCCTCCACCTGTTCTACTTCCGCTGGCCTACCGTCACCTCCAACCAAGCCACATTTTGCTAGCTCCTCCCCACGGCCTTCTTCTGGACCTCCCTCTCGTCACCGGTCCAGTTCCATTGGTCAACAGTTTTCTTATTTCCACCCATCCTCTGGTACCCTTCAGCTTGTCCATCTCATTCCGTCTAGCTTCACCTAATGTCTCGCTTTTCCTCAAAACTCACCTTTCTTCATAATTCGTCTCTTAAGACTCGTTTCATGTTATATCTCACCTCTCCTCACGTCTCACTTTTCCGCACGTCTCAGTTCATGTGTCACCTTTCATTGGGTACCGACACTCCTCAGATCTCACATCTCACATTTCGCCTTACCTCAGATCTCATCTCTCATCATACCTCACTTCTCCCGTCTCGCCTTTCTCCTCGTTTCATCTCTTTTCGTGCTTCGTCTATCTATACATTTCACTTCACGTCTTTCCTTCCCTTGGGCCTCTCCTCTTTCCACGTCTTATGTATTATCACTTCTCTCCACTACCATTATCCTGTTGTTTCCCTCACCCTTGTGAACTTCATTTTGTTTAACCTCTTCCTATGAATGTACCTTCTTGAGCCGCCGTCTTGTCACACCTGCACAGTTGACTCTTCTTAACCCTACCACAACTTTCATCCATCTCTTGACGTCACTCTTTGATCTAAACTCCAGTTCCATTTTTTTCCCTAATGTCTCATCCTGTCATGACCTCTGACCCAAGCTTTCTCGTCGCTTTTCTTCTCGATCTGACCTCGTATACTACCTACCTTAAACTAGCTACATATTCTTTTTTATCTTAATCAACTTTCTTCCATTCCCCCACCCCACCCCTAACCCTGGCAGTCCCTTATCTGTCTGCCTCTTCGGCCTTACTCTCTTAAAGATAATGCGCTGGAAGATATCAATTTGCTGGACAAATCGCCATTCACTCGTACTGACTCGCATCAGGAGTTATGTCTGTAGTGCACAGATATATTGACTACCTTCACATTAGCTTAGTATGCATTATCATAGGGATACAGGTGGTTAAGAGTTAAACATGCATCGCCATCACTGATCCATGTACTACGTTTACTTAGAGAGAGAGAGAGAGAGAGAGAGAGAGAGAGAGAGAGAGAGAGAGAGAGAGAGAGAGAGAGAGAGAGAGAGAGAGAGAGAGAGAGAGAGAGAGAGATTAGACAGATAGATAGATAGATAGATGGATAGATAGATAGATAGATAGATAGATAAGAACTACTACTCATGAACCACTTTAGAATGACAAATACACAGATACATGTCAAGAAATTATGGCGCAGATGAAGTGATCAAGACAGATTACGACAGTGACGCAGGTGAAGTCATCATGACAGGCTACCACAGTGACGCTCTAGACGTGCATCTTTGCCCATTCTTTATCTTTCTTCCCCTTTTTTCCGAAAGCTAAGCTGCTCGAACACCCCAGCGTGGCTGTGCTTTCCGATGTACACGCCTCTGGTCAAAGCACACACGATCCTACAGCTCACGTCGTCTGGGTTGGGCTGGTTACAACTTGCTGCAGTATTCTTGGTTATGGAAGTTAATCGATGAATGTCGAGCGGACATGTAATTCATGTGCTTTAAGACAGAGTAGAAAACTTCAAAGTATTTCTCTAGAGGTGGAAAATATAGCCATCAGAGTGGATACTAGGATTTTGAGAGGCATAAGAACGTATATATAGTCATGTTGTAACATCATGAGCACAGACCAATCATGATGCTTTCACTGCTTAATCTCTTTACACTAGATACAAGTACGTCACTGTATACGACTCACTACTCAGATGAAACAGAAAAGAATTACCATGAAGATATAGTATGCTTAGAATGAGTGTAAAGGATAATGAGTTGATCTGAAAGTTTATTGAATAACGGGGAGATGGTTGTCTGGAAACAACGTTGAGGAAGTGAGAACACCAGGAACAGAAAACATCAGAAGCTAAGGAGTTGAGGATACCAGGAGATAAAGAATAACAAGAGCTGAGAGCACCAGGAACAGAACACCAAGACCTGAGAATAATAGGGACACGATATCACTAAGAACTGAGAATACCAGGAACCTAGAACATCAGGAGCCAAGAACACCAGGGACTGAGAACCCTACGAGCTGAAGAAGAACAGGAGCCAGCAGTGCCTGAGAAATGGCGCGAAGAAATGAGCCTGGCTCTCTCATCATTCGCTGGACCTCAGTCCACCGACAGGACACATCAAAGGAATATCTAATGTCCATTATAGTCACTCCGTTGTGGTTGGCTTAATCGAATAAAGACATTTGTCAATAAAAAAGTGAATTGCTTATCTATCTGAATGATATTTTATACTTTGTATTTTCATGATCTGTCATAACATGCTAGAAGACCAAGTGCCCTCATCATGTCGTTAGACAAGTGAAGTGAAGTATATCGTCGTGTCCTCTTGTTAAGGTACAAGACTTCTGCAAGAATGATAAACTACAGGCAACTCTAATCTCTGCTGTTGCCATTATGGTGCAGGTCCACCGTAAACATATGGTACCCCCACCATGGTGGAGGTCCTCTCTTACCTATCTACCATCGCCATAGGGAGTCGTCACCAGTAAACGAAGCAGGCGTCGAGGCTAGCGGGAGGCTCAGTCAGTGGTGAGGGAAGTGAGCATCGTAGTTAGTGGGAGGCCCAGTCACTAGCAAGCGAGGCTAATGTTGTGGACAGCAGCAAACCCTGTCTTTAGTAGGTGAAGTCGGCGTCATTTCAAGGTTCCACAGTTTGAGATCAGAGGATTTGATCCATCCTAATTCACCTCTTTGCTCTGTTACTTTGATCCTAAAACGATCAAACAACATCTACAAGGTCACAATTCTGCAGAACTTGGAACTTTTGAGAGGGAAGACCTTAAGCCTTGTCAGCAAGAACCAGACACATATAAGCTACCACTGCAGACTTGCTGTGCTGTGGAAAAATCTGTTGAAAGATTTAGTTGTATTGAGGGGTTGTAGGAACGTTCGGGCATAGGTGAAGCATATTAAAGATTAATGATTTGAATTCCCATGATCGGGTGTCTTCTTGAAGATGTTGGACTATGATCAAAAAATTTAAGGCAGAATCAATTGTATATATAATCATCAAATGCTACAGAGTTCCTGTTCGTAAGGTATTTGCAAATCATGATAATGAAGACTTATGAAATTGTTATGATTATTTGTCATGAGATGCAATACATATACAAAAAGAAGCGAATATATTTTTTCATTGTATGATTACCTCATACACTAGTTACATTCATGTGCAGTAGTATGTTCTAATTTGTCTTTACGTGTAAGAGAACAGTCCTGGCGTCACTATCACCAGTGCTAGTGTTTGCAGCATTAGCTTAGAAATTTATATAACATTCCTTGAAGACGACCCAACAACGATAGGTCTTCTCCATAACCACACCAGCGGCCATCTTAACAGTCCATTCATCAAAGTTGGAATCAACTGAAAGACATTTCTGACGAGCCGCCTGGCGCCCAGCTCCGCCCGTAGCTCCACCTCCTTACTACCTCCCTGACCAGTGACTTTTGCAAACAAGAATCCGAGGTCAGAAAGAGAGACCCGTCAGGGAGGCAGCTGGAGGTTAGGTGGTCCAGCAGCGCCGTGAGCCCAACTCGGGGCGGGGCAGGCTGACGTCGGTCACGGCAGGGGGCTGATGAGCACATCCATTAACACCTCAACACTTTCACTTTATACTAGCGGGAGGGAGAGGAGATGAAGGGTGAGGGTTGGAGGAAATGATATCAGGAGGTAATGACCAAGTTGTTGGTGACAGTGTGGGTGAGTGGGCCGGTGATATGGAAGAGAGAGAGAGAGAGAGAGAGAGAGAGAGAGAGAGAGAGAGAGAGAGAGAGAGAGAGAGAGAGAGAGAGAGAGAGAGAGAGAGAGAGAGAGAGAGAGAGAGAGAGATAGGTTCATGACACACAAGTGATTAACAGCTTTTAACTCTGCCTTTCTTCTTTCAGGTAGGTGATGATAACATGAGACGTAGCGAGGGAGGCAGTAAGTGCTGATTTTGGTTTGGCAAACATTCGTACTGGCATCCCAGGAAGGTAGGGCCGACCAGCAGACTCGTCTCCTGATACCCTTCACTCATCCCCCTCCTCCTCTCCTCCTCCTCTCCCACGTCCCCTCCCCCCTCCTCCTCTCCCACGTCCCCTCCTCTTCCTCTCCTCTCCCACGTCCCCTCCCCCTCCTCCTCTCCCACGTCCCCTTCCCCTCCTCCTCTCCCACGTCCCCTCCCCCTCCTCCTCTCCCACGTCCCCTCCCCCTCCTCCTCTCCCACGTCCCCTCCCCCTCCTCCTCTCCCACGTCCCCTCCCCCTCCTCCTCTCCCACGTCCCCTCCCCCTCCTCCTCTCCCACGTCCCCTCCCCCTCTCCTCTCCCACGTCCCCTCCCCCTCCTCCCCTCCCACGTCCCCTCCCCCTCCTCCTCTCCCACGTCCCCTCCCCCTCCTCCTCTCCCACGTCCCCTCCCCCTCCTCCTCTCCCACGTCCCCTCCCCCTCCTCCTCTCCCACGTCCCCTCCCCCTCCTCCTCTCCCACGTCCCCTCCCCCTCCTCCTCTCCCACGTCCCCTCCCCCTCTTCCTCTCCCACGTCCCCTCCCCCTCCTCCTCTCCCACGTCCCCTCCCCCTCCTCCTCTCCCACGTCCCCTCCCCCTCCTCCTCTCCCACGTCCCCTCCCCCTCCTCCTCTCCCACGTCCCCTCGCCCTCTTCCTCTCCCACGTCCCCTCCCCCTCCTCCTCTCCCACGTCCCCTCCCCCTCCTCCTCTCCCACGTCCCCCTTCCCCTCTTCCTCTCCCACGTCCCCTCCCCCTCTTCCTCTCCCACGTCCCCTCCCCCTCTCCTCCTCTCCCACGTCCCCTCCCCTCCTCCTCTCCACGTCCCCTCCCCCTCCTCCTCTCCCACGTCCCCTCCCCCTCCTCCCCTCCCACGTCCCCTCCCCCTCCTCCTCTCCCACGTCCCCTCCCCCTCTCCTCTCCCACGTCCCCTCCCCCTCCTTCCTCTCCCACGTCCCCTCCCCCTCCTCCCCTCCCACGTCCCCTCCCCCTCCTCCTCTCCCACGTCCCCTCCCCTCCTCCTCCTCTCCCACGTCCCCTCCCCCCTCCTCCTCTCCCACGTCCCCTCCCCCTCCTCCCCTCCCACGTCCCCTCCCCCTCCTCCTCTCCCACGTCCCCTCCCCCTCCTCCTCTCCCACGTCCCCTCCCCCTCCTCCTCCTCTCCACGTCCCCTCCCCCTCCTCCTCTCCCACGTCCCCTCCCCTCCTCCCCTCCCACGTCCCCCTCCCCCTCCTCCTCTCCCACGTCCCCTCCCCCTCCTCCTCTCCCACGTCCCCTCCCCCTCTCCTCTCCCACGTCCCCTCCCCCTCCTCCTCTCCCACGGTCCCCCTCCCCCCTCCTCCTCTCCCACGTCCCCTCCCCCTCCTCCTCTCCCAACGTCCCCTCCCCTCTTCCTCTCCCACGTCCCCTCCCCTCCTCCTCCCTCCCCACGTCCCCTCCCCCCTCCTCCTCTCCCACGTCCCCTCCCCCTCCTCCTCTCCCACGTCCCCTCCCCCCTCCTCCTCTCCCACGTCCCCTCCCCCTCCTCTCCTCTCCCACGTCCCCTCCCCCTCCTCCTCTCCCTCGTCCCCTCCCCCCTCTTCCTCTCCCACGTCCCCTCCCCCCTCCTCTCTCCCACGTCCCCTCCCCCTCCTCCTCTCCCACGTCCCCTCCCCCTCCTCCTCTCCCACGTCCCCTCCCCCTCCTCCTCTCCCACGTCCCCTCCCCCTCCTCCTCTCCCACGTCCCCTCCCCCTCCTCCTCTCCCACGTCCCCTCCCCCTCCTCCTCTCCCACGTCCCCTCCCCCTCCTCCTCTCCCACGTCCCCTCCCCCTCCTTCCCTCCCACGTCCCCTCCCCCTCCTTCCTCTCCCACGTCCCCTCCCCTCCTCCTCCTCTCCCACGTCCCCCTCCCCCTCCTCCTCTCCCACGTCCCCTCCCCCTCCTCCTCCTCTCCCACGTCCCCTCCCCCTCCTCCTCTCCCACGTCCCCTCCCCCTCCTCCTCTCCCACGTCCTCGCCTCCCCCTCCTCCTCTCCCACGTCCCCTCCCCCTCCTCCTCTCCCACGTCCCCTCCCCCTCCTTCTCTCCCACGTCCCCTCCCCCTTCCTCCCCTCCCACCACCCCCCCAAAAAATCCATTGACGTAGCATGTACGGGATGTTGTCATTACAAGCTTCAAAAACATCAGTTGCTTCAACATTAGTTGCTTTCACAACCATCTACTGACTTCACCGACATCAGATAACTATACAAACATGAGTCAGCTTCACAGACATCAGACGGCTTCACACTCAGGCGGAGGAAGCCCTTTCCACAAGCTTCCTTTCGCTTCGTTTTCTTCCCGTTTCTCATCATCCATTTTCTCTTGGAACACTTCCAGCTGGTGATGCTCCGTCTCCAACCTGTTATTCTTGTTACTTCTCATGTCGCTGCTGCTGCTCGTGCTGCTGCTCCACATGCTGGCCTGCTGCCCATGCTGCTGCTCCTCATGCTGGTCTCCTGCCCATGCTGCTGCTCCTCATATTTGTCTGCTGTTCATGCTGCAGCTGCTCGTGCTGCTGCTCCACATGCTGGCCTGCTGCCCATGCTGCTGCTCCTCATGCTGGTCTCCTGCCCATGCTGCTGCTCCTCATGCTGGTCTCCTGCCCATGCTGCTGCTCCACATGCTGGTCTCCTGCCCATGTTGCTGCTCCTCATGCTGGTCTCCTGCCCATGCTGCTGCTCCTCATATTTGTCTGCTGTTCATGCTGCAGCTGCTCGTGCTGCTGCTCCACATGCTGGCCTGCTGCCCATGCTGCTGCTCCTCATGCTGGTCTCCTGCCCATGCTGCTGCTCCTCATGCTGGTCTCCTGCCCATGCTGCTGCTCCTCATGCTGGTCTCCTGCCCATGCTGCTGCTCCTCATGCTGGTCTCCTGCCCATGCTGCTGCTCCTCATGCTGGTCTCCTGCCCATGCTGCTGCTCCTCATGCTGGTCTCCTGCCCATGCTGCTGCTCCTCATGCTGGTCTCCTGCCCATGCTGCTGCTCCTCATGCTGGTCTCCTGCCCATGCTGCTGCTCCTCATGCTGGTCTCCTGCCCATGCTGCTGCTCCTCATATTTGTCTGCTGTTCATGCTGCAGCTGCTCGTGCTGCTGCTCCACATGCTGGCCTGCTGCCCATGCTGCTGCTCCTCATGCTGGTCTCCTGCCCATGCTGCTGCTCCTCATGCTGGTCTCCTGCCCATGCTGCTGCTCCTCATGCTGGTCTCCTGCCCATGCTGCTGCTCCTCATGCTGGTCTCCTGCCCATGCTGCTGCTCCTCATGCTGGTCTCCTGCCCATGCTGCTGCTCCTCATGCTGGTCTCCTGCCCATGCTGCTGCTCCTCATGCTGGTCTCCTGCCCATGCTGCTGCTCCTCATGCTGGTCTCCTGCCCATGCTGCTGCTCCTCATGCTGGTCTCCTGCCCATGCTGCTGCTCCTCATGCTGGTCTCCTGCCCATGCTGCTGCTCCTCATGCTGGTCTCCTGCCCATGCTGCTGCTCCTCATGCTGGTCTCCTGCCCATGCTGCTGCTCCTCATGCTGGTCTCCTGCCCATGCTGCTGCTCCTCATGCTGGTCTCCTGCCCATGCTGCTGCTCCTCATGCTGGTCTCCTGCCCATGCTGCTGCTCCTCATGCTGGTCTCCTGCCCATGCTGCTGCTCCTCATGCTGGTCTCCTGCCCATGCTGCTGCTCCTCATGCTGGTCTCCTGCCCATGCTGCTGCTCCTCATGCTGGTCTCCTGCCCATGCTGCTGCTCCTCATGCTGGTCTCCTGCCCATGCTGCTGCTCCTCATGCTGGTCTCCTGCCCATGCTGCTGCTCCTCATATTTGTCTGCTGTTCATGCTGCAGCTGCTCGTGCTGCTGCTCCACATGCTGGCCTGCTGCCCATGCTGCTGCTCCTCATGCTGGTCTCCTGCCCATGCTGCTGCTCCTCATGCTGGTCTCCTGCCCATGCTGCTGCTCCTCATGCTGGTCTCCTGCCCATGCTGCTGCTCCTCATGCTGGTCTCCTGCCCATGCTGCTGCTCCTCATGCTGGTCTCCTGCCCATGCTGCTGCTCCTCATGCTGGTCTCCTGCCCATGCTGCTGCTCCTCATGCTGGTCTCCTGCCCATGCTGCTGCTCCTCATGCTGGTCTCCTGCCCATGCTGCTGCTCCTCATGCTGGTCTCCTGCCCATGCTGCTGCTCCTCATGCTGGTCTCCTGCCCATGCTGCTGCTCCTCATGCTGGTCTCCTGCCCATGCTGCTGCTCCTCATGCTGGTCTCCTGCCCATGCTGCTGCTCCTCATGCTGGTCTCCTGCCCATGCTGCTGCTCCTCATGCTGGTCTCCTGCCCATGCTGCTGCTCCTCATGCTGGTCTCCTGCCCATGCTGCTGCTCCTCATATTTGTCTGCTGTTCATGCTGCAGCTGCTCGTGCTGCTGCTCCACATGCTGGCCTGCTGCCCATGCTGCTGCTCCTCATGCTGGTCTCCTGCCCAT